>NC_059361.1:42562000-42881000 GCF_019703515.2 Myxocyprinus asiaticus | reverse complement strand
GTAAGTGACAGTATTACCTAGTTTCATCTCTCTCTATCGAAATGAATAAAAAGGGGACAGAGAAGCCAGAGGTATCAGGCCCGGGGATGAAGGGATCCGATCTTTCCTTATAGGAGATAAAAAAACATTAAGTGTAGAGCGGGTACAAAAAGCCATGAGTTTAAAAGAAATCGAGCAAAATATGTTAGTTGATATAACATCTTGTAAAAATGTAGGCGAAAGGTGGACAGCTCCAGAAATTACACAAGCATACAAGAAGAGGCCAAAGGGGTTTTTTAAAAAGAAAACTCAGTTAAACCCACCACGTGAGCCTTTATAGCCCATGTCCGAGCTAAAACAAATGATGCGCATAGGGTATAATGATAATACTGATGATGATACCAGCACAGATCAAGATACAGTCACAGATATGGAGGGTGATGAGCTTATTGGCCACATACATGAGATTATCTGGGAGAGAGGCAGCCCTGGAGTTTGTGCACAGCTCAGGCCCTTCAAAATTAAGTGAAAGGTGAGGAAGGCTGGGGAGGGTCGAGAAGAACAGACTGTTCAGACGGTGCATTATGTGTACACAGCTCTCAAGCCCGGAACCATCTGCACCTTAGCTAAAGAAGTTGATCCTGCAGGGAAACCTGCAGATGCCCTGGAGAAGATTCTCAACTATAGAGATGTGTATAATTATTTATACAGGGATGCTTATAGCATAGCCATAACGTCAATGGGGGGTAGTAATGCTCAGAAACATAAACTAAAATGGCTGTGGCGGAACATTTAGCAGATCATACCACCTCGGAAAATGAGAAGGACGGATGGAATGCTCTGAGTCATTATTTTAGGGGTTTGAGAAAGAGGAAAGTTGATTGGTCAAAGATTACTGAGATAGAGCAAGGTAAAGGGAACCCCGGTAAAGAAATAGACAATCCAAATAGTATGCGCAATGCAGCTAGACACGGTGATGACTATAATTGACCATTTGCAGAGCTATCCGAAGAGCAAAAGTGGATGGTGTTAGCTGCCGTCACTCAAAGAGAGTCAAACTAGAGCCGCCGCTCCTCCGTAACCTGGGGGGAGAGACTGAACGTCAAGCTGATAGCTTTTACTTAAAAACAAGGGTAAATGATACATATGATATTGAATTTTTGGTAGATACAGTAGCACAATTGACAGCAATACCTAAAAAAAAAAATAGTACCGGATTTGCCACTAACTAGTGAGGTGTTGAATGCAGGTGGAGCTACAGAAGGCATTATAACATTGACAGGGCTTGTTAATATGGTGCTGGGTTCGCATGAAATACAATACTGTGCCAAAAGTTTTAGGCACGTGGGAGAAATCAAATCAAATCAAATCAAATCACTTTATTGTCACACAGCCATATACACAAGTGCAATGGTGTGTGAAATTCTTGGGTGCAGTTCCGATCAACATAGCAGTCGTGACAGTGATGAGAATACGCCAATCTACAATAAACATCAAATTAACACAACACAATTTAAACATCTGTTATACATAATTAAACTCGACTTAAAACATCAAATTAACACAGCACAATTTAAACATCTGTTATACATAATTACACAACTTAAAACATCAAATTAACACAACACAATTTAAACATCTGTTATACACAATTACACTCAACAATATACAATAATAACATACATTGCACAGTATACAATATGCTGTTTTTGTTTTTTTTTTTTTTTTTTTTTTACTATATAGATACTATATAGATACACATTATTCAATAAAAATTAAAATATATATGAAAAAAGTATATATATAGAATGTACAGTATTGTACTGTATTGACATTCAGGCTGTCGGTTGATAGTCAGTTGTTAAGAGAGACATAATATAATGACAGTAATATAATTTATGACAGTCCGGTGTGAGATAAAAGAGTAATAAAGTGCAGGGATGATGTATTTTGATCGTGGGAGATCAAGAGTTCAGAAGTCTGATTGCTTGGGGGAAGAAGCTATCATGGAGTCGGCTGGTGCGTGTCCTGATGCTGCGATACCGCCTACCTGATGGTAGCAGTGAGAACAGCCCATGGCTCGGGTGGCTGGAGTCTCTGATGATCCTCCGAGCTTTTTTCACACACCGCCTTGTATATATTTCCTGGAGGGAGGGAAGCTCACCTCCGATGATGTGTTTGGCAGTTCGCACCACCCTTTGCAGTGCTTTGCGGTTGTGGGCAGTGCTATTGCCGTACCAGGCGGAGATGCAGCCAGTCAGGATGCTCTCCACAGTGCAGGTGTAGAACCGTGTGAGGATGTGGCGGTTCATTCCAAACTTCCTCAGCCGTCTCAGGAAGAAAAGGCGCTGATGAGCCTTCTTCACAACGACTTCAGTGTGGACGGACCATGTGAGTTCCTCAGTGATGTGGACACCCAGGAACTTGAAGCTGCTGACTCTCTCCACTGGTGCTCCATTGATGGTGATTGGACTGTGTTCTCTGTCTTTTCTCCTGAAGTCCACCACAAGCTCCTTTGTCTTACTGACGTTGAGGGAGAGGTTGTGCTCCTGACACCAGTGTGTCAGAGTGTGCACCTCCTCTCTGTAGGCTGTTTCATCATTGTCAGTGATCAGACCTACCACCGTCGTGTCATCAGCAAACTTAATGATGGCATTGGAGTTATGTGTTGCCACACAGTCATGTGTGTACAGGGAATACAGTAGTGGGCTGAGAACACAGCCCTGCGGGGCTCCAGTGTTGAGGGTCAGTGATGAGGAGATGTTGCTGCCTATTCTAACCACCTGGCGTCTGCTTGACAGGAAGTCCAGGATCCAGCTGCACAGCGAGCTGTTTAAGCCCAGAGCCCGGAGTTTCTCATCTAGCTTGGAGGGCACTATGGTGTTGAATGCTGAGCTGTAGTCTACAAACAGCATTCTCACATAAGTGTTCTTTTTTTCCAGGTGGGAGAGAGCAGTGTGTATTGTAGATGCAATGGCATCATCAGTGGAGCGGTTGTTACGGTAAGCAAACTGCAGCGGGTCAAGACTGAGTGGTAATACAGAGCAGATGTAATCTCTGATTAGTCTCTCAAAACATTTGCTGATGATGGGGGTCAGAGCAACAGGACGCCAGTCATTTAAACAAGTTATTTTCGATTGTTTTGGAACAGGCACAATGGTGGATGTTTTAAAGCATGTGGGGACTACAGACAAAGAGAGGGAAAGGTTGAAAATGTCCGTAAAAACACCAGCCAGCTGGTTCGCGCACGCTCTGATGACGCGGCCCGGAATGCCGTCTGGACCCGCGGCTTTGCGGATATTCACCCGTCGGAATGATCGGGTTACATCCGCTACAGAGACGGAGAGTGAACTAACCTCTGTAGCTTCGGCCGTGAGAGCTCTCTCCGCGAGGGCGGTGTTATTTCCCTCGAAACGAGCATAAAAAGTATTTAGCTCATCCGGTAGAGAGGCAGCGGTGTTCATGGCGGAGTTTTTATTCCCTTTAAAGTCCGTGATGATGTTAATTCCCTGCCACATGCTTCTAGAGTTGGTGGTGTTAAACTGTCCTTCAATCTTACTCCTGTACTGGCGTTTTGCTGTTTTGATAGTTTTTCGGAGGGCATAACTGGCTTGTTTATGCTCCTCCGCGTTCCCGGAATTAAAAGCGGAGGTCCGCACATTAAGTGCTGCGCGAACATCGCTGTTGATCCACGGCTTCTGATTCGGATAGATTCGCACAGTTCTGGTCGGAATCACTTCCTCTACACACGTTCTGATGAAGCACATTACGCTATCAGCGTAAAGCTCGATGTCGTCATCAGAGGCGGACCGGAACATCTCCCAGTCCGTGCGATCAAAACAGTCTTGTAGCGTAGAGTCTGATTGGTCCGACCAGCACTGGATCGTTCTGAGGGTGGGTGCTTCCTGTTTCAGTTTCTGCCTGTAAGCGGGCAGAAGCAGAATGGAAGAGTGGTCCGATTTTCCAAATGGTGGGCGGGGGAGGGATTTGTAGCCATCCCGGAACGGAGAGTAGCAATGGTCCAAAACCCGGTCCCCTCGTGTGTTGAAACTAATGTGCTGGTGATATTTTGGTGCGACTGATTTTAAACTGGCTTTATTAAAGTCCCCGGTCACAATGAACGCGGCCTCAGGGTGCGCGGTTTCCTGCTCACTTATACTCCCATACAGTTCCTTGAGTGCCCGGTCTGTGTCGGCTTGTGGGGGGATGTACACAGCAGTGATAATGACCGCTGTGAATTCCCTCGGTAGCCAGAATGGTCGACACAGAAGCATAAGAAATTCCAGATCAGGAGAACAGAAAGACTTGATAGAATGTATGTTCCTCTGATCACACCAGGATTTGTTGATCATAAAACATACACCACCTCCTCTAGTTTTACCTGAGAGGTCTTTCGCTCTGTCCGCTCGGAGCATGGAGAACCCCGCGGGTTCAATGGCTGAGTCTGGAATCTCCGCAGACATCCAAGTTTCCGTAAGGCAGATAACGCAGCAGTCCCTCGTCTCTCGTTGGAAAGAGATCTGCGCTTTCAGCTCGCAGAGCTTGTTATCCAGAGACTGAACATTTGCCAGTAGAATAGTGGGTAGCGGGGGTCGATTTGCGCGGCGTCTTACTCTGATGAGAACGCCGGCTCTGTTTCCCCTTTTCCTCCTGCGTTTCCGCGGCCGTGCTGCCCAGACAAAGGGCTCCGCTTGCGTGTTTGTAAACAGCGGGTCGGCATTGAGGAATGTGAAGTCCGGTTTACGGTGTGAGATCGCTGAGCCAATGTCCAAAAGTGTTTGTCTGTCGTAGACAATAAGGCAGGCAACATCCAAGACAAGAAACATAAGAATTGTAAACAAAACAAACAAACCATTGCTAAGTTGTGTCGGAGCTCGCAACGCAGCAGCCATACTCGGCGCCATCTTGAGTCCAAGATGTTGCATAGTTGCATTTTAGGTAACAGCAGGCCGATCAAGAGAGAGGTTATGAACATAATTTGTTTTGGAAATATGCAAATTTCACTGCAAAACGATATTCACCAGGAAAAGATTGTTATGGCTACACTAGAATGCCTCATTTATTCTTATTATATTAATTATTTTCCTTTTCTTATAAGGTGCAAGTAACATATGTAATCTGAGGGTGCGTGCGGGTCTCATTTATCAGGAATGCAATTGGCAGTGACCATTCATTTAGCCCAGCTCCCAGAGAATATGCATTTACATTGTACTGCATTTATTCACAAACATACTGTATGTATCTGTTATAATTATTACATAATTAATCAACTATTCTATAACCATTTGATTCTATTTTAATTCAATCATTATTAATTGTATAAGGAGAGAGATATTTTATTTTAATTATGTGATTTTATTGTAATACTATGTGCTGCACCTTGCTTTGAATGCTTTGTTTTTGTCTTGCTTTTCACAGAAGGTGAGAGGCCCCACATTCCAGCGAGATAACAAGAAAAACTCCCATCCTAGAGGAGATAGTGCTTAACTGTTGTCATGTCTAACTCATTTAGAGGATTGTTTATGGTTACAACATGTGACATAAATGAAACTGTAGGTGTTAGAAAGCTAGCCCTTTATAAACTAGAGGGGAAGCATATTTGAAGATACTCCAGGTATCTGGGTATCTTAGAGGAGAAATTATGGTAGCTCTTCTCTTCTTTCTTTGTATATGAACCAGTGCTTGCTTAAGCTCTATTAAAAGCCACTATTTTGAGCCCTTCATCCTCGGCCTCCTGTTGTCTTTTTTTGGCTTAAGAGAGAAACATCACTCTGTTCCAACACAGCTGTAGCACCCCCCGATGAGTTTGCCAGAGTTTGTTTCACCATGTTGAGCACACACACACACACACACACACACACACACACATCCATAGGCACACTCATTAGTCAATCAATAGCTTAAATGGTACTAGGGAGAATAATGTATAACATTGATTACTGGGGTGGCTGATACGACCCAGTGGGTTGCCAATGTCTATCAACATGTGAAATGCAAACATAAAGACAGGTATGTAGCCAGTCTACTAGAAACAAAAAAGAGTTTGTGCAGTCAAGGCAATATTCATATAGAGTTTTCAAGAGCAGACGGTGCTGTGGTTAATTAAGGACTTAAACCAAGTCACCATCATGTCTCTCAGTATTTACTTAAAACAACATATCACAAAATAAATATTAATTTTTTTATATTAGTATTTATATTAGGCTATTAGGTTTAAGCCGTAATTTATACACACGTAGACTATTATTTCTGTAGTCTTTGTGGTCAGGGGCGTCATGCATCTATTTTTTTAGGGGTTAGCTGCACTGTAGTTTATGCAATTAATTTGTTTTTATTACCACTACACCATGCTTTCTTTTTGTGCGTGATGTTACCCGTGAGCAGGATCTCCGAGGCAGCCACAGGACACCGCCTAGAGCAGAACATGTGACTTGAGTGAACTGACAAAATTTATACAGGTAAATAAATATTTCTGCCACAGACATTATTTTTTTACATTCAATAATCCATTCAAAATCCTCTTGGCTCAAAAATCTAAGGGGGCACATACCCCCTCAGTCTGAATGGGCATGATACCTCTGTTTGTAGTCCACTCAGTGTTGTCAGCTTGAACTTGAAGCCCCATCTGGTGGTCCATAAAACTTAATGTATTTAAATTTTTTAAAAAGCCTAGGTGGTAAATCTTTATTGCTTAAGTAGACAGCAGCTCTGAACTGATTAAACCAAACAGCACCTATTTATTGTTGATTTACTGTATCTTAAAAGTGCTGCTTAAAATACATTCTTTTCCAGCATATTTCCACTATTCACAAAATTCAACAACGCATAATAAAATGTAATGATATTATGGGCAGTGTCATTTTTTTGTTTATAATTGAATTATAGACTGTAAAATGTATTATTCAGTGGCAGAGTTTGTGTATGAAGCTAAACTTTATGTAATGATTTAAATTTAGCTGGTTATGGCGTTTTATTTTTGTAAACCACGGGTAACTTATTCACTTCATGTTCTTTTTTTAAATAAATGCAAATTTAAAAGAAGGACAATTCTGTACAATGTATGACTATGCATGTTATGTAATTTCATCTAAGGGCATTTTCAGACCTGTAGACCGTTTGCTTTGTTCCAAAATGGGGACTAAATTGTTACAATGTTGCTTTTTCTTCTTGGTTCAGTTCGCTTTAACAAAGCAACATTTCAAAATGGACCAAAACTATGTAAATGAAAATCACATGTGAGCAATTTAACACTGAATCAGGCTGAGTGGGATCCATGTGCGGTTTATTGACACAACAAGTTCAGAGTACAAACAGGCATGGGTAAAATAACCAGGGCAACCAACAATTTCAGAGACAGGGCAGTAACATAGTCAAACAGGCAAAGGATCGGGGCAGGCAGCAAAACAGCAATAGAGATAGTCCAGGCAAACACAGTAATAGACAGGCAGCAGAGACACGTACAAGGTAAATCCAAAGCAGAGTCAAACACGGGTAGATCAACAGAGTAAGTAATAATGCTCAGAAATGTAACCGGGACAAACAAGACTTCGCAATGAATGAACACACACACACACACATCGGGCTTAAATAGTGCTATGAGGCAGGTGTAGGGTAATCAGTCCAGGCATGTGGGCACTTGGGAAGTGTAGTTCAATGTTAATATTCCGGTGAGTGAGACCTCCAGTGGTCGACTGAGGAATCTTCACCGGCGTTCGTGACAGAGACCGACCCCCCCCCACGAGTGACTCCTGCTGGTAGAAAAGGCAGTTTTCCACTCATCCCCCTCTCGAATGCGAATGAGGTTTTACGCGCAGCGTAGATCAAGCTTAGAGTAAAACTTAACAGTTCTTATTTGTTCCAAAGCTGCAGGGACCAGGGGTAAGGGATATTTGAATTTAACCATTATATCATTTAGACCATGATAATCAATACAAGGATGAAGGCCCCCATCCTTCTTTCCCACGAAGAAAAATCCTGCTGCTGCCGATGATGTGGATGGACGAATTAAACCCTTGGCCAGTTCTTCTTCAATGTACGATTTCATGGCTTTAGCCTCAGGTTCTGACAGGGGAAAGATTCTGCCTCTAGGAGGTGAGGTACCAGGTAACAGATCAATGGCGCAGTCACTAGATTGATGCGGTGGTAGTTGCAAGGCTTTGGTTTTACTGAAGGCTTCAAACAAATCAGCATATTCAGAAGGTATATGTAGTGCTATGTTGGACTCGTTAGTCACCATAGTGGTACTCACAGACATAGGGATGATTGGTTTGAGACACTTGGATGAGCAGCTGGGATCCCATCGCATGATCTGAAATTTGCGGGTTATGGTCCTGTAGCCAGGGTAATCTGAGGATAACTGGGTGGTGTGGAGAGTGGATGACGAAGAGGCGTGTTGTTTCAGTATATAAAATTCCAGTTTGCAGAATGAGGTCAGTGGTGGTGTACAGAACCTGGCCGGTCCCCAAGGGATGCCCATCTAGCGCTGCCACTGCCAAAGGAGAGTTGCAAGGAATTAGTGGTATCTTATGCTGTCGGGCTAAATTCTCATCAATACAGTTGCCCGCTGCCCCCGAATCTAACAAGGCTTTAGTGATGATGGTATCTGACAGGAACATTAATTTTATTGGCACTTCAATACAAGCAGTGGTTTGGATAGAGGGAATCAACACACTTACCCTACGATTGTGTGTTTGAGGGGGTCATGTCAGACAGTCAGCTCTTAAATGACCCGTTTGGCCGCAATATATACAGAGATGGTTCCTGATGCGGTGTTCACGCTCCTCTGAGGTAAGATGAGTTCGACCAACCTGCATGGGTTCAGCGACATCACTGGGTTGATGCATTTGAGTGAGAGGACTGGTAAACCGATTTGATCTCCTGGAGCGAATGAGATTGTCAATACGAATAGCGAGGTCGATGAATTGGTCCAGGGTTCTGCCTTCATCACGGCAGGCCAGCTCAGATTGCACGTCAATGTTTAATCCTTGACGAAACAGCAGTTTTAGTGTGTCCTCCACCCACACATTCTGCACAGTGAGAGTGCGAAAAGACAGAGCAAATTCAGCTGCAGTATTTCTACCCTGACGAAGGGCAAGCAGTTTCTCACCAGCACTCCTTCCTCCCTCAGAATGTTCGAACACCTCTATCAGACGTTGAAAATATTCATTGAAAATGGTGCAGTTTAGTCCTTGATTGGCCCAGACAGCTGTTGCCCATTCCAACGCCTTACGCGTGAGCAGATAACACACGAGAGATCTTATTATCATCAGATGGGTATAATGAGGGCTGTTGAGCCAGGTACATAGAGCATTGCATAAGGAAGCCTTTACACTTGATTGGGGTGCCATCAAATTTTTCTGGAAAGGCTAAATGTGGATTAGCAGTCAAAGTGCTATGAGGCATTGAGACTGGTACCTGACTCGCTTGAGGCATTGTGGAAGCGGATTCAGGTGCGGGCCGATGGAGACTCCGCACGGATTTCACTAACTCTTCCGTTAGTGTGGTGAGTCGGCAAAGTTGTTGTTGGTGAGATGCCAGTAGGTTAGCTTGGGCAGAGAGTTCACTGGACAGATGCATGAGGACCACTGGATCAGTAGTTGGTGAAGTCTTCTGTAACACTGACTCAGGCTGAGTGGGATCCATGTGCGGTTTATTAACACAAGTTCAGAGTACAAACAGGTGTGGGTAAAATTACCAGGGTAACTAACAATATCAGAGACAGGGCAGTAATGTAGTCAAACAGGCAAAGGATTGGGTCAGGCAAAAAAACAGCAATAGAGATAGTCCAGGCAAACACAGTAATAGGCAGGCACCAGAGAATCGTACAAGGTAAATCCAAAGCAGCGTCAAACATGGGTAGATCAGCAGAGTAAGTAATAACGAAAATGGTGTTTGTGACAAGTAAGCTGTCCCCTTATTGGTCACTATGTTTGTTCGCTGTTCCAGGATTAAGCTCATCCATTGATATACCGGTTAAAATGATATGACTGTTAAAAAAAATTGTCAACCATTAAAATGTTTTAGAGAATTTTCCAGCATAGCCAGTTAGGTTGTGCTCCAAATACAAATTATACTTCACTCGGATGGATATGAGTTGTTTCCGTCATGGTTATTTTTATTTGTCATTAGTTGCTTTTGCATTATTTCTCCATTGAAACGTGCCTGTTCTCACAGATCTCTCTTGCTCACGTACACACACACACACACACGCACACACACACACACGCACACACACACACACACACACACACACACACACACACACACACACACACACACAAACAGCAGAGTAAAGCCACGTAAAAATATTTTTTATTTGTCAAAAAGTTACCCGTGTTCAGCCTCTATCCAAAAAAAAGAAGTGATCGTACTAAAATTACCTTGGAATTATAAAACATCTCCTATTTTAAGCATACAATTATATCTAATATAGTTGGCAAAAGGCTATATCCATGTTTTGATGATGAATTATAGAGAAGTGCTGATCTACAGATGTCTTCTTCAAAGATCCCTCAGTTATGTTCATGGCTTTTATAGGGATATTGTTTGGTTCGTTGGTCTGTCTGGTCGGTTTGCATTCTCACCACAAACGAACCTCTCCAGAATTCGTTTGCAATCGGTCTGAGAACACCTTGTTCAGGTGGTCTCAGACCAATTGTTTTGGTGCGTATCTGAGTGCGATTGCCGTGTTCATATATGTCTAAACAAACCGAACCAAGGGAGAAAATGCGCCAGGTTCCGCAAAAAAAAAACGCTCCAAACGAGCCAGGTGTGAAAATGCCCTTAGTTATACTCCTGCACAGGCTCCCCTTAGGAGTGTGTTCTTTCTCTTTTATGTATTATTCTGTGCACGAATGACTGTAAAAGTGGGTATGGTAATAGGTATATTTTGAAGTTTGCTGATGATACTGTCATTGTGAGTCTTTTGGAGGGTAATGAGGTGTCTTATGGACCTGTAGTTGAGGACTTGGCTTCTTGGTGTGGAAGTTGCTGTTTGACAATAGACGCATCCAAGACTATAGATATGATTATAGACTTTGGAAGGTCTGCCACCTCTGTTACCCAAACAACTATCCAGGGGATGGATATTGAGGCTGTACCTGAATATAAGTATTTAGGTACAATTGTCGATAATACATTTAATTTTGATGCCAATTCTCAAGCCATTTGTAGGAAGATTAATTCTTCCTACAAATGTTATTGTTTTATCTGTGTTTTATAGAATCTGTTATTTCTTACTGTGTTGTGTTGTGCTTTAATAGTACTAGTTTGACCAGAAATAAACAGGCTGACAAAATGGGTTAAAATTGCAACAAGTTTGGCTTGAGTAAATCAACAGCAAATGGCTAACAGAGAAAGTGTACAAAATACCTGACTGCCCTGATCATCCACTTTAAGAAGAATTTGAACTCCTTCCCTCAGGCCGCAGATAAAGAATGTCTGGGGGAAGAGCTAGGACATTCAGGAACTCCTTTATCCCTGTAGCAGTTGGCAGGTTTACTTTATTGTAGTTCTCATTTATTGTATATATGTGGTTAAAAACGTTTTTATTGGGTACTGCAATTTGCAAAGGTATTTGTATTCTGTTAAATCGGATTTACCTGATTTTAAGTTTATTCTGACAAATCCCTATTACTCTTGACCTGAATATTGATTTATTTTTTATTTTTGACCCGTGTTATGGCAATTTATCCCAAATGTATCATGCCAGGACCCACCTAGACGGGTATAATCTATCTGAAGACCCACCAATAAAGTATGAGAAAAAAAAATGCATTTGTTCTCTTTTAGTTAGCATTTTTTATTTTCCATGTCACATGAAATATCAGTTTTATGCAATATCATTTAATTGACTTATGGTAAGATATTAAAATGAAGATAACCATTAACAAAGACAAAACAGCAGCCTAATGGCTTAATTGAAATAATGAGAAGAGTAATTTTGAAGTTTCAATCTGCTGCCTAAACAGACATGGCAGTACAACTTTCAAGAACAGAAACAAACAAACCAAAAACATGATGTATGTGCATACAAGAACTAAGCTTTACCACAAAGGAAAACATATTAGTGAGAAGGGTGTGCCTACTCCTTTGAACACAATGCATACATTCTAGAAATTATCTCGGACAGAGTGACACGCATGTCATGTGTTGGCTCTAGGCGAGATCTATATTTTGTTTTCATTGCAGTCAGAGCAGAAAATCCACTCTCACATAAGTAAGTGGTGGAAAAGGGCACTAAAACGTTGAGTGCAGCAGCTCCTACAGCAGGGTATTCTCTGGCAACACAGACCCAGAACTGTCCAAGACCTGACTCATTGAAATGAAGTTGTAGGCCCCTGTCTGAAGCCAGGTGTATCAGCTCCTCCTCTGCTCTCCCTGATAAGGTGCAGCTCTCTCTGACCTCGCTAATAAAAGGGTCCTGTACCCAGTCCCATTCTGCCATACCTTTATAAATGTTTGATAGAAATAGAATAAAATTATAATGAATAATAAAAAACACAAATTATTAAACTACATTATATTAAAAATGATCCAAAATAATAAAAAATAGAACATAAAAATATGTGATTTTACCTATGAGATTAGGAAAATAATTGTGGAATTTCTGAATGAGCGTGTCAAGATGAGTGCACACGGTGTCTCGGATGCATTCACCATCATGGGCACACATTGATGGAAACATGTCCCATATTCCTTTATCCACTTGGGATCCCCACAATTTAAGTTTGCTGATAAAAGCTGCGATTTTATCTGTATAGGTCAGGATGGATGATGAGGGACCTTGCATGCTTTCATTCAGGACATTAAAGATAAGGCATTGGTGATTCTATAACTTCTGACACTTTGCCATTCCGACAGTAGAAAAACTGTTTGTGTTTTTTTCTTTTTATTCATAATAAATGGTTGAATAAATGTACTGGAAAAAAAATAATTAGTTATACAGTGAAGCCATAAATGTGGAAGCCAGGCAAAATCGGTTTGTCTTAAAAATAAAAAATCTCATTCAAATCGCTCATTATTGTTCAGGACAAAGTGATGTCACATATAACTCATTTTTTTTTTTTTTTTTTTTCAGTACATTTATTCAGCCATTTACTATGTATAAAAAGAAAAAAACACAAACAGTTTTTCTACTGTCGGAACGGCAAAGTGCCAGAAGTTATAGAATTACCAATGCCTTATCTTGAAGGTGATAAGATAACCATCCAATCAGAGTGCGTCGTCAAGCTGGTGACTATAGACAACTTTCATCTAATCATTTAACGTCTAATTATATCAATAGCGGGAGTTGCCAGAACACAGGTGGGGGAAAAAAATAACACTAATGACGCAATGACATGGGATGTACGGTTCAGTTCAAGTGATTCAGATGACGGATACAGTGAGTCATTCAGTGAATGATTAGGCAGACTTATTCAAACTAGTACCTCCTGATTTGTGATTTTTTTAGAACAATTCCTTAAAAGAACTGCTCAAATGAGTCATTTGCTCATGACTCGGACTAAAGTAGTCACGCTTGCGCTGTGTTTGTGAGATTCACCGCACAGTAAATTTCGCTGTGGTCGAGCGACTTTGCACGACCCACTTTTTCCCACTCTGCGACCTACTAGTGGGTCGTGACCCACAGTTTGAAAACTGCTGTTTTATGGTGTTTGGATGTTTCTTATGTAACACCCGTGCAAATAAAATTTCATATGGGTATAAATAATAAACTGAACTGATTATTTCCTTAAATGGATAGTTCACCCCAAAATAAAAATTCTCTCACCATTTACTCATCCTAATGCCATCCCAGATGTGTATGACTTTCTGTCCTCTGCTGAACAAAAACAAAGATTTTTAGAGGAATATCTCAGCTCTGTAGGTCCATACAATGCAAGTGAATGGTGGCCAGAACTTTAAAGGTTACATAATGGCAGCATAAAAGTAATCCACATGACTCCAGTGGTTAAATCCATATCTTTCTCTTGTGCTCGACCTTCCCTGTGAGCGCCATCTCCGAGGGAAATGAGCCAGGTGTGATCTCCACAGGACGCAATATGATAGGTGTGGGTGAGAAATTCTCCATAAATTTTACCATAAATTCACCTTCCTGCCCAGTAGGTGGCGATATGCAAAGAATGCAAATCACCAAAAACAAAAGAAAAATGTGAAAATGAAAGTAAAAGTGGAGAATTATAGTAAAAAAGGACTTAACCCTTTCTCATGTAAGTTTTTCCTGTACTGACGGATCCCCCAGCGGATCCCCCAGCGTGAGTATTTTAATTCGCCCTGTAATTGAAAAAAATCTTACCTTACACTTCATAGCAGAAGCACTGGAGGACAGATTATATATTATCAGACAAATAGTGTGATTTTTAGATGTTTATAATGAGGGTTTGAAATTAACACCCGCCAACCTGCGGGTTAAAATCGCAGTGGCGATTAACTCACTTTTCCTAGCCACTTTGGCGGGTGATATTTTCAGGGTTTTACCTGCATTAAACAATTCTGTGAATGTCAGGTGACTCGGAGCCACTGACGAATCAAATATAATTGTATTCTTTAGTATATTGTAGCCCTTTATGACTATAAGCACTAAATAGTGTACATCATGATGGTGACACAAATGGCCGCCTCGGTGTGGAGCACTTCTATTGTTTTGTTATTTTTGTTTGTTTGTCCTATGTTTAGTAATCTTTTTCAGTCAGTTTTACCAGAGACAAACTGCTGAACATTCGACAGCATATACCAGTCAATCTTTTCCCGGATTTTGAATAATCTGACATTTTGTTTGACATTTTAGTCAGAGGCGTGGCTGTGCTGTTTAAACACGCTATGAGACGCAGGCGAGGACGACGAGCAGGCGCGCTGGTCAAACTCTGTCGGTGGGGCTTTCGAACAACGCTGCCAAGCATTCATCTAGTGAATCTCCGCTCTCTCCCTAACAAAACAGACTAACTACGTCTCCTCACCCGCACAAACAAGGACTTTTCAACCTCTGCTGCCTTGTGCTTCACAGAAACCTGGCTGAGTGAAGCCATTCCGGACAGCACGTTACATCTGCCGGGCTTTCAGCTGTTCAGAGCGGATCGCATCGCGGAGTTAACAGGGAAAACGAGAGGCGGTGGAACCAGCTTTTATATCAATGAAAGTTGGTGTACAGATGTAACAACATTAAAGAAGATGTGCTGTCCTCATTTGGAAGCACTCTTTATTAACTGTAAGCCTTTCTACTCACCACGGGAGTTTTCCTAGTTTATTCTGGTGAGTGTGGATATCGTGCCAAATGCGTGTTTGAACACAGCACTGCAACAGCTGGCTGATCAAATCACAGACACAGAACAACAATACCCGGACTCAGTTATTATTATTCTTGGGGATTTTAACAAAGCAAATCTCACACGTGAACTGCCCAAATACAAACAGCACATCACATGCCCCACCAGAGACAGAAATATACTGGATCATTGTTACACAACAATAAAGGATGCATATCGCTCTGTCCCTAGAGCAGCTTTGGGACTATCTGATCACTGTCTAGTTCATCTTCTTCCAACCTACAGACAGAAATTAAAATCTGCTAAACCTGTATTAAGGACTGTAAAGAGATGGACCAACGAAGCAGAGCTGGAATACAAGCCTGCTTTGACTGCACTGATTGGTGTGTTTTTGAGGCTGCAGACACCAATCTGGACAAGCTCACAGATACCGTTACATCATATATCAGTTTTTGTGAGGATATGTGCATTCCTACTAGGACTTATTTAACATTTAACAATGACAAACCATGGTTTACAGCAGAACTCAGGCAGCTTCGTCAGGCCAAAGAGGATGCTTACAGAGTTGGGGATAAAGTCTTGTACAATCAGGCCAGGAACACACTGAATAAGGGAATCAGAGTGGCTAAAAGAAGATACTCTGAGAAGCTGAAAAACAAGTTTTCATCTAACGACCCTGCATCAGTGTGGAGTGGCATGAAACAACTTATGAATTACAGGACTCCTGCCCCCAACCCTGTGGTGGACCAACAACT
Organism: Myxocyprinus asiaticus; assembly: GCF_019703515.2. NCBI lineage: Eukaryota > Metazoa > Chordata > Actinopteri > Cypriniformes > Catostomidae > Myxocyprinus > Myxocyprinus asiaticus. The sequence continues at coordinate 42,865,003 of NC_059361.1, read as the reverse complement.
GGCTGACGACCTGAATGTGTTCTACTGTAGATTTGAAAGGCCCAATCTCACACCCCACACCCACTCTGACCTTCACTTCACACAAACAGCAACACCTCTTGCAACCCCCCTCCTCCCCCCTCCTGCTACTCAACCTGCACTTAAGATCTGTGAAGATGATGTGAGCCGCATCTTTCGACAACAAAGGATAAGGAAAGCACAGGGCCCAGATGGCGTTTCATCTGCATGTCTTAGATCCTGTGCTAACCAGCTGGCTCACATCTTCACACAGATCTTCAGTAGATCACTGGAGCAGTGTGAAATCCCATGCTGCTTCAAATGTTCCACTATCATCCCCATCCCAAAGAAACCAAAAATCACAGGACTTAATGACTACAGACCTGTCGCCCTGACATCTGTGGACCCTTTCTAGATCCCCTTCAATTTGCTTATCGAGCAAACAGGTCTGTGGATAATGCAGTCAACATGGGATTGCATCATATCCAGCAACATCTGGACTGACCAGGGACATATGCAAGGATCCTTTTTGTGGACTCCAGTTCGGCTTTCAACACCATCATCCCAGCTATTCTCCAGACTAAATTACACCAACTCTCTTTTCCCACGTCTATCTGTCAGTGGATTACCAGCTTTCTGACAGACAGGCAGCAGCTTGTGAGACTGGGGAAACTCACTTCCAGCACCTGTACAATCAGCACTGGTGCCCCCCAGGGATGTGTGCTCTCCCCACCACTCTTCTCCCTCTACACCAATGACTGCATCACCAAGGACCACTCTGTCAAGCTCCTGAAGTTTGCAGATGACACCACTGTCATCGGCCTCATCCGAAATGACGATGAGTCTGCATACAGAAGGGAGGTTAAACAGCTGGCTGTCTGGTGCAGTCAAAACAACCATGAGCTGAACACGCTCAAAACGGTGGAGATGATTGTGGACTTTAGGAGGAACACCCCAACACTGACACCCCACCATTCTAAACAGCACTGTGGCAGCAGTGGAGTCATTCAGGTTCCTGGGCACTACCATCTCACAGGACCTGAAGTGGGAGACCCACATTACTCCATTGTGAAAAAGACCCAGCAGAGGTTGTACTTCCTTCGCCAGCTGAGGAAATTCAACCTTCCACAGGTGCTGCTGATATAGTTCTACTCAGCGGTCATTGAGTCTGTCCTCTGCACTTCAGTACTGTCTGGTTTGGTTCAGCTACGAAATTAGACATCAGAAGACTACAAAGGACAGTTCAGACTGCTGAGAGGATTATTACAGATGTGTGTGTCTGTACGTATGTGTATAATTCGTTTTTATTTTGTATTATTATCTATGTCTTGCTACTGTTTTTGTATTGTTTTTGTATTGCTGTACACTGGAAGCTCCTGTCACCAAGACAAATTCCTTGTATGTGTAAGCATACTTGGCAATAAAGCTCATTCTGATTCTGATTCTGATTCTAAATATGGCTCTTGTTACTTACACGCGCATTTTTGTGGGACAGATGAAGCGTGAATGAAGTCCCTTGCTTTCGCGTTAACCGCCACAGCGCACATCAGCTTTCTCGAGAGATAAGATTGCCAGAGCTCTGGGACAGTGCAGAGTGAAATTTGTGTGATTCAGTCGGGCTTCACTCGATATTGTGGCGGCTGGCGGAAACCACAAAACTTATGTGACCCATTTGAATTCTATAGAGAACATTCTAGTATAAAGCTTTATATGGAGAAAGTCAAACCTCTCAAACTGCTGGACAGCCCCTACATTATAAATAGCACTAACAAGGTAAAGAAGAGATGAATACACATAATCATCCTTACCAATTTGTTTTAATTATTATTATTTCCTGAAGTAACACTAACTGGTAACTTGAACAGATTCATATTAAAGAGCCCATATTATGCTAATTTACAGGTTCATGATTTTATTTTTAGGGTCTACTAGAATAGGTTTACATGTTTTAATGTTCAAAAAGCATTATTTTTCTTATACTGTACATTTCTGCTAAACCTATTTTCATCCTCTGCTCAAACACTCTGATTTAAGTCCTGTCTCTTTAAAGCACCCCTTTCCGAAAAGCCCAGTGAGCTCTGATTGGTCAGCTGGCCCAGTCTGTTGTGACTGGTCAACCGTGTGCCAGAAATGTAACAGCCCTTACCATAACTGAGTTTCAGGCTTCCTTAACAGATGTAAACACTATTGTAACTATGGTAACAGTGGTGTCGGTTTTTGCCGTAACAGCTCTATCCTGATTCCGATAATGAAAGTTTGGAACAACAAGCTGATCAACCCAAACCACCTTCGCAAGCAGGACATTTCACAGTGGTACATTTTACTTTTGTAGCTTTCTTACAAGTACACTGTTGATTATTGTGAACCTAACAAAGCTTCTAACGTCATCTTTTGCTGGAATAGGTGTAGCCAAACGTTTTTCACCAGAGCTATGAAAGGAGAACAGAGGCTTACTCAAGGTTAGTTAGCAAGTTAGCCGTGGACTACCGTGGATAGCAGCCATAACATTACAGCTTGTAATTATATAATTATATAAGACCCTTGAGATCAACCATTTTGTTACACAGTTTTAGGTAAAAGCCAGTCCACAGCTGAATAGTAAACCCTTACCAAAACAATAACGTTACATAGCAAGTTAGCTGAACATTACTGTGGATTGCAGATGTAAAATTACCATTATAAAAAATAAATCAATCTCCACACTTGATCACTATTCATGATAGTAAGAATGACAAACAATCTGCATAATTGTACACAGTTGTAGGTAAAAGTGGGCCCACAGCTGATTAGCAAAACTATGTCAACACAATAACATTAGCTAGCAGGTTAGCAGAGGCCTACAGCTGTGCACTGGGTGTACACCGTAACTGCAACACAAAACTCCGCATTTGAACTCCTGGTAGCAGAGAAATCCACAAGCATATTTACAGGTTGTGATTCTGAAGCGCCAGATTGTCCCAACAAAGTGGGAACTGCACCATCTTTCAGGAGTAACCGTCTTGAAAATCCTGCATTGGTTGTAGTTGTACTGCTGAGGAATAGTGGTAAAAATACATTTTAACCACTGATTCTTCAATTCGTCTGCCTTTGGAAGTCCAAACAAAGAGGTTTTGCTTTCGCAGTGAAGAAAACAGTGTCATCTCGACATAGCGACAACACTAACCCAACTCATCCTGGCCTCTGCTATAACAATGATTGTTTGAGGGTGGGCCAAAGTAGCCCTTAGGTGGGCATTATGCAAATGTATTACATAGTGATGTAGATACTTTATGGAAGAAATGGCTGGACTACAATCCAGCCGTTTCTTGTAGTTCTTGAGCAGTGTTGTCTGTGGGAGAGAATAACTTACTTTTGCGTGGACTTTGTGCTTTGTAATTTTGCAGACCTTTTACATACATAAACAGCTATATTACACACTAAGGAAAGGTAAAATCCTAAAAAGCATAATAGGGCCTCTTTAAATCTATTAGGCTGAATCTGTTAAACTTTATTTTTATTACAACTGTGAAAGTTGTACTTAAAGGTTTCTAAATGTGTTTAGGCTATTCGTTTTTTTTTTGTTTGTTTTTTTCATAACAAATACTATAGTTTATTTTTTAGAAAAGACGATCAACATTAACCTACGGATCTATCCGAATCAGAAACCTTGGATTAATAGCGATGTTTGTGCGGCACTTAATGTGCGGACCTCCGCTTTTAATTCCTGGAACGCGGAGGAGCATAAACAAGCCAATTATGCCCTCCAAAAAACTATCAGAACCGCAAAACACCAGTACAGGAGCAAGATTGAAGGACAGTTTAACACCACCAACTCTAGAAACATGTGGCAGGGAATTAACATCATCACGGACTTTAAAGGGAATAAAAACTCCACCATGAACACTGCTGCCTCTCTCCCGGATGAGCTAAATACTTTTTATGCTCGTTTCGAGGGAAATAACACCGCCCTCGCGGAGAGAGCTCTCGCGGCTGAAGCTACAGAGGTTAGTTCAATCTCCATCTCTGTAGCGGATATAACCCGATCCTTCCGATGGGTGAATATCCGCAAAGCCACGGGCCCTGACGGCATTCCGGGCTGCGTCATCAGAGCGTGCGCGAACCAGCTGGCTGGTGTTTTTACGGACATTTTCAATCTTTCCCTATCTTTGTCTGTAGTCCCCACATGCTTTAAAACATAAACCATTGTGCCTGTTCCAAAACAATCAATAATAACTTGCTTAAATGACTGGTGTCCTGTTGCTCTGACCCCATCATCAGCAAATGCTTTGAGAGACTAATCAGAGATTACATCTGCTCTGTGCTGCCTCTCTCTCTTGACCCGCTGCAGTTTGCTTACCGCAACAACCGCTCCACTGATGATGCCATTGCATCTACAATACACACTGCTCTCTCCCACCTGGAAAAAAAGAACACTTATGTGAGAATGCTGTTTGTAGACTACAGCTCAGCATTCAACACCATAGTGCCCTCCAAGCTAGATGAGAAACTCCAGGCTCTGGGCTTAAACAGCTCGCTGTGCAGCTGGATCCTGGACTTCCTGTCAAGCAGATGCCAGGTGGTTAGAATAGGCAGCAACATCTCATCACTGACCCTCAACACTGGAGCCCCACAGGGCTGTGTTCTCAGCCCACTACTGTATTCCTTGTACACACATGACTGTGTGGCAACACATAGCTCCAATGCCATCATTAAGTTTGCTGATGACACGACGGTGGTAGGTCTGATCACTGACAATGATGAAACAGCCTACAGAGAGGAGGTGCACACTCTGACACACTGGTGTCAGGAGCACAACCTCTCCCTCAACATCAGTAAGACAAAGGAGCTTGTGGTGGACTTCAGAAGAAAAGACAGAGAACACAGTCCCATCACCATCAATGGAGCACCGGTGGATAGAGTCAGCAGCTTCAAGTTCCTGGGTGTCCACATCACTGAGGAACTCACATGGTCCATCCACACTGAAGTCGTTGTGAAGAAGGCTCATCAGCGCCTCTTCTTCCTGAGACGGCTGAGGAAGTTTGGAATGAACCGCCACATCCTCACACGGTTCTACACCTGTACTGTAGAGAGCATACTGACTGGCTGCATCTCCGCCTGGTACGGCAGTAGCACCGCCCACAACTGCAAAGAGTGGTGCGAACTGCCAGACACATCATCGGAGGTGAGCTTCCCTCCCTCCAGGAAATATATACAAGGCGGTGTGTGAAAAAAGCTCAGAGGATCATCAGAGACTCCAACCACCCGAGCCATGGGCTGTTCTCACTGCTACCATCAGGTAGGCAGTATCGCAGCATCAGGACCCGCACCAGCCGACTCCATGATAGCTTCTTCCCCCAAGCAATCAGACTTCTGAACTCTTGATCTCCCACGATAAAATACATCAGTACTGCACTTTATTACCCTTTCTCTTATATCTCACGCCGGACTGTCATAAATTATATTATTATTATATTATATTCTCTCTTAACAACTATCAACCTGAATGTCAATACAGTACAATACTGTACATTCTATATATACTATATATACTTTTTTATATATTTTTATTTTTTATTTTTATTGAATAATGTGTATCTATATAGTGCGTATTGTATACTGTACAGTGTATGTTATTATTTGTATATTGTTGAGTGTAATTATGTGTATATCAGATGTTTAAATTGTGCTGTGTTAATATGATGTTATTGTAAATTGGTATATGTCTCATCACTGTCACGACTGCTATGTTGATCGGAACTGCACCCAAGAATTTCACACACCATTGCACTTGTGTATATGGCTGTGTGACAATAAAGTGATTTGATTTGATAACCACAGTAATGTGGAGCCATTTATGGTTTTACCTGTGGTAATGGCCTTATAATTAAAAATGCCCCTGTTAAGCATACTTGAACAATGGTAAACTTAAATATAGGCAAGTACAATTTAGAATGAAGAGGTTAAAACTTCCATGAATTATGGACAAATTATTTTATGATTTTTCCACCTGTTCTATCCTACTCCTGTTCTAACTGGTCATGTTTGCCTTCAGATATTCTAAAGGTGACTCAAATCATTAGGCTTTGTGTCCTGCTAAACTAATATCATTCTCTTTCAAAAACAATTTCCAAACAAATGCATGCAGTTACAGTCTCCAGTTACCTTAATCACTTTTTGCGAGGTAGGGGATTTTAGCTAGAGAAAATAATGAGTGGCTAGTGACCTTGGAAAACTACTAGCCACAGTGGCAGGTGAGCCAAAAAGTTAATTTCAAACACTATTGATAATTATTTATTATGACAAATAAGATGCGATCGTGAACACAATAACCAGCTATAAATGCCCCATTTGTTTACACTGCAATTCAGCATGGGATTCTGAGTTCATCAAAAATAGAAGGTTTTAAAAACCTAGCCCTTGGACTTTTTTGCACCGGAGGTAGTCAGAAAAAGTGACGGGTGGAATGGGAGATGGCTTGATTGGATTAACTAATATATACATTCTTTGTTTGATGTCAGAAAACATGGCCGCATTGCTACATCAAAACAGTGCACTCCAAAAGTAATGGCTTTTAACTTTTATTTAGTGATTATTTGAATGTTTTTAATATAAAAAATAAAGATATTGTGATGTTGAAAAGACTATTTGAGCTATCTGGTTCATTATGATAACCACTTCAGTCCCTCTTTGCTGGTAAACAGCAGAACTTGCACAGATCACACTGGTTTGATCATACGAGCGAAAGGGTCAAATATTGATCTTTTTCTCAAAAACACCTTTTATATTGCTTCTGAAGATAATAATTTAACAACTGAAGTCACATGGAATACTTTAATACTGCCTTTATATGCTTTTTGGACATTTAAAGTTCTGGACACCATTCACTTGCATTGTATAGACCTACAAAATTAAGAAATGTTTCTAAAAATCTTTTTTTGTGTGTGTGTTCAGCAGAAGAAAGAAATTCATACACATCTGGGATGCCATGAGGGTGAGTAAATGATGAGAGAATTTTCATTTTTGGGTGAACTATCACTTTAAAATTAATGACTGAACATCTCAAGTTGAAGACCATACAAACAAGACTTCAGATCTGTAAATGAGCTTTGAAAACTGTTTAATGTACATGAAGCTAATGTTGATCTAGAATACAGACATTTTCAAGCACATTCACTGTCAGAGGTGTTTGTGACTAATACAGTGGGTTTAGTGTGAGTAAAGTGAATTGAAGAGGGTGATGTTGTGAGATAATAAGTCTGCCTGTTAAAGCCCAACATTGTTGGGCTGTAACAGAATACATGTAATGGCATTATGTATTCAGAATACAAAACTGAAGTAACTGTATTCAGCAAACAGTGAAGCAAAGAGTTGAATTATATAGTCAGTGCACTAATTCATAGAAATGTGCTGTTGTGTTGGGTTGGACATGCTGCTCAAAACAAACAGGGATTTTATAGTGCCATGGATACACAGCGTTTACAGTTTTCAAGAAAATTAGGACTATCATAAATTATGTTTATTTGATACTGCCAGGGTTAGGAGGGTTACTTTTGAAATGTATTCCACTAGACATTACCGAATACACGCTGTAAAATGTCATTTGTTACGTATTCCGTTAGATTATTCAAGGTCAGTAACATATTCTAAATACTTTGGATTACTTCTTCAGCACTGGTAGATTTTTTCACTTGTTTTGACTATAAAAACTCTGCCAGTACAGTAAGACAAAATACACATGTTAAAAATACATTTTCTGAAAAACTTAAATATCTTATGCAGTGTTGTTTCTAAAACAAAATCAATCTAATTTATCTTGTTTTAAGGTTTTTAGATATCTTTACAGGAAAACAATACAAAAATTATTATCAAGAATACGATTTTTGCCCTAATATCAAAGGTCTTGCTAGAAAAAAGAAATAATGATCCAACGTGAATTTTCTTGATAAAAAAATATGATCGTGCCTTGTAACATGTAGCATTTTAGCTTAGCATAAAGCTGACAATTTACAGTAACTTTTGTGTAAATTTACACAAGGTTTATTTCTATTTCTTCTGCTCCAAACTTACTTCTCTGTCTGCTCGTATGAATGTAACACATCATAAGAAAGTGTTTCACCGCTGTTCAAATGCACTTTGGATTGCATCATTTATATGTGTACATTTTTCCATCTGAAAGGACTATATATTAAATGAAACAAATGACAATAAAATGCAAAGTAATCTCTTCAGTAATCAAAATATATTTTGAATGTAACTGTATTCTAATTACCAATGATTTAAATTGTAACTGTAGTGGAATACAGTTACTTATATTTTGTATTTTAAATACGTAATCCCGTTACATGTACAGGTGCATCTCAATAAATTAGAATGTCGTGGAAAAGTTCATTTATTTCAGTAATTCAACTCAAATTGTGAAACTCGTGTATTAAATAAATTCAGTGCACACAGACTGAAGTAGTTTAAGTCTTTGGTTCTTTTAATTGTGATGATTTTGGCTCACATTTAACAAAAACCCACCAATTCACTATCTCAAAAAATTAGAATATGGTGACATGCCAATCAGCTAATCAACTCAAAACACCTGCAAAGGTTTCCTGAGCCTTCAAAATGGTCTCTCAGTTTGGTTCACTAGGCTACACAATCATGGGGAAGACTGCTGATCTGACAGTTGTCCAGAAGACAATCATTGACACCCTTCACAAGGAGGGTAAGCCACAAACATTCATTGCCAAAGAAGCTGGCTGTTCACAGAGTGCTGTATCCAAGCATGTTAACATAAAGTTGAGTGGAAGGAAAAAGTGTGGAAGAAAAAGATGCACAACCAACCGAGAGAACCGCAGCCTTATGAGGATTGTCAAGCAAAATCGATTCAAGAATTTGGGTGAACTTCACAAGGAATGGACTGAGGCTGGGGTCAAGGCATCAAGACACAGACATGTCAAGGAATTTGGCTACAGTTGTCATATTCCTCTTGTTAAGCCACTCCTGAACCACAGACAACGTCAGAGGCGTCTTACCTGGGCTAAGGAGAAGAAGAACTGGACTGTTGCCCAGTGGTCCAAAGTCCTCTTTTCAGATGAGAGCAAGTTTTGTATTTCATTTGGAAACCAAGGTCCTAGAGTCTGGAGGAAGAGTGGAGAAGCTCATAGCCCAAGTTGCTTGAAGTCCAGTGTTAAGTTTCCACAGTCTGTGATGATTTGGGGTGCAATGTCATCTGCTGGTGTTGGTCCATTGTGTTTTTTGAAAACCAAAGTCACTGCACCCGTTTACCAAGAAATTTTGGAGCACTTCATGCTTCCTTCTGCTGACCAGCTTTTTAAAGATGCTGATTTCATTTTCCAGCAGGATTTGGCACCTGCCCACACTGCCAAAAGCACCAAAAGTTGGTTAAATGACCATGGTGTTGGTGTGCTTGACTGGCCAGCAAACTCACCAGACCTGAACCCCATAGAGAATCTATGGGGTATTGTCAAGAGGAAAATGAGAAACAAGAGACCAAAAAATGCAGATGAGCTGAAGGCCACTGTCAAAGAAACCTGGGATTCCATACCACCTCAGCAGTGCCACAAACTGATCACCTCCATGCCACGCCGAATTGAGGCAGTAATTAAAGCAAAAGGAGCCCCTACCAAGTATTGAGTACATATACAGTAAATGAACATACTTTCCAGAAGGCCAACAATTCACTAAAAATATTTTTTTTATTGGTCTTATGATGTATTCTAATTTTTTGAGATAGTGAATTGGTGGGTTTTTGTTAAATGTGAGCCAAAATCATCACAATTAAAAGAACCAGAGACTTAAACTACTTCAGTCTGTGTGCATTGAATTTATTTAATACACGAGTTTCACAATTTGAGTTGAATTACTGAAATAAATGAACTTTTCCACGACATTCTAATTTATTGAGATGCACCTGTATTTCATTACTCCCCAACCCTGGATACTGCGCGTTAGTTTTCATGTGTTTACCTGTGCTTATATGATTTTTCTGGCAGAGAGCGGCAGAGCGAGCATTCTTTCAACATTCTTTTTTTTTTGCACATTCTGTCTCTCTTTCGCTCACCCAGCCGCCCACTTGCTGTCTGCGATGAATGTGTGCACGTTAAAGAGATCACCAGACGTGCTCTGCTGCTCTCACCCAGAAACATCAATAACATAAGTACACTAAGTACGTTCCCCAACTCTGCAAATGATTAAAAAGTATACCTATTTATTGTGCTTGTCAAGCATTATCATGTTTACTGGAAATGTTGACTATATCGAGACAACATAAAATACACTATGTATCATGGAAATGTAAACTATTACAATGGATAAAAATAGACCATGATGGAAATTTTACAACTCAGTCCATCAGATATTTGTAGTGCAACCTCTGTGAACTGTAAAGCTGGCAATTGCATGTAAATTATAAAAAAGTCAGAAAATACAATTAAATCTGATCTTCAGGGAAGTATACCTGGGCAATTGTTGACATGGGCATAGCTCAGATCATTTGTTCTTGGAACAATTTGGTAAGAAAAATATTGAAATATTTGACTTTGCAGACTTTTGGTAAAAAATAGCAAATGTGAGAAATGTTTGAGATATCGTGCAAAACTCTGAAGGAGACATGTGAGATTACTGGGGTCTTTTTCTCAAGAGAAGCGTCTGAGAAGCAAGAGACTTACTGTATTTAGAAGTCTCAATGAGCTCTACATTTAATCTTGTTGCTGTCTAGGAGAACAGTGGAGATATTAATTAGATTTTGTGATTTTTCTTTTCTATGGGCAATACACCATATACACAGTCTCAGTTTCTGTCTCTCTCTCTCTCTCTCTGTAGATGGGGAGCATGATGCCCTCTGGCCACAGGTACTGCAGAGAGGTCAGAGTGTGATGGAGCACCTGTCTTCTGAGCTTTAATAACTGCTTGTGTTCATAGCCGCAGAGGAAGTCATATATCTCCAGTGCTGGTCTCACACCTCCACTAAGTTCAGTCTGTATATATTCTGCCCCTCAAGCTCAGATAGGGTAAAGACCAGGGCTCCCCAAATTTACTGTGAGTTAAAGTTACCTGAAGGGATAAAATAATCTGGAGGGCTACTTGTTTGATATACCTGCAGATTATCCATTAGTTGTTTCTTTACCTTATGCCACAGGCAATAACACACTGCTGTTATAATCACTATTAATCACTATAACCTATAACTTTGCCATGTTCTTTCTGAATTATTGCAACCCTTCAACTGAATGCAACTTCATAGATCCATACAATTTACCATTGCAAAAGAACCAGAAAAAGAAAGGAAAATGTAAGTTCCCTATCTGTCACTCGACGTTGTGTCGATGTAGTGACACTAGGGGTCACTCTTGGGAGCCCAAGACACCTCTGGTCATTGATAAAAGGCCAATGAAAATTGGAGAGTGGTATTTGCATACCACTCCCCCAGACATACGGGTATAAAAGGAGCTGGTATGCAACCACTCATTCAGATTTTCTCTTCGGAGCCGAATGGTCATGCTCACTGACTGTTCATTCACCTCTGCTGGATCTGACGGTGCATTTCAGCGGCTTCTACCCTTCTCCATGGGTATGAGGCCAGCACGGCTAACACTGGGGGGCGATTTGGGGACCCCAATGGGATCACCTCCACCGGGTATCCCCCCGTGGACCTCCCCTTCCTCAGCACACTCGTCTGCCCCAATCGGGCTTCCGGATGAGTCCACCGGCTCGTCTCACGGTGAGTTCGACCTCTTATTCGGCTCGTCCAGTCGGACGTGGAAGCCTCAGCTGGGCTCCTCCCTTCGGGTGTGGTCGCCCAGTCACAGGCTGATGCGGAGATGACATGCTTTCCCGGGCAGCCGCGAGCGTCGGGCTAGAGTGGAACCCTCTGCTCTCCCCTGAACCCTTGCGGCTTGATGATTGGTTCCTGGGCTCACAGCCCCGCCCCGCCCCTGTTCCATTCTTCCCAGAAGTGCATGAAGAGCTGACAAGGTCATGGGAGGCACTTTTTACTGCCCGGTCCCAATCTTTCAGCTCCCCCGCACTCACTACCCTCGATGGTGGGGTGGCCAAGGGCTATTCAGCAATCCCCCTGGTGGATAAGGCGCTCGTGGTGCACCTATGCCCACAGAGCGCCGCCACCTGGCGCGGGCACCCAAAGCTCCCATCCAAGGCCTGTAGGTTTATGTCATCTCTGACGGCCAAGGCCTATGGCTCTCCTGCAAGTCCAGCAAGCCAAGGCGCTAAAGGAACTGCATGAGGGTAGTTCCACCCCGGGATTGATGCAGGAGCTGAGCTCGGCGACTGACCTTGCTCTCCGGGTGACGAAGGTCACGGCGCGGGCTCTCGGGCAGGCGATGTCCACCTTGGTGGTCCAGGAGCACCACCTTTGGCTCAACCTGGTCCAGATGGGAGAGGCCGACAAGGCATGGTTCCTTGCTGCCCCCATTTCCCAAGTTGGCCAGTCCGGCAACACCGAGGACTTTGCCCAGCAGTTCTCAGCGGTGAAGCAGCAGACGGAGGTTATCCGGCACATCCTGCCCCGGCACGACTCAAGATCCCGTACTCCGTCTGCTCGTTGCCAAGGGCGTCCCCATGCAGTGACTGCACCGGCACCGGCTCCGCCGCAGCCCATCCCTGCGGCCCAGCCCCGGCGTGGAGCCCACCGCAGGAAGCAGACGCCACCCGTCTCAAGGCCGCCAAGAACCCGCAAAAGGCTTCGAAGCGCCCCTGAGATGGGCAACCCAGGGACGACGAAACCTGCTGCTCTGGAGCTGGTAAGCAGACCACTCCATCCCCCAGTGGAGAACCGGGAGGAGAATCTTTTGTTACCTTTGCATTTAATTGTGCCGCATTCCCAAGTGACTGCGTTACCCAAGAGTTCAGCAAGAGCGGTTTCCTTGTTCCCTGGGTCACATACCCAGTGTGCAAGGCCATCATCACGACCACCGTCCACCACTCCATTTTGGCATGTTTGGCGCTCCAGTGGCGGTCTCCCCGCCCCTGAGCGCCCAACTGTGGCACAAATCTGACCCCGATGTGACAGTCTCCACATGTCACAAGGACATGCCTCTTCCTCCCCCATCCCAGGCTGTTCTGGGGGTGGTCACAAGGAGCCAGGTAAGTACTTTGATGTCCCTGAACTCAGCATGGCCACAACACGGTGTGGCACCTCAGGCTCCGCCCTGCCGTTAGGCCCCACCCACCGGTATGTCTGACGATATTGTCCCTCCGGCCGAGATGAAGGCGTTTTACAGCCCCTACTTTACCGGGCTTTACACAGACTCCCGTTCAAGATGCTGATGCAAAGACGCACTCTAGCGAGCATCCGGCATCAAGATTGGTTCGCGGCGGTAGACCTGAAGGACGCGTACTTCCACGTCTCGATTCAACCTCGACACAGACCCTTACTGCGGTTTGCATTCGAGGGTCGGGCGTATCAGTACAAGGTCCTCCCTTTCGGTCTGTCCTTGTCCCCTCACATCTTCACAAAGGTCGCAGAGGCAGCCCTTGCCCCGCTAAGGGAAGTGGACATTCGCATCCTCAACTATCTCGATGATTGGCTAATCCTAGCTCACTCTCGGGATGTGTTGTGTGCACACAGGGACCTGGTGCTCTCGCACCTCAGCCGACTAGGGCTTCGGGTCAACTGGGAAAAGAGCAAGCTCCTCCCGGTTCAGAGCATCTCTTTTCTCGGTTTGGAGTTGGACTTGATGGTGCACCTCACGAACAAGCGTGCACAGTTGGTGCTGACCTGTTTGAAGGCGTTCAAACAGAAAACAGCGTTTCCACTGAAATTCTTTCAGAGGCTCCTGGGTCATATGGTTCGGACAGGTAGACCTGTTCACCTCCCAAGTATCCTCCCACTGCCCGCTCTGGTACGCCCTGACCGAGGCACCTCTCGGTGTAGATGCACTGGCAACACAGCTGGCCCCCTGGACTGCCCCTCTACGAGGCACCTGTATGCCTTTAAGTGGCATCTGTTCGCTAAGTGGTGTTCTTCCTGACGGGAAGACCCCCAGAGATGTGCAGTCGGATCGGTGCTTTCCTTCCTGCAGGAGAGGTTGGAAGGGCGGCTGTCCCCTTCCACCTTGAAGGTGTATGTAGCTGCTATAGCGGCACACCACGACACAGTGGACAGTAAGTCCTTAGGGAAGCATGACCTGATCATCAGGTTCCTGAGAGGCACCAGGAGGCTGAATCTCTTCAGACCGTGCCTTGTTCCCTCATGGGACCTCTCTGTATTTCTTCAGGGTCTACAGAGAGCCCCCTTTGAGCCTTTGCAGTCAGCTGAGCTTAAGGCACTCTCCTTGAAGACTGTCCTCCTGACTGCGCTCACTTCCATCAAGAGGGTAGGAGACCTGCAAGCGTTCTCTGTCAGCAAAACGTGCCTGGATTTCGGTCCGGGCTACTCTCATGTGATCCTGAGACCCCGACCGGGCTATTTGCCCAAGGTTCCCACGACCCCTTTTAGGGACCAGGTGGTTTCCTGCAAGCGCTGCCCCAGGAGGAGGCAGACCCAGCCCTGACGTTGCTGTGTCCGGTGCGCGCTTTACGCATGTATTTGGATCGCACACAGAGCTTTAGAGTCTCTGAGCAGCACTTTGTCTGCTTTGGTGGACAGCGGAAAGGAAGCGCTGTCTCCAAGCAGAGGATTGCCCACTGGCTCATTGACACCATAACTATGGCATATCATGCCAAGGACGTGCCGCCCCCGGTAGGGCTACGAGCCCATTCTACCAGGGGTGTAGCGGCCTCCTGGGCCTTGACCAGGGGTGCCTCTCTAACAAACATTTGCAGAGCAGCGGGCTGGGCAACACCCAACACCTTTGCGAGGTTCTACAACCTCCAGGTGGAACCTGTTTTGTCCTTTGTAGTGGCAGTCACAAGCAGGTACATCTGGCCGGCTGTCCCGGACTTATCACTTGCATATAGCGCCTTTCACCTCTCCCCTGAGCTGAAGACGTGCGCTGTTAACTCCCAGTAGTGTTCAGAAACTGTGTTCCTGGTTGATTTCCTCCGAGCCCTGTGGCAGAAGAGTTTTCGGAAAGACTCACTGCCAGCCCAGTACACGTACTAACTAAAGCCCTGTACTGGGGTAGGTGCTCCGCATGTGTCAGTTCCCCGTAGGTAACCCCATGCGAAGTATATCTTCCGCTAATTAGTTTCCCTGTTGGCAAACTGCGTCTTCCTTGGGCAGAGGCCCCTCTGTCCCAGTCTCCATGCTTGTCATAACTCCTCCACCGTAGGGTAGGACCTACCATGGGATGTCTCCACATGGCATACTTCCGATATAGCTCGGCAAGTCCATGTGACGTATTTCCACTTAAATACCCCCCCCCCCCCGCGCGGTGTCCTCCCCTTGGGAGGGACACCCCCCTGACTAGACCTGGTCGGCCCAGTCAGTTAATCCCCCTTTTTTTGGGGAGTGAAAAAAAAGGGGATAAGGAGGCCACAACTGGGCTAGCCCTCTCTACCTTTTGGGTAGTTAACTTGTCCCAAAGGGCCGTTCGACACTCATAACTGTGTTGGGGAGGTTACGTGT
Source organism: Myxocyprinus asiaticus (assembly GCF_019703515.2). Classification (NCBI taxonomy): domain Eukaryota; kingdom Metazoa; phylum Chordata; class Actinopteri; order Cypriniformes; family Catostomidae; genus Myxocyprinus; species Myxocyprinus asiaticus. Next base: position 42,849,492 of record NC_059361.1, on the reverse strand, counting down.
CGGCCTGGTGCACTGGCTACGAGGCACACAGTAGTCTGCCCATCACACACCACCAGTTCACGTAAAACACAGTTCAGCCAGTTGCGGCATTTTGTTTAGGGACCCCTAGTGTCACTACATCGACACAACGTCGAGTGAGTGACAGATAGGGAACGTCCTGGTTACTTGCGTAACCTCGGTTCCCTGATGGAGGGAATGAGATGTTGTGTCCCTCCTGCCACAACGCTGAACTACCCGCTGAAATGGCCGGGACCTTGTCTTGGCTCCTCAGCATAAAACCTGAATGAGTGGTTGCATACCAGCTCCTTTTATACCCGAATGTCCAGGGGAGTGGTATGCAAATACCACTCGCCAATTTTCATCGGCCTTCTATCAAAGACCAGAGGTGTCTCGGGCTCCCAAGAGTGACCCCTAAATCACTACATCGACACAACATCTCGTTCCCTCCATCAGGGAACGGAGGTTACACTAGTAACCAGGACAGTATTGTTACTGACAAGGTATTGGATTGAAAATAAGGAAAATGTATAAAAACAACTTTTAATTTTCCTCAAAACAACTTTTAATAACCATGGAAAGCATGGCATTTTCACTATCTTGGCAAAAGCTGACAATTACAAAATACTACAATAATATGTCACAATGTGGCCATTTATATGGTGGAGAGCAGGGCAAACACAGGTAATCACACACATACACTCTAGTTGCATCCAAAATTGCATACTGTCAGAATATGTATTGCATTAGATAAAGAATCCACAGTATGAATTCATTCCGGACATACTTCATCCGGGAATGTAGGAATTTTCCCGTGACCTGAATATATGACATAATAACAAACCACAAAAATAATTTTTTAATGCACAATTTATGCACAAGAAACAACTTTCTTGGAATATATAGCACTTATAGTTGAAAAGAGCCGCTCGACTCACGTTTGTCCACCATTTTTTATTAAAAAATGTTATCCAGCATCTGCTCAGATCTCATGGGATTATGGGATAGTAAAGTGTCCAGTCAATCTGCAATTCAGAATCTCGCCAGATGTAGTAGTTTATCTGGGTATTTCTTGCTTACAGTTTTATGAATACTGAGGATTCTGACATACTACCCCACTGGCATACTGTTTTTAGCATACTATATAGTACGGAAGTCTCTCTCTTATTCTTTCTTACACATGCCTCTTTAATTTATATGCAAGAATTAAAGCGCCACATTCAGACCAATAACGGCTTTCTGAGTACCTAGGTAAACTTTGACCTCAATGCAAGTGTACTGCAAATGAGGAGTCCGGGGTGATCTGCTGAGGATGAAAACGGCATACAGTTTCTCAAGGACAACTTTCCAGTGTGAATTCCCTCTTTCTGCGTAAAAAAGCTTGAAATCCAACAGATTTCCCACCGCTCTTATCTTACCAGTGGAAATGACAATTGCTCTTTCACTGTTATTTTTGGACTTTGCCATTTTCAAGACAGGAAGAGAATTCTACAGGGAGTCAGGGCTCTTAAATTGGCCCCCCAGCACGGTCCCTCCAGTCTAGATATTTTCCCCCAGTTTCAGCAAGGAAACTTTGCCAAGGAGAAGAAAGTTTGACTCCGTGAGGAAGCGCATGATTGACAAGGGACTCATCATTTTAAAGAAGTGGAGGATGCTGAAAAGTTCCCTGGCTGCTTTCGAACATTCCCCACCCAAAACAACATCCTTCAGATTCAGAGCCCTACAAACATTTTTATTGCCTATCCCATCAAACAAGCAGGGTTGCTTGATGGAAATGATCCAGCTTAAACAGAGCAGCAGAGGTAACAGGTGTCCATACAACTAATTTATGGGACAATGTAATCGCAACATGCAATTCTCTTAATTTGTGAGGACGATTCTTTTATATCTGCAGCTCTCTTTCGTAAGTCACGCTTTGTTCCCATATTATTTTTACCTTAAACTTAATACTGTTCACTCTGGTATACTATGTGGATATGTTTATGTTTACTTTTATTCTGTTTCATTTAAATTTAACCTTGATACTTGCATGTGGGCTTGGGCTTGACACGTGTATTGCCTTGTACACCTCGGGCCATTGAAGTTCTATATTCTCTTTCTCCTAAGAGAAAGCATGCATGGTCTCTTGTGGGTGGAATTTTTTAATAATATTATCTTATTTAACTGTTTACTGCCAGATACTTTTAATCCTCCTATGGTATTCAGTCATTTTTGACAGAAATAAATTTTTCAAATGTAATAAAAATGTTTTTCTTTATCTAAGCAGTACAAGACTTTGTGACTTTTCCTCCATTTGCCATCTGATCATACAAAAAAAAAAATTAAAAAAATAATAATAATTTGGGCTTGATTCGTTAAGTCTTAGTAGCTGTAAAAAAAATAAATAAAAAAAGCGACACCTTTGGTATTTGCGGTCAAAATGGACCGACCATTGAACATTTTTATCTGTCAAATACAATCAATAAATCAGCCACAATGCAGAAAAAAATAAATAAAATACAGACAGAATTTAAAGGGTGAGACTCTAAAACATGCAAAACATACACACCCACTCTCTCACACACACACACACACTTACACACAAGTATGAACTGGTAAGACAATAACACAACACTTCACGCAGCCATCTTTTGGTCATTGTTGGCATTACAAGTCATCTGTTGTTCCAGATGATGACAGCACTCTGACACACACACACACACAATACACACATCTGCAAATTAATTTTTTACAACAAAAAATTTGAAATTGCGAAATGTGTACTCTCTGACTCTAATTTAATTTTCTGATTTTTTTTTTGTTCATTTCTTTTACTTGATGTTCATTCTCTTGACATTATTTTGCATTTACTTTGAGTTATTAAATTTTTTATGTTGAAATAAATTATTGGTAGAAAAATTCTTATTCTGTGCCTTGTCTTTGTAACACCATGGTCAGGTTTGGTGGCAAGTATAATGACATAAACTGCAAAAACGGACACTTCATATACATTTTAAAATGCTAAACTTTGACAAAAAATAGTTTGATAATGTCTAAATATATATCCAAATGCATATCTTTTGATGGTTTTTATATATTCAAGTCATATTATTTATATTGCGTTTACTAGATAGCAGCAGCCTTCCTCCAATTTTTGTAACATTCTAATGTTTTCTTCATGTTTCAACTTTATATGCAAATTAATGGTAAAATTTAGAAATGTACATGTAAATAAGATCAAAATAGCATACAATCCCAAAAGAAATGCATAGTTTTATTGTTCTTAATTCAGGAAAGAAAAAAATGGTATCATTTTCATCATCATAAAAAAAGGGTTACACATCTAAAAATTAATGCAAATACCAAAGGAAGGTTTTTTTTTTTTGTTTTTTTTTTTTTAATTTTAAATTTTTTTTTTATTTTTTTATACCATAGCCTCCTACTGTTCAGAGTTAACTGTTACTTTGTTTTGTGTTTTCATTACAGTTTGCCCTTATGATCCTGTGTTTTTGATAGTGCAAACCACTATATGGCTTTTAACATAGTGTCATGGAATGCACGCTGTTTAAATACGCCAGTTAAACGTACGATGTCTTTGGAATCTCTCAGACGTAAAAGGATTCAATCGCTCTGATATAATAATGATAAAAAATAAAAAAAAAAAATTTCAGAATAGGTTTTACATGTATAATTTTCATACGCTACAAATAGAGCAAAAGGTGTTCTAAATTTTTTTAGCAGGAAACCTGGCCTGCAAAGTGTGAAGGTTTACACCATAGGGAATGGTAATGCAGAAAGGTTTGCATATGCATGTGTTACAGTCAATAATTTTAAGATATGCTTTGCTTATTTTTCTGTCCAAACGCATGAAATTGGCCTAATTGAATCAGAAAAAAAAAAAAAAATAATAATAAATTCAAATCATAAGCACATAACTCTTTCAGCTCTCAAATTTAAGTCAAGTAATCTGCTCAAGTCAAAATCTGAATTTATAATACATCGCTCTAAAGTGATGTTATTCTCACATTAAGTTATTGGTACCAGTCACTGCTGTTTTTAAATGCTGAGCACGGCTCTTCTCAAAAGACCGGTCTCTAGCCCTGTGCATGCATGCACAATCATGTCCTTGCTGGTAGAGGAAGGGGCCAGGTAACTGTGTTGCCATAAATTGAATGAGCCACCCAGACTGAAAGAATGCATCGTGGCTGACGGGATAGGGTACCGGGCTGCCCTGGCCCTCACTCTCTGCCAACTTCTGAGGTGCCAAGCTGCTTGAGAAAGCCCACACCCTGCACTCCTCAAAAAAAGGCAGATTCTAACTCACTCACGCTAACGTCAATTTAATACTTTTATTCTCCACTCCACTCTTCTGACATTTATAACCTATTGTTTTGTAGCTTTTTTTCTGCTTCTATTGGACTATTTGATTGCAAATATGCTGGCTTTTTTTGGTAGTGGTTTTTAAAATTAGTACAAATAATCACTTGTTTTTTAAATCAATCAATCAACTCGAGGACTACCTCAAATCCTTCATGGACAACAGTTTGAGAACCACTGGGATAGACATTACAAAAAGTGGCTTAATACCCTGTCCTAACCAGAGGTGGCATGATAAAGCTACAAGCGTGATCCAGATGCTTTTGAACACATAAACGCATCCTGCGTGAAAGATTTGTAACTTATTCTGTGCTCTCTGCTCTCTGTAAATTCAGCAACAGTAGGCTGAAAATTCTGCTGCTGCTATCAATGTGCTTAGTGAAATTCAGTGGCCGAAGCTATACGTTTGTATGACCACATGGGCTTGTGTGAGTAATTTCTGGATGAAATGTCAAGTCAAGTCATTTTTATTTGTATAGCGCCTTTCACAACACACAACGTTTCAAAGCAGCTTTACAGAAGATCATGCATTAACAGAAAATGAAACTGTAATATCTATAATGTCTTAGAGTCATCATTGTGTAGTTTGATAAAATACGATTGTGAATTGTGTTTAAAAATAAGTAATTAAATAATAATTGTATTTATAACCCCAGTGAGCAAGCCGAAGGCGACTTTGGCAAGGAATACAAAACTCCATAAGATGTTGGTTAATGGAGAAAAATAACCTTGGGAGAAACCAGGCTCACTGTGGGGGCCAGTTCCCCTTTGGCTAACATAATGAATATAATGCCAATATTACTTATGTATAGTGTAAGTCATGATTAAAAATTATTAAACTAAGTAAATGTTAAGGGTCAGTGTTTAAACAAAGATTTTGTATGAACTGTAAGATTAATGACTAATGTCTTTGAAGTCCATCCTGTATTAACTGCAGAAGTTCACATAGATGCAATTGTCCTTGTTAGTTGACTGATGAAGGGTTTTGTTGGCGATTGATTGATAGTCTATGTATTCCATTTCAAGAGTGTAGTCCATCATTAGACCGAGGTGATGTAGGCAGAGATCAGTTAGGTGCATCGCAGTTCATCCTGGCCGGTAATTTCGGTGAGGTCTATCCTAAGTCCAAGGTTCAGGCAATGGCATATGAAGTATCCCATGTCTTATGGTTGGAGTTGGCATCAGTTCATCCTCTAAAGTCCATCATAATAGACTGAAGTGATGTTTGGCTGGCACCAGCTGCTATTAGTCATCATCACTCAGCGACACGTAGCAGTGGAGTCCAACATGAAGCAGGAATGGAGCTGGATCTAGACGGTTCTTGTGTAGGAGTCCCGAGGTTGAGACAGAGAAACAAATAGAATAATATTAGCATAGATGCCATTCAATTTATTGCAGAGTTATAGATCACGATCAATGTTTCTGGTTTCTGGTTCCGGCAGACCTAACTAAAGTAGCCTAATTGTGAGTTGAAGTATAAATTAGGTGTATGCCTGGCTAAATAGATGAGTCTTGAGGTCATGAACGCATGAATTAGTTTTTCAGCATCAGCAACAGAGAGCATGTGTCGTAATTTAGCAATATTTCTTAGGTGGAAGAATGCTGTTCTACAAACATTGGTAATTTGATTTTCAAAGGACAGATTGGTATCAAATATAACACCTAAGTTCTTCGCTGTTGTAGACAATGTAACAGTACATTCAACGAGAGTCAAATTATATTTTGGCGGCTTGTTTTTAGAGGTTTTTGGTCCAATAATTAGTACCTCTGTTTTGTCAGAATTGAGTAGAAGAAAATTTCTGGCCATCCAATCTTTTATTTCATTGATACACTCTGCTAATTTGGAATATTGTGAAATCTCATCATGTTTTGAAGAAATATAAAGTTGGGTATCGTCGGCATAACAGTGGAAACTTATTCCACGATTCCTGATAATATCTCCCAGGGGAAGCATATACATGGAGAAAAGCAGAGGCCCTAAAACTGATCCCTGTGGCACTCCATACTTTACTTTCGTTTGGTTTGGTTTGACAATTCCTCATTTACATAGACAAAGTGGCAGTGGTCTGCTAAATAGGACCTAAACCATGCTAATGCAACTCCACAAATGCCAACATAATTCTCTAGCCTATTTAAGAGAATGTCGTGATCTATTGTTTCGAATGCAGCACTAAGATGTAAAAACAATAGAAGTGAAATGCAGCCGTGATCAGATGATAAGAGCAAATCATTTGTAACTCTGATAAGTGCAGTCTCTGTACTGTGATGAGGCCTAAATCCTGACTGAAATTGTTCATATATACTATTTCTCTGTTGAAATGAACATATTTTGGAGGATACTACATTTTCTAGTATTTTCAACATAAATGGGAAATTTGAAATCGCTCTATAATTAGGCAGTTCTCCAGGATCAAGTTGTGGCTTCTTAATAAGCGGTTTGATAACTGCCATTTTAAAGTTTCTTGGGACATGTCCTAAGGATAGCGAGGAGTTAATAATATTAAGAAGAGTTTCTGAGATTACAGGGAATACCTCTTTTAAGTGCTTGGTTGGTATTGGATCTCACATACATGTTGTGGCTTTTGATGTTTCGATAAGTTTTGTTAGCTCTTCATGACCTATGACAGTGAAGGATTGAAGATGCATGTGAGGAAAATTATGAGACACTGTTTCTGAGGTACTGTGACAGATTATTGCATAATTCCAATTTTATTTCTTATTATTTCAATTTAATCAGTAAAGAAATTCATGAAGTTATTACTCTTGTGCTGTGATGGAATATCTGGTTCTGTTGAGGCTTTATTCCAATTTAGCTGCAGTACTGAATAAACACCTAGGATTGTTGTGGTTATTTTCTATGAGTTTGCTAAAATATGCTGACCTGGTACCTTTTAGTGCCTGTCTGTAGTGTAGAATATTTTTATAAAGTTGAATATAAATTAATCAAGTATAATCAGTGTAAATATAGCCATTTTATTCTACAATTATTTCTGAAGGTCAAAGCATGTATCTTAATGTGTGTTTGTAGAGAGGCCTGTCTTGGAATGGAATGTGGGGCCCCTCACATATGGTAAACTGAGTCTCCTGTGTTAACGCTAAAGAAAATATAGTGAGGCCTTTTCAAAGTGGAGTCCAGTGACACATATTAGGAATATATTGGCCATGCCTTGGTAGATCATATGTATAAAAACAGGTACCAACCCAAAATGTGTTGCTCTGCAGGCTAACTCGGCTTTGCTATCTCTGATAATAAAGTCTATCTTCTGGCATCAAAACTCCAAGACTGAGAGTGATTTTTCACAGAGGCAGCAGAAGCCACAACAGTAGCTACAGACACTATCCTTCCATGCACCGCAAAATACCTCTAATTTTCTATTCTTCCACTTGCACTCCATTTGCCGAGCTGCTCTCTTGAGAGCACGAGTGTGATTGTTGTACAATGATGTAGGGCTTTTTTATTTTATTTTCTTTAATTGAAGGGGGGGCGACACTATCAAGAGTGCTAGAGATGACTGTTTTTATATTTTCTGTTATTTCATCAAGTTCTTCTAGGCTTTGGGGTTTACCGAGTGTATGAGATAGATCTGGAAGATTATTAGTGAAGCTATCTTTAGTGGCCGAAAGAATAGTTCTATTCAAACGATAGCGTGGTGTAGATTGATTAACATTAGCTGATCGAAGCATACAAGAGACGAGGTAATGATCCAAGATGTTATCGCTCTGCGGCAGAATTTCTATATTATCAACATCAACTCCATATGAAAGAATTAAATCTAGCGTATGATTATGGCGATGAGTTGGTCCTGTTACATTTTGTCTGACTCCAAGAGAGTTGAGAATATCGATAAATGCTAATACCAATGTGTCTTTTTCATTAACTATGTGAATGTTGAAGTCACCAACAATTAAAGCTCAATCTACAGTTACTATTAGATCTGATAAAAAAAAGCTAATTCACCAAGGAAATCAGAATAAGGCCCAGGAGATCTATAAACTTTAGCAAGGGTAAAAGATGACATAGTTTTTTATTAATATCTGACAGTCACATTAAGCATTATTAGTTCAAAAGACTTATGATGTTATCATACTTAAGATATGATGTTTATCTTTCATTTTTTTGTTTTGTTCAAGTTTGACCTTAATCAGATTTTTTTCTAAATGATTTAGTGAGAGTTTTGTGTTTGGTGGTTCGGGGAACAGACACGGTCTCTATGTGATATCTAGGTGATGCAGTCTCTATGTGTGATAGTTTATGTGACCTGTGTGACGTCTCAAGGCAGCTAGCAGATGTTCGGATTAACCAGTTTGTCTGCTTCCTGACCTGGGCCCGAGTTAGTCAAATACTATCATTATTAAGACTATGAGCCAAATTACTAGAGTGGAGAGTGGCACCTTCCCTGGAGGGATGGAGTCCATCTCTCTTTATCAGGTCTGGTCAACCCCAAAAACTCTTCCAACTGTCTAAAAATCCTATTCTATTCTCCAGACACCACTCAGACATCCAGCCATTCAGTGACACTAATCTATGATAAACCTCGTCACCACAACAAGCAGGGAGGGGGCCAGAGCATATTACAGTGTCTGACATAGTTTTTGCAAATTCACACACCTCTTTAATATTATCTCTAGTGATTTCTGACTGGTGAAGCCGTACATCATTAGTGCCGACATGAATAACAATTTTAGAAAATCTACTTTTAGCATTAGCCAGCACTTGTAAATTTGATCTGATGTCAGATGCTCTGGCATTTAACAATAGTGGTCGGAGTCTCTATTTCCATGTTCCTTTCAATAGAATCACCAATAACAAGGTGTAAGGTTTCGAAGGGAATCACAAGAGCAGGATCTAGGTGCGGCTTAAGAAGTTTAATAAAGAAACGAAGTGTGGTACAAATTAACATTGAAAACTCTGGAACACGGCAGAACTAGGGAATAAAACAAACAAAACATCCACGATGGGAACTCAGGGCATTATATACACAAGGGTTAATGAGTGAATGAAACACAGGTGAGAACAATAGGGAACAGCTGGTAGTGATGACGGCAGGGAATTATGGGAAGTGTAGTCTGGGGGAAACAGATGACAGGGGCAAAACACAAGGCAAAACAACAGTGAATCATAACACAAGGGCTCTTTCAACATGATTCTCAGTGGGTGCATCACTGAGTGGGGAGAATCTATTGGAAACCCTAACAGGAACGGGAGAGTGTTGTCACTTTGCTGAGCGAAAATGCCACCGAGACATCACCCAAACGCCCTGCTGTGGGGGCTCTACAGCCGGAACCAAAGTGTGTATGTTTCTCTCTGCACTGCCCGCATCCGAAACAGTATCTACTGGCTTTTCTTTCTCACTGACCTCCACTAGCATTCGGATGCGTGTCTCTAACTCATTAACCTTCTTCATCAACCTGACTAATTCCTTACATTTATCACATGTGAATCCCTCATCGTTGAAAGAAGAAGCTATTGCAAACGTGAAATGCATTGCAGGAAGAAATAACATGAGCGGATGCCATGACTTACTGCAATTGATTGTTGTTGTTGTTGTTGTTTGTTGTTGCTGAGCAGTGAGGGTTTGAGATCGATGTGAATCCCTCACACAATTGTTTGTTGTTATGGTTGTTCTTAATAAGTGGTGCTTTGAGATCGATGCAATAATCCGTGTAACACAGAGGAGAAAAACGGTTGCAAGCTGTAAAATGCTGTTCGTTCTTCGTGCTTATTCCTCCTGCTGGCTGGAGTTTGTTTTGTTGAGTATTTTTACGGGACATTGGAATGATTACGTCATCTGCTGAACTCATAACAGCTGGCTCACTGAACATTCGTTTGTCTGTCCGAGGAATCTGAACGGTTTTATATCAGCTGGAATTTGTCTTGTGGAAGATCACACCTTTGAGACAGTTCTGTGAATGGATCTACACGTTCTTTGTGTTCATTCTTCCTATTGGCTGGTGTTTATTTTACACAGTTTTTTCTGTTATGTAATTTTGCCTCACAAATTTGTGAGGCAAAATTGAGCAATCCGATGGCAAAGTTGTCGTGGGGCTCGTGGACATTCATGCACCTTTTGAGTTTAGAGGGATTGTCGCCGTTTGGCACTTTCGTGTGTGGGATTAATGCGCACGTTTTTCTTTTTTCTGTTTGTTTTGTTCGGGGGGAAGTTCAGAGTTTGATTGTTTCACTAATGGGGAATGTGGTCTGTATAATTTTGTTTTTGACACACAGCTTATTTTTTCTACTATATAAAAATGTCAAATGTTAATATGAGTGGATTGTCACTCTCCACATGGAATGTAAATGGGTTGGGGCACCCCATAAAAAGAAGGAAGGTTATTACTTTTCTTAAACGTAAGAAATATTCTTCAAGAAACACATCTCTCCCCGCAGGAAGCTGAAAGCTGTTTTCTTTAGTGCTGGCTCATGTAAGAGCAAGGGAGTCATTATATTGAAAAATAAACATCTACATTTCAAATGTCTCAAACAGACTAAAGATAAATTAGGGAGAGTCATTATTGTTTTAGCTTAAATTCAGGGGCAAAGGTTGATTTTGGCTAATATTTACGCACCTAATGCTGATGATCAGGGCTTTTTTATAGATCTTGAAGGGATGCTGCAAATCGCTGGCACCCATCATGATATAATATTGGGAGGAGACTTTAATCTTTTTGATGGTCCTTGATCATAGTGAAGCAAAAGTGTGTAAGCCCCCTAGAGCAACATTGACGCTTCACAGGATGTGTAAAAATCTTGATCTTACGGATATTTGGAGACATTTGAACCCATCTGGTAGGGACTATAAATTTTTTTTCATCAGTCCAAAAGATTTACTCTTAAAATAGATTTTCTTTTTTTTTTATATCCAAATCCCTCATTTCATCTGTTGTTGATTGCTCAATTGGAAATATCTTAGTCTCAGATCACGCCCTGGTGAGTTTAGGGGTGTTGCCATATACAGAGAAAAATCAATCATATAATTGGCGCCTTAATGTGTCCCTTTTGCAAAATCCTGATTTCCAACAAATGTTAAAGACTGAAATCAATGTTTATATGGAGACCAACTGGTCCTCAGTATTCTCTGTGGGCGTGGCTTGGGAGGCACTTAAGGTGGTTCTTAGGGGTCGGATCATACAGTATGCCTCATTCACCAAAAAATCCAAAGCACAAGAACTTGTGGAGTTGGAAGGAAATATTAAAAGTGCCGAGACAGAGCTTAAGCGCCGTATGTCACCTGATGGCCTCAGAGAATTGACCAGATTGAAATATAGATTTAATACTATTTTGTCGCAGAAAGTGGTGTTTTGGTTATTCAGGGCAAGACAGTCATACTTTGAGTCGGGGGACAAAGCAGGAAAACATTTGGCTATATATATATAAAGCAGTGAGGGTCTTTTTCTGCCATTCCCTCAGTGAAATCTGCTGGTGGTGAAATATTTACCTCGTTCATTGATATTAATTATGCTTTTAAAGAATTCTACTTTGATCTTTGTACAGTAGTTCCACATCTTCGTCTACTGATGAGGATATTAGGAACTTTGTGGGACCATTAGATCTTTCTAAACTGACGACTGAGCAAAGGAGTTCTCTTGATTCTGAGATAACCTTGGAGGAGCTTGATGAGGTAATTAAGGCCCTGCCTACAGGCAAGGCTCCGGGGCCTGACGGCTTTGCCACTGAGTTTTTCAAATCTTATGCTACAGAACTGGCTCCACTTTTGTTAGAAGTTTATACGGAATCACTAAAGAATGGAAAGCTTCCGCCAACCATGACACAAGCCCGGATCAGTCTGATTCTTAAAAAAGACAAAGATCCAAGCGAGTGTAAAAATTACCGTCCAATTTCCCTGATTCAGTTAGACGTAAAAATGTTGTCAAAAATTCTGGCTAATCGATTAAGTAAAGTTAAAAGACATCACTTATACATATAGATCAGGTGGGGTTTATTCGAGGCCGTAGCTCTTCTGATAACATTAGGCATCTCATCAATATCATGTGGTCAGTAGCGAATGATCAGTCTCCGGTCGCTGCCATCACACTTGATGCCAAAAAGGCATTTGATATGGTAGAATGGGATTATCTTTAAGATTTTGGAAATGTATGGGTTCGGGAGTACTTTTATTAGTTGGATTAAGCTACTTTATAGACACCCTGTAGCGGCGGTACAAACAAATGGACTAATTTCAGATTATTTTACTCTGGACAGGGGCACCCGGCAGGGTTGCCCTCTTTTCCCCCTTATTGTTCTGTCTTGCCCTGGAACCATTAGCAGCCGCGATAAGAAAGGAGGATGATTTTCCAGGGGTGATTATGGGATGTGTGGCGCATAAGCTTCTGCTTTACGCAGATTATATTTTATTATTCGTCTATGACCTACTAGATCTATACCATTCCTCCACAGAATTATTAATTCCTTTTCCAAGTTCTCAGGATACAAATTCAATTGGTCTAAAACCGAAACGTTGGCTTTGACAGCGTTCTGTCCAGTAACGGCTTTTCAGCTTGATGCCTTCCAGTGGCCCAAACAGAGAATTAAGTATTTGGAAATTTTATTCCTAGCAAATTTGTCTGATTTAGTCAGAGATAATTTTGATCCCTTAATAAAGAGGTTTTCGAATGATGTGGACAGGTGGGCTTCATTACTTTTATCGATGATTGGGAAGGTTAATGTTATTAAAATGAATTGTATTCCAAAATTCAACTACCTGCTACAGTCACTCCCTGTAGATGTCCCCCTCTCTTATTTCAAGCAATTTGATAGCATAGTGAAATACTTTATTTGGAATGGTAAGCGTCCCAGGTTAAATTTCAATAAGTTACATAGGCCGATTGACAATGGTGGGTTAGGCCTACCCAAGATTTTGTTTTACTATTATGCATTTGGTCTTAGACATTTGGCTCATTGGTCGCTTCCACCTGAGAGAGCCCCTCCCTGGTTTTGTATTGAAAAGGAAGTTCTTGCCCCTATCTCGCCACTGCAAAGCCTTTCGATCAAACTAGCCGGAGAGGTTAAGTCGCACCCTGTTATTTTGCATTTGCACTTGTGTGTTTAATTTGGATATTTATTTAAACATAGCCTCGAGCATATGGCTGAATCCTAAACTATGTATTAATAAGTCCCCTTTCTGTTGGTCAGATTGGATTGTGAGGGGAGTTAATACACTCGGTGACCTATATGAGGGTGGAGTAATGATACCTTTTGAAAATTTGGTTCAACATTTTGGCATTCCCAGATCTGTTTTATAAGTATTTACAGCTTCGCCACCTACTCTGCACTGTTTTTGGGAGTGGCACGCACCCCCCTAAAGTGGCAGATACTCTGGGAGTGGTGATTGCTGCTTTTGGGAAGGGTCATGAGGCATCAGTGTATTACTCCCTGCTAATTCAGAGTCTGGGGGACGGAACTTTGAATTCTCTCAAAAGATTATGGGAGAAATATCTAAACTTGACATTGGGGGAGGGGGTGTGGGCTAGGATCCTAAAAAATGTCAAGTCTGCATCTTGAGATGCAAGGGTGTGTCTGATGCAATTTAAGATTTTGCATCGATTTTATTGGACTCCCCCTAGATTGTATAGTCTTGGTTTTAAAGACACTCCCACCTGCTGGCGATGCTAATCAGAAGACGGGGACACAACCCATGTTTTTTGGGGATGTGTTGGGATCCAGGAGTTTTGGTTGAGGGTTCAGAGCTTTGTGTGTGATATAGTGGACACTCAATTTTCGTTTTGCCCCAGACTGTGTATTGTGGGTGATGGGGCGGTCCTGAATATAGGTGACAAATATATAAAAAGCTGGGTCCTAACCAGCGTGATGATTGGCAGACAGGTAATTCTCAGGGGATGGAAGTCAACTGATGCGCCCTCATTTCATGAGTGGTCTACCGAGATGGGCGGAGTAGCAGCATTTGAGGAGATGGCATGTAGAAAGCTAGGCAACCTGGATTTGTACATCAGGAAATGGAGCAGCTATTTAGACTTTTTGGAAGGCTCTCGGGGAGGGGCAGTGGAGAGAGACTAGTGTTATTTTTTTTTTTTTTTTTAATGTTTCTAAATATTTTCTGCTGTTTTATTGTCAATGTGTGTGTCTTTGTCAGTTGGCTTTTGACCACTAGGGTGCTCATTTGTGTTGGGTGGGGGTAGGGGGGTTAATGTTTGGGGGGAAAAGTTGTCATTTCATGTGGTTTGATTCTGCAATTTCTGTCTATTTGATTTTAAAATCAAAATTCTGCATGGAATTAATAAAAATGGTTAATAACAACAACAACAACAAAAAAAAGATGGCCATTTGGCACCATATACAGACGCAAAGGCCTAACTTTCAGAAATGGTCAATGAATGAATCAATAAACGAATCACCACCAGTAAAACCCGTGTCTCTTAGGTTGCTTGTGCAATGCGCTATCAGAAGCACCGCAGGCAACAGTGAACATACTGTTTTGAAATTGATGCAAAAAATGTCTGATGGCAGTTGATGCTTGTCAGTAATTCGTCAGAATGGGGTCAAATTCAGAGTACTGGAACCAGAGATTCTATTATTTACTGAGATATCAACCTCCTCACTTTTACCACAGGAGAGAGCTTAATGGGCAACTTGTGCGTTAAGACACTAAGTCGCTGTTTGCAAATATTATACAAATGAACGGGAACAGCCGTAAACTGACACATACCTCTCGCAAAATTGTCCGTGACTTCTCTTATAAAACAGCAATTTTATCATAGTAAACTCCACACAAAGTTCATTCCAAAAGGTTTGTTTAGTGTAAAACATGTTGAAGATTGGCAGACAGGTGGTCAGTTAATTAAGTGATGAGCTGTATCCTCACAAAAGTAGTATATTCAGAACACTGAGGAATCTCCTCGATAGAAATCCATAAAAAAAAGGGTTAGATGACACAGGGAGTCGGCATGCTGTTTCTGAAAGTTCCAGTACCCTAGGATCGGCAACAATATGCCGACTTACTGACATGCCCTATCTCCTATCAGACATATTTGGAACGGCTCAACAACAATTACTTTCCCTCGTGGCACGACTTTTAGTGCGTTGTGTCAGTTGCATGGGAGACCACAGTTTAATCCCCATTCAAATGAGGAAGTAATCACATTTGTATAAAAAAATAAAAAGAAATTACATTGCATTTTGTCTCTACTAATGGTTAGGGTTAGATTTGGGTTTTGGTTGGGGGGTAGATTAAATAAAATAAGCATTTCTCTTCACTGTTTTAAACCCTGTTCAGCTGAAAACAATTATTTTTACAACTGATATAAATGGATGTCACACTTGCTTATATACTCTGAAACACTTACTGCTTTAGCCTCTGGGGGCAGTGTTTTAAAATTCGGTAAATGTATACCAATTTCGGCTAAAGAATTATCGGCACACACTTACCGATTTTTATGTGATAGTAAAGATAGTAAGAGCCAGTAAAGAAATGCTGTAACTTCACTAGCCAGCTAGACTCTACCTATGTCGTTTACTTACCTGAGATAAAATGTGTGATACATACGGTATCTTACAGCAATAAATGCATCCATTTGTGTTTTGTTTATTGGAAATCTAAACACTTTAATTTCCATTAGTTTCAAATCATTCAGGGAGCATCTAGCTACTGAACAACATGGTCCAAACGTTATGTTAATGTTCCCTCTACAAGTCAGTATGAATGAAGTGCTTCCCTATGTTGTTTTAAATGTGTTGGACAACTAGCTAAAAATGTTCTAGGAAAAAAGACGTCACTATGCTATCTTTTTGGTATCGCTAAAATGGTCCACAACAACCTTATGAAGAAGCAAGCTTGTGTTTTAATATTTGATATTATTGTTTTCTAATGTTTTTAATGAAAGATCTCTACAAAAAATGCATACCACAGTCATACTGGTGGACTGTTGCTGCTCTGGCACACTCGCACACTCAATTCACACCGTTCTCTCACTCCACCACCGCTCACTTGACCCACAAGAGAAAAAAAAAAAAAGAATCTTTAAATTCTGAACATTTATATTCATGTTTATGGTGTTTATGAGAGCAAACATATTAATCAGTTTGTCTGTTGGATTTAACTGGAGTCTTCGATAGAAATAAACAGCACAGTTTTGTTTTACCTTTTTATAGCAAGTTTTGAAAGTGTGACTATAACCATCTGGCATCATCTTATAGTGCAGTGAATTTCTACGAAGATTATTATTAGATATTTCCAAATGGGGAAGACAAACATGAAATATGATAAACATTAAGTAGTCATTGAAGTGTGTACTTTTTAATGCTTTTTAAATATGGACAGATTTTCCACATAAATGTTTCTACTGGAATGTGTAGGCTCAGGCAGGGGTCCCTGGAACCAGAGGGTCCATGGTGCCCCGACCAGTTTATAAAAAAAACAAAAACATTTATACACAATTAAAACCAAAACACAACATGAATTTTTTTATTTATTTTTTTTAAACTGCATTTTTTCTAAAATAACTATAAGAACCCTGGTCAGAACAAACTGGTCCTGAAAGGAACATTGACAGGTGGGGAAATAAGAAAACATGCAGTGCTTGACATTTGAGTTAATGTGTTCTGGCACGTTTAAGGATAAAGTCCATAAATAAAATGTGACACATGATTATTTGTGTTCATGAACATCACACAAATTTTATGTAGATAAATAGCCAATCAATGTGCTTTTGAGAATTTTATTTCTTTAAATGATTTTAGGCATTTTATTTCTAATATCTTGATCTTTATTTCTTGTATCTAGATGTTAAATTGTTGGCATTTCAGTTTAGCATTTCTGAGATGAGCTCTACTACAGACTCGATCTCTGGAAAGGTAATTTAAAAAATATTTTTGCAAATGTAAAACTGGCTTGATATAGTATCTCAAAGGCAGATCAGTGTGGAACATTAGCAATAAGCACAAGCTAATTATTATTCATGAGCTCAGCCTTGTTCATATAGTGACGTTCTTAAAACTTCTAACCTTCTTCCCATGGAAAAAACGTCTGGAAACAATTAGGTAAGAAAGGAGGACAACACAACAAATAAAATCCATACAAGAACCAGAGAGAAGAGAGGGAGAGACATTGTACTGCTGCTTTCCCCCTGATTGGTCTGAATAACTCGCTGCTGCATGGTGCTGCCTGCTCTGTCTTGTCTGTCCGTGCATTGTCAGTGTCCTCTTTGCTCCGTGACGTTATCACTGCCTGAGAAAAGGGACGTGTGCTGTGAAAGTATGAGAACAGTGTCAATTGCGTGACTCAGTGTGTGAGAGTTGGCAGCCCTGCATTTAGCAGATGCTTTTATCCAAAGGGACTTACAGAATGAGGAAGGTTATAACATAAGTGATTGATGTTAAGGAGCTAGTTCAGCATCACAAATATTAAATTGCATTAGAGATTAGAGTGCAAATTCTTTTTATTTATTTATTTATTTTTCTTATTGCATGGTATGACGAGGTGGAGAAAGGTGTGGTGGGGCCGAGAGGATGCATGTCTGGCCACACCCTCCTCCTTGTCACACATGGTTAAGTGCTCAATAAAAAGTTGTGTCTTTAGCAGTTTTTTGAAGACAGAGAGGGAGTCTGCTTCACAGATTGAGTTGGGGAATGTTGTTCCTCCACAGAGTTACAGTGAAGCCAAAAGTCCGGTTTCTGACTGTTTTGGATGGTGTTATTATGGATGAACCCAGCTGAATTGTGATGTTGTGGTCAACAGCAGGGTTGCTCGGTCTTTGCCAGGTTGAGTTAAAGGTGGTGTTCCTTCATCCAGGCCGAGATATCTGCCAGGCAGTCAGAGATCCAAGCAGTCACTGTGGGGTCGTCAGGCTGGAAAGACAGGTAGGGCTGCGAATCATCAGCATAACAGTGGAAAGAAATCCCTGTGCTTAAATGTTGGGTCCCAGTGATGTTGTATATATATAGAGAGAAGATAAGTGGACCAAGCACTAAGCCCTGAAGTATCCCAATAAGAAGCTTATGTGACTTCAA
Organism: Myxocyprinus asiaticus; assembly: GCF_019703515.2. Lineage (NCBI taxonomy): Eukaryota > Metazoa > Chordata > Actinopteri > Cypriniformes > Catostomidae > Myxocyprinus > Myxocyprinus asiaticus. The sequence goes on along the minus strand of NC_059361.1, from coordinate 42,831,179 downwards.
CACCACACTTCTGCAAGCTACCTTGAAAAACCTACCTGAGAGATTGACTTGAACCAGTCAAGCACAGTTCATGTGATGCCCAGATTAGAAAGGCTGGACAGGATGATCTGATGTTTGACTGTGTCAAATGGTGCTGATAGGTCCAGCTGAATGAGGACGGATGATCTGGATCCAGCTCTCACCTGTCTCAGGGATTCAGTGACAGACAGCAGGGCAGACTTGGTGGAATGTCCACTTTTGAAGCCTGACTGATTGTCATTTAGCAGCTGGTTCTGTGAGAGAAAGGCAGAGATCTGATTGAAAACAACCCTTTTCAGTGTTTTTGCTATGAGTGGGAGGAGAGAAACCGGTCTGTAATTTTCTACTCATGTGGGGTTAAGTGCAGATTTTTAAAGCAGTTGTAGGGCTTTACTGGTTGTTTAGATCAGTGTTACTATCAGAAATAATTAATAATTATTTCTGTAGTTATTAATCAATATTTAAATTAATGAATTGTATCTAACTCATTAAAACCTCATATGGGACTCCAGTAAATGTAGTGTGCTACGTTTAGGAGCAAGTTTGGTTATTAGCAATAATTAATAATTATCAAAGATAATTATTAATGATTAAAATCAATAGAACATTGATGAGAATCAATGTGAGCTTTTTTTAATCCTTTAAATCAACAGTTATCAAAGATAATCGTTAATTGTTAACGTCGATGAAACATAAATTAAAATTAACACTAGCTTATTGATCATTCAAATTCAATCAAAGATAATTATCAGTTATCAAAAATCAATAGAATATTAATAAGGATTAACATTGACGGGGCACCACCCTGAAATCAGGGACTAATAACCGAATATTAAAACAGTCTCAATATTAGATTGTTTTCTTAGGAAAATCGACATCCGAAGAATATCGATTTTCGGGAAAAAAAAACAATGAAGGTTTGAATCTGAGCACTGACATCCCGTCAGCATGACACAGGCGTATGCAAAACAAACCAAAACACTTCTCTTTGTAATATAAACAAAAGTTTATTTATGCAGTAATATCAATTAATAATTAATACAATGCAGTCAATAAACTTCCGACTTACAACTACAAACTAAACAGTGATCTGATTAGATATGGAAATAAAAATAATCCTATAACACATAAGGTGTGTGTGTGACAGTGTGTGTGTGTGTGTCAGTGTGGTTAGTGAGAGAGAGAGAGAGAGAGAGAGAGAGAGAGAGAGATGATTAAGTGACAGCCCGAAAGCTGATTTCGCGATAGCTGGAGATAAAGCAGCCGTGTTCATCACTCAGAGATGCGGTTTTACGAGCGGGGCTTGTAAAAGTCCCTTGTTATTTGACTCTTTAATGGATGAACTCAGTTGCTGTCTCACCCGCGATGGCAAAAATGCACAACAGTCCAATTTGGTTGGACCACAATACAGCAAAACAAATTCGTGATAATTAATACCCCGAGTATTAATTAGCGGACATGGCGGTCCGTAAACTGTACAAGCAAAATCCTTGAAACACAAGAATAACACACTATAATATTCTATCTCTGCCCAGACGTAACCTCTTACTTGAATCGCATGAGGAACAGGTAGAATGTGTTTTCCTCCGTCATTTAACTCTGACCCGGTTCCTTGAGGCTCGGGTGATGACGGGGGCCGTTTCCTCGCGCTGTCGGCGGGCGGTACGGCTGTTGATTCTCAGCGGGCTGGCGGAGAACTCAGAAATGTCGACTTGATTGAAGATGGAAGAGAAATCTGTAATCTCTTCACTTCTGTAGGCCAACGGATGAAGATGCGAATTGCTTGGCGGTCTCCTTTGGATCCGTTAGAGTGTTCGGTTGAACACAGAGTAATCTCAACTCGTCCAGCGAGATGGAGATTGTATGGCTACAGTTTCAAGTCGGACATTACTTCCTTAAGCCACAAGGTTGCACCGGAGAGCAGCAAAAAGCTACGTCCGTATTCGGTGAACTAAGTCGCTGGAAGCAAATTCTGGATGCATTTCAGAATTATTTGAAGTCCTGATGATGTCATGTTTGAGGGACGTTCTGTTGTGTGCCTCATCCAATAGGAGTTGAGCGCTCGATCCTTTAGTGAGCAAGGCTTCATGGATTTGTAGTCTGTTTTGGACTCCCTTTGTTTGATTTTGGTGCGATTTTTATCAGTAAAATTTACGACTTAGAAGGAGGGGGCTTGAGGAATGTTTTTATGACTGTTAGGCCTGCCTTTGTCTTCTATCTGAATACATGAGGCCCAACACAGTGGAGTTACACGAGCCTGCTTAAATGCGTTGGGGAAGGTGGCTGTAAGTAGAGATGTGTTAATTATGTGTGTGAATGAAGGTAGGACGAGATGGTTTGGAGAAGGTGGGAAGGAATGGAGTCAAGGGGGCAGGTGGTGGGGTGGTAGAAGAGGACAAGTTTAGAGACCTTTGTGTTGGTCGGAGAGAGAAGTGCTGCACACTGGGGATGGGTGTTTAAAGGGGTGCGGTGCTGAGAACGTACAGCTAATAGCTGTAATCTTATCAAAAGTTGCGAAGAGATCTGCTGTCAGCCAGGTAGTGGGAGGAGGAGGACAGAGGAGTGTGTTAAATGTCCAAAATAGGCAGCGAGCTTCTGTGGTGTTGTTGATCTTGTCCTGATAATAGGAAGTTTTTGCAGATGAGACATAATCAGAAAACGAAGGAAGCAGAGATTGATACTCAGATCTGTAGGATCTTTAGATTTCCACCATTTCCTCTCAGCCACCCTGAGGTCTGTCCAATGTTCATGAACAACTTCAGAGAGCCAGGGGTTAAGGGTGTCATACGTGCTGGCCTTGAGCAGAGAGGGCAGATGCAGCCTAGACAGGTAGTTAAAGTTGTAGCAAATTAGCTTAAAAGGGAATTATTTATAATTAATTATAACTGGTTATAATTAATAATAAATATTTAGATTAGATCTTAGAATTAACTGTAGCAGAATCGATATTACAATTACTTGATCTGTCCGTCCAGCGAGCAGACAATATAATTATTCATCAATTCTAGGAAGATTACTTTCCTGGCCAAGGAACGGTAGCCCTCCTACTTATACAGTGCTAGCAGTAGTTTAGCATGTAGCAAGGAGCAACATTCAGTGACTTTGAATTGTGAGCAGAACACAGAGACAATCAATCGTGAATATAAGGGATTTAATAAATGAAACTATAACTAACATACAAACAAACTAAGCAAACATACATATATAGAATGAAGGAAAGTAAGGAAAAGAGAGAGAGAAGAGCACAGAATGGCAATATTTCACGTCAGTTAACTACAACCTAAATGAGAATCATCAGAGGTACAATTCACCTTAAAAGGGGTTCAAACTTAAACGCGCATCTAATCAGTTGTAAATGGTTACTTGCATTGGTTTGTTGCTGAATAAGAGTCTTGATGCGGTAGACGAGGTTCTCGATGATTTCTTTAGGAGTGAGTTGAAGAAGTCCACAGGAAATCCACAAAGTTACTTGAAGGTAAACACTGCCAGAAGGTTAAACTCAAGAGAGAGTTTTGGAGTTCGTTGGTCTCAAGAAGAAGAGTTTTGAGCGATGATTAGTCTGCGCTCTGGAGTTTTGATAGTTCATTGCCGCACCCATTTTGTGGGTGGAGTGGCCAATCAGAGGCATGCATTTTGAGCGGGAGAAACATCCTTTGTCTCCGTTTATGGCCCATTCGCATTTTATTGCTGATCTGGACCGCTAGTGCAGCTTTTAATTCAAAACATAGTAAGAATTGTTCGATGCATTTCACGATCACATGGTGTACATTATTGTGTGAGAAATAAAGGGAAGATCATTTTGATACCAAGAAGGTAACCTCCAGACAATATTAAAGCAGAGATACACTCATACACTTGAATATATGCTTTTAACGTCTAACTAATACAAGTAAAGGGTTTTAACCATGTTAATATAATAGGGGAATATACATACAACACATGCATATAGCAGATACATTTATAACTGCTTACTATGGCCTAAATAGAGAAAATGTCTTTAGGTGTGTGTGTGACGTGTGCTGGAATTACTGGAGGCAGACAACTGCTCTGGTGCCTGGCACGGGGGGGGGTCACCCATTATGGTGGAATGTGTTTGAAGCTTGATGGAGACACTTCAGAGGAGACCTGTTTTAGCATCCTTTTGATAGTGATAAAGACCATCTGCAATTTAGCACCCATATAAATGTAAACGTGGAGGCCAGGTCAGTAATTTATATGCAAATGTCAAAAGGCTAAAAGGTTTATTTCAAACAAAGTTTTTTTCAAACAAAGTGTAATTAGCCATCACTGATCTTACACAGACGTTACAAAGTGGACCATAGTGTCTGTAGCAGTGTTTACTTCCAGAGAGGAAAAGAGATTTTGCAAAGGAAGCAATGTAGAGAGAGCAGTGGAAAGACAGGTAGGTGAGAGGGAATGGAGGTTATGACGTAGTCTGGATGGATGTGTCATCATAAATTAAAAGTAGTGATCAATGACATGTAGATGGGTAATGAGAACATTGTTAGCAGTATAATTACATGTAAAAAGAAGATCCACCTGGTTGCCTGATTGGTGCGTTGCAGCAGTGCAAAGCCGTTCGAGGTCAAATGAGGCCAGAAGAGCAAGAAGTTCTGTGGCCTGGGGCTTTTCTGTATGTTGAAATCGCCAAGAACCACAAGCGGGGTGCTATTTCTTTCTTAACAAACAAGATTTATATACAAGCCTCTGAAATTACAACTTACTTTTACCTGAAATTCTGGGATTGCATAAATCTCCAAAAGATGTTGTCTTCTTATGTGCAATAATCGAAAAATAATTCCACAAAATTACATCAGCCTTACTGCATGTGCGACAGTGGGCTCCATAGTGGGTGAAGTGATCAAGGACTTAGGCCATTCCTCTTAAACCCATTGCATGGGTTCCGCCAGTAGTGGGCATTTGTGCAACATAAGCAATGACGTACAGCCGAGTCCACGAGACTGAGTGAAGTTAGAGTGGGAAGGGAATTTTTATTTTTAACTGGAATGCAGCTTAGGGCATATGTAAGTGAAAAAAATTAAAGTAAAAGCTGGTTAAACGATACACGGTCTCCGTAATTGAGGTACCACAAACAATTTATTCGCAACAAGGTTGAATGCTTAAGTACCGAGCCCACCTCCATTCCTTCCTACTCTTGGTGAACCGACAATTCTGTTTAAAATGTGGTGGAAAATCTTTGATAACTACATGCTAGCCATTCATGCTACCGTAGATGCGTGACCGGAGGCTCGGAGACAGGCCTTGGAACAAAGGGACAGCGTCTGTTTTACACTCTGCCAGATCAAGGTACCATGTTTGATGAAGCTATAGCCACACTACAAAAACATTTACAACACAACGTAAATGTAGTGGCATACCAACATACATTTAGACAACTGGTAAAAAAGGGTTGATGAAACCAGTAACCTGAATTACAAGCACTAGCAACTTCATGTGCTTTTGGACAAATCAAAAGTGAAATGCTTCGAGATCACTGGGAAACTCTTCGCTGAGTGCAGTCAGGAATAAATTACTGGTGGAGAATGATCTTACTCTGGAGAAAGCAGTTACAATCGATTATCAAGTGGAAGCAGTGGTTAAAAATTCACATTACTCTGCCAGCCTAGTGCTAATGTCACCGCGCCTGTGCAAGCACTCAAGATGGAAATGAAGCACTATCGAGGGAGGAAGAGAGTGTGTACAGCTAAAACATCACAGACTTTACAGAGACAATCTGAACATCAAAAATGTTATGGCTAGTGAACAGCAGCGCCGACAGTGCTTTATATGTGGAAAATAAAAAAAACTTGGCAAATGACAAAAGTTGCAAATATTCCAAATTAACTTGCAGAATTTGTGTAAAAAAGGGACACTTTGCCAATTTTTGTTAACAGCAGTGGGTGAGGTAAGAGAAGTGGTGGTCCAAGAGTTAGATTTGCTCTGTGTCAATGACGCCAAACAAGCTGCTGTAGCTTATTATAAAAGTTAAGACATCTACCTCTGAGCCTACATAGAGAGGTGTCCACAGAGCTCAACCACCTACTCCAAGCTGGCATACTTGAAAAAGGGGATTCTTCACAATAGGTGTCCTCTGGTGGTGGCAAGTAAATGTAATGGAGGCATCCGACACTGTGTGGATCTCTGTGAGCCTAATAGGAGTGTTATCATGGACTGTTATCCACTTTAAGGAATTTAGCTAAAATAAATTTTCCACTAAATATTCCACTAAAATAAATTTGGGATTATTGAAAGAATTAATGTTAATGCCTGAATAACCTTTTTGGTCAGCGATAAATTGAGATGAAAGTAATTGATATACTCTTGTTAGCCACCCACAATAATATCTAAAATATAGTGAAAACATTGTTTATTAGCATAGTAGCAGGGGTCAAGCAGGTTTTAAGTGACTAGTTACATTTACATTTAGTCATTTAGCAGAAGCTTTTATCCAAAGCGACTAAGAAATGAGGAACATAGCAAGCAATTTGTCATACAAAGTTCATCAACATCTACAGTGTTGTACTGCCAAGCTATCAAGGTGGCTGGAGTAGGATAGGAGCTAGTGCAGAAGAAAGAGACAAAGAAGTGTATATATATATATATATATATATATATATATATATATATATATATGTATATATGTTGTGTACAGTTAAGTTAAATTGTAAGTGCAATTAGTGTGGATTGGTTAAGTGCTCACGGAACAGATGAGTTTTCAGCTGGTTCTTGAATGTTGTGATGGTATCAGCAGTTCGTGTGATGGTTGGAAGCTCATTCCACCACAGTGGAACAGAGAAAGTGAACGATCGTGAAATAGGCTTTGAGCCTGTTTGTGATGGGTCCATCAGGCGCCACTTGTTCATAGACCACAGAGAGCGAGATGGAGCATAGACCTGGAGAAGTGAATTGAAGTAAGAGGATGTGGTTCCATTGGCTGTCCTGAAGGCCAGAGTCAAAGCCTTGAATTTATTGTGGGCAGCTACAGGTAGCCAGTGAAGTGAAATCAAAAGTGGGGTGACATGAGCCCTTTTTGGCTGATTGAAGCCCAGACGCACTGCTGCATTCTGGACCATCTGCAGTGGCTTGATTATGTTAGTTGGGAGGCCAGCCAACAAAGCATTACAGTAGTCCAGTCTTGAAATAACCAGAGCTTGGACCAGGAGCTGTGCAGCATATTCGGAGAGAAAAGGTCTGATTTTCTTGATGTTGTAGAGCGTGAATCTGCAATACCAGGCAGTTGATGAGATTTGGGCAGTAAAATTAAGCTGGTCATCTACCACCATTCCCAGGTTTTGAGCTGTTCTGATTTGTGTTAGTGTAGTTGAACCAAGATGAATAGTGAGGTTGTGGTCAACAGATCGGTTGGCTGGGATCACGAGGAGTTCTGTCTTGGCAAGGTTGAGCTGAAGGTAGCATTTCTTCATCCAGACCGAAATGTCAGAGAAGCAGGCAGTGATACGAGCTGAAACAGTAGGGTCATAAGTGTTGGGCCTCATGTGTTCAGATAGAAGACAAAGGCAGGCCTAACAGTCATAAAAACATAACTCAAGCCCCCACCTTCTAAGTCGTAAATTTTACTGATAAAATTCGCACCAAAATCAAACAAAGGGAGTCCAAAACAGACTACAGATCCATGAAGCCTTGCTCACTAAAGGATCGAGCACTCAACTCCTATTGGATGAGGCACACCACAGAACGTCCCTCAAACATGACCTCATCAGTACTTCAAATAATTCTGAAATGCTTCCAGAGTTGCTTCCAGCGACTTAGTTCACCGAATATGGACGTAGCTTTTTGCTGCTCTCCGGTGCAACCTCGTGGCTTAAGGAAGTAATGTCCGACTTGAAACTGTAGCCATACAATCTCCATCTCGCTGGACGAGTTGAGATTACTCTGTGTTCAACCGAACACTCTAACGGATCCGAAGGAGACCACCGAGCAATTCGCATCTTCATCCGTTGGCCTACAGAAGTGAAGAGATTAAAGATTTCTCTTCCATCTTCAATCAAGTCGACATTTCTGAGTTCTCCGCCAGCCCGCCGAGAATCAACAGCCGTACCGCCCGCCGACAGCGCGAGGAAACGGCCTCCTGTCATCACACGAGCCTCAAGGAACCGGGTCAGAGTTAAAGGACGGAGGAAAACACATTCTACCTGTTCCTCATGCGATTCAAGTAAGAGGTTACGTCTGGGCAGAGATAGAATATTATAGCGTGTTATTCTTGTGTTTCAAGGATTTTGCTTGTACAGTTTACGGACCGCCATGTCCGCTAATTATTAATACTCAGGGTATTAATTATCACGAATTTGTTTTGCTGAATTGTGGTCCAACCAAACTGGATTGTTGTGCATTTTCGCCATCGCGGATGAGACAGCAACTGAGTTCATCCATTAGAGTCAAATAACGCAGGACTTTTATGAGCCCTGCTCGTAAAACCGCGTCTCTGAGTGATGAACACGGCTGCTTTATCTCCAGCTATCGCGAAATCAGCTTTCGGGCTGTCACTTAATAATCTCTCTCTCTCTCTCTCTCTCTCTCTCTAACCACACTGACACACACACACACACACACTGATACACACACACCCTATGTGTTATTGGATTATTTTTATTTCCATATCTAATCATATCACTGTTTAGTTTGTAGTTGTAAGTCGGAAGTTTATTGACTGCATTGTATTAATTATTAATTGATATTACTGCATAAATAAACTTTTGTTTATATTACAAAGAGAAGTGTTTTGGTTTGTTTTGCATATGCCTGTGTCATGCTGACGGGATGTCAGTGCTCGGATTCAAACCTTCATTCATTGTTTTTTTTTCCCGAAAATCGATATTCTTCGGATGCCGATTTTCCTAAGAAAACAAATATTGAGACTGTTTTAATATTCGGTTATTAGTCCCTGATTTCAGGGTGGTGCCCCGTCAATGTTAATCCTTATTAATATTATATTGATTTTTGATAATTGATAATTATCTTTGATTGAATTTGAATGATCAATAAGCTAGTGTTAATTGTAATTAATGTTTCATCGATGTTAACAATTAACGACTATCTTTGATAATTGTTGATTTAAAGGATTAAAAAAAGCTAACATTGATTCTCATCAATATTCTATTGATTTTCATAATTAATAATTATCTTTGATAATTATTAATTATTGCTAATAACCAAAATTGCTCCTAAACGTAGCACACTACATTTACTGGAGTCCCATATGAGGTTTTAATGAGTTAGATCCAATTAATTAATTTAAATATTGATTAATAACTACAGAAATAATTACCAATTATTTCTGATAGTAACACTGATCTAAACAACCAGTAAAGCCCTACATAAGGCTAGAACGACAGGTAGAGCTGTGTGTCATCTGCGTAGCAGTGGTAGGAAAAGCCATGTGCCTCAATGATCGGTCTGAGTGATGTTGTGTATATCGAGAAGAGGAGGAGTCCAAGCACTGATCCTTGTGGAACACTAGTGGTCAGCTGTTGTGACTTGGACACCTCCCCTCTCCAGGAGACCTTGAAAGATTTGTCAATGTGGTATGACTCAACCCATCCAAGCGCAGTTCAGTTGATGCTGAGGTCAGAGAGGGTGCTTAGGAGAATCTTGTAGTTCACTGTGTCAAAGACAGCAGACAAGTCAAGGAGGATGTGGATGATGATTTGGAATTTGTTCCCGCCAGTTGCAGGTTTTCAGCTACTGACAAGTGGGCAGTCTCTGTTGAGTGTCCTTTATTGAAGCCAGACTGATGTCTGTCGAGTAGGTTGTTCAGTGAGAGAAAAGCAGACAACTGGTTTAATACAACCCTCTCAATAGTTTTAGACAGGAAGGATAGAAGAGAGACTGGTCTGTAGTTGTCAACTACTGTAGGGTTATGTGTTGTTTAATTGTGCAGTGGGGTTACTCGAGCCTGTTTTAATGTATTGGGAAAGTTTCCAATTGTGAGAGATATGTTGATAATGTGTGTGAGTGTGGGTAAGATTGATGGAGAGGCAGCTTGCATAAGATGTGAGGGGATAGGGTCAAGTAGACAGGTGGTAGGACGGTTAGAAAGAAGCACTTTGGAGACCTCAGTCTCAGAGAGAGGGGAGAAAGAGGAGAACAGAGGATGGGATGTTGTAAGAGAGTGGCTGTGGGTGTTAGGTGTAGAGAACTGGCTGCTGATGCTCGCTACTTTGTCAGTAAAAACATGGCAAAGTCATTAGCCGTCAGAGAAGTAGTAGGATGTGGTGGAGGAGGATGGAAAAGAGATAGTTGAAAATAGTTTACATGAATCTGAAGTGTTACTGATCTTACTCTGGTAATAATACATTTTAGCACTAGAAATGCTGGCGGAAAATGAGGATAGAAGTGATTGATACTTGCTGAGGACAGCAGGGTCTTTTGATTTGCACCATTTTCTCTCCACTGCCCTCAGCTTGGTGCGGTGTTCACAAAGTGTGCAGTGACTGGGGTGTGCAGCGAAGCCATTATCTGTATTTGTATCTGTATCTGTTCATATGACAAAATTATCTGTATCTGTCTCTGTATTCGGATAGAACCAGGTGTGGGCAGGGCTTATACCAGAAGTGCTTCAAAACTAAATGAAATGCCCATTTTTAAGTTTTACTCTTACATTTATAGTTTCTACTAATAAAATATGCTTTGTATATGCCTTTTCATAACAATAGTCTAATAATAATAATAATAATAATAATAATAATTATTATTATTATATGATTATTATTATTTTTATATTATTTTATTATTCTTTTTCTACCAGATTAAGCTGAATTTGTAGGCTACATTAACTGTGGAATATGTTGTGGTTTCTTCTGGTATTTCTGATATTAATATCTGCATGAAACAGAATTTTCGTTTGTCTGTGCATGTATAACAACATTATTCTGTAGGCAAGAGATGTCAAGCAAAATGTGAAATGCCAAGCACACATTTACCAGTGAATAATAAATGCAAATTAAAATTAAAATCAATATTGCCTACAAACAGGTGAAAGTCCTGTATGTCTATCAGAAATGTTTACAATAGGACACCATTATTTAGTTATGTAAATAATAATAATAATAAATATAGCTGCAAGCAGCAATTATCGGGGTTCAAGCACCATAGGGCCTTTAAGCCCATGTTCTGGACTATATTAGGCATTTCTCAAACATTATGCAACAAAGACAATGCACAAATTGCATACAAAATGTCAACTCAATCGGAAAAAAAGGTAACGTTGTTACATCCACTTTAAATTTTGTCATTGTTATAGCACCACCAAGTGGCCAAGCCCCATTTCTTTGTATGTTTGTCCTCAAAATGAGCCCTTACATAAGTATGCCAAATTTCGTGACAATATCTCATTGTGTTTAAGAGTTATAGCTATTTAAGTAGCAGTGGCTAAGTCAACTAATATTTTGCATGCCGTCGACATGTAAAATCGAAAGTTACATTTTTTTTTTGGATAAATTATCATAAATAGACTCCAGAGAATCTTGTGGCACTTGTTTCGTTGGAATTGAGCAAAAAACCTAGGACTAGTTTGCAAAAGTATGTTTTTAACAATCTTTTATATATAATAAATAGCCTTACTGTTATAGCGCCATCAAGTGGTAAAACTGCGCAGATTTTTTTTTTTTTTGTGCGTCCTCAGATGGAGCCCATACATAAGTATGTCAAGTTTAGTGAAGATATCTCATTTCATTCAAGAGTTATAGCCATTTACATACAAGTGGCCACGCCTACTTCCTGTGTTTTCGCTTATCGTAGCTAACATGAATTGAAAGTTCAACCTTATTTTTTAATAATTATTGATATTGACACTCCATAGAATCGTTTGGCATTGATCAGACAATGGCCTAGAACTAGTGTGCAAAAGTATGTTTTGCAAAAAATCCAAGATGGCGGAAAATGTTTCATGGCGGAAATGAAATTGGAGACATAAATTTTGTTCATCTTGAGCCACAGATTCCACTGATATAAGATCGGGTGAGACTTTGTGCCTGAGTAGCAACAGTGAGTACTACCTTCTGACCAAGTTTCATGTCTCTATGCCTTACGGTTTAGGCTCCATGATCAGTTTTAAGGCAGAAAAATAATAATAATAAAAATCTGAGCAAAAACAATTGGGTTTCTAGCACTTGGTGCTTAAACCCCTGATAATGTTACATTTATATAGTGCCTTACCAGAGTTAAAGAACCAAGAAGAATAGATGAAGAAAAAAAGATGGAGCATATTTCAGTTTCTTTGTTTTACATAAGGAGGAATATTCCTAATAGATGAATACTTTATGGAGCATTTAAACCTTTATGGAGCATTTTAACTTTTATCAGAATGTCTTAACCAATTAATAACCTTAATCACAGATGTGGATATAAATGAGGTAAACTTTAAGAGACGGAAAGATGAGCTCCAACATTAAATCACTTCATGTCAGGAATTTAACATCGTGCTCAGGTTTAGGCTATAAATAAAAACATGAGAATCACTTTTGAATCGTGTAATACATTAACATAGACATTTCAAGAAGTGGAAAGTGCATATGATGTCATATCTTAGTTAATGTTACACTTGACAAGCTCCAGACGCACACAATTAACAGAGAATTAATCTCAAACTGAGTCAAGTCCGATTTGAAATCACACTGTGCGCATTTTCATAAGGTTTACACTTTTGAAATATTGGCTGCACAGATTCATAAATTTGGATATGTTAATTTTGGACATGTTTATTTAAAATGTTGCTTTATCCTTGTGCTTTTTGGAAAATAAGTCATATGAATATTTTTTATATTATTCAGATGAATCCGTTATTCGATTTGAAGTCATTATTTGTGCCTTTCCAAATAAGGTATTCGGCTTCAGGCACATCCCTAGAAGTGACTAGTTATGATCATACACTATTTGTCAACTTCTCTTTGAATATAGATGAGACTTCACTGTCCTATTATACAAGTACTACACAAAAATAAATCAACATAAATAGACACACAAACACATTTAGTACATAAAGACACACATTCACTCATTTATTTACAAAATAAATTAGCTTTGAAGCAGAGAAAATGAAAGAAACTGATATTATTGGAATCTATGGAATTTAGCAGGAAAATAATTTATATATATATATATATATATATATATATATATATATTGATCTTATACTGAATCTAGCAGACCATGCCTTGAATGAACCACCAGTTACTTAAGTGAATATGCATGAATTTGATATAGGCTTTTGAAATTATATCTTATTGTACAAGCCTTGCAATAGTCTGGAGGTTTGTACTTGCATTCCATTGGGAAGGAAGTTATTTGGCTTGGTTCATTGAGAAGGAAGTCTTTGTTTGGAGACAACATGGAGAGGAGTCAATTTCAGAAAAAGATGATCGTGGTTGGAGGATAGGATGATGGAATGAACTGGGTGGAGCCTTGGACATGTTCCGCAAAAGGAAGCGTAAAACTTCTACGAACTCATGAGAAGTCCCAAGAACTCAATGTAGTTTGTCAATACATGATGTTTTTAACAAGTTCTGACTGATCCAACCCAAAATGTATAACCAGCTTTCTCCTCCCATCAAGGTAATTAACATATCATTCTTGGTCACATGCTTTCCAGTCCCCCAGTCTTAAAAGAGGATAATTTAGTCATAGATTCGATACGGATATGATGCAAGTTACCCCCAAATTCTTTACATCAACATTCTGGAAATGAAACAACAATCTCACAGATACCACAAATCATATGCTTTGCTATAAATGATTGACTTGTTAGTTAAAAGACATGATTAATAAATTATAAAAAATCATAATGGGCAACTTTTTGGTTGTAAAACGTCCTGGTTACTTGCATAACCTCTGTTCCCTGATGGAGGGAATGAGACGTTGTGTCGATGTAGTGACACTAGGGGTCACTCTTGGGAGCCCAAGACACCTCTGGTCTTTGATAAAAGGCCAATGAAAATTGGCGAGTGGTATTTGCATACCACTCCCCCGGACATACGTGTATAAAAGGAGCTGGTATGCAACCACTCATTCAGATTTTGTGCTGAGGAGCCGAGACAAGGTCCCGGCCATTTCAGCGGGTAGTTCAGCTTTGTGGCAGGAGTGACACAACGTCTCGTTCCCTCCATCAGGGAACCGAGGTTACGCAAGTAACCAGGACATTCCCTATCTGTCACTCACTCAACATTGTGTCGATGTAGTGACACTAAGGGTCCCTATATGAAACACCGCAACTGGCTGAACTGTGTTACGTGAACTGGTGGTGTGTGATTTGCAGACCACTGTGTGCCTCGTAGCCAGCGCACCAGGCTGACACGTAACCTCCCCAACACTGATATGTGTTTCAAATGGCCTTTTGGGGACAAGTCGACTGCCCAAAAGATAGAGACAGGCTAGCCCAGTCGAGCTGCTCAGAGACTCTAAAGCTCTGCGTGCGATCCAAATAGATGCGTAAAGCGCGCACCGGACACAGCAACGTCAGGCTGGGTCTGCTTCAAGGAGAGTGCCTTAAGCTCAGCTGACTGCAAGGGCTCAAAGGGGGATCTCTGTAGACCCTGAAGAACTACAGAGAGGTCCCATGAGGGAACGAGGCGCGGTCTGGAGGAATTCAACCTCCTGGCACCTCTCAGGAACCTGATGATCAGGTTGTGCTTCCCTAAGGACTTACCGTCCACTGTGTCGTGGTGTGCTGCTATAGCGGCTACATACACCTTCAAGGTGGAGGGGGACAGCCGCCCTTCCAACCTCTCCTGCAGGAAGGAAAGCAATGATCCGACTGCGCATCTCTGGGGGTCTTCGCGTCGGGAAGAACACCACTTAATGAACAGACACCACTTAAAGGCATACAGGCACCTCGTAGAGGGGGCCCTAGCCTGAGTGATCGTGTCTACCACCGCGGGTGGTAGACCGATTAAGTCTTCCGCGTCCCGTTCAGGGGCCAGACATGGAGATTCCAGAGGTCTGGTTGCGGGTGCCAGATGGTGCCCCGTCCCTGAGAAAGAAGGTCCTTCCTCAGGGGAATTTGCCAGGGGGGGCTGTCGCGAGGAGCGTGAGGTCCAAGAACCAAGTCCAGGGGGCCAGCTGTGTGCCAGCGCATCTATACCGAGAGGTGCCTCGGTCAGGGCGTACCATAGCGGGCAGTGGGAGGATTCTTGGGAGGCGAACAGGTCTACCTGTGCCTGCCTGAATCGACTCCAAAATCAGCTGGACCACCTGAGGGTGGAGTCTCCACTTTCCCCTGAGGGTAACCTGCTGTGACACGCATCCACTGCAGTGTTGAGGTCGCCGGGATGTGAGTGGCTCACAGCGACTTGAGGTGCTGCTGACTCCAGAGGAGGAGACGCGGGCGAGTTGTGACATACAACGGGAGCACAGACCGCCTTGACGGCTGACATATGCTACCATTGCCGTGTTGTCTGTCCGAACTAACACATGCTTGCCCTGGATCAACGGCCCAAACCTCCGCAGGGTGAGCAGAATTGCCAGCAACTTGAGGCAGTTGATGTGCCAAAGCAAACGCAGGTCTGTCCATAAGCCGGCGGCTGCGTGCCCGTTGCATACAGTGCCCCAGCCCGTTTTGGAGGCGTCTGTCGTAACCACGACGTGCCTGGAGACCTGCTCTAGGGGAACGCCTGCCCGTAGAAAAGTGAGGTCGGTCCAAGGGCTGAAGAGACAGTGACAGATCGGCATGATGGCCACGCAATGTGTCCCGCGGTGCCAAACTGAGAAAAGAGATGCTCTGAACCGGGAGAAGCTTGCTCTTTTCCCAGTTGACCCGAAGCCCTAGTCGGCTGAGGTGCGAGAGCACCAGGTCCCTGTGTGCACACAACACATCCCGAGAGTGAGATAGGATTAGCCAATCGTCGAGATAGTTGAGGATGCAAATGCCCACTTCCCTTAATGGGGAAAAGGCTGCCTCTGCGACCTTCATGAAGATGCGAGGGGACAAGGACAGGCTGAAAGGGAGGACCTTGTACTGATACGCCTGACCCTGAAATGCAAACCGTAGGAAGGGTCTATGTCGAGGTAGAATCGAGACGTGGAAGTACGCGTCCTTCAGGTCTACCGCCGCGAACCAATCTTGACGCCGGACACTCGCCAGAATGCATTTTTGCGTCAGCATCTTGAACGGGAGTCTGTGTAAAGCCCGGTTCAGTACTCACAGGCCCAAGATTGGCCGCAACCCACCGCCTTTTTTTGGTACAATGAAGTAGGGGCTGTAAAACCCTTCTTCATCTCGGCTGGAGGGACAGGCTCTATCGCATCCTTCCGTAGGAGGGTAGCGATCTCCATGCGCAAGGTAGCAGCGTTCTCGCCCTTCACCAAGGTGAAGTGGATGCCGCTGACCCAAGGCGGATGCCTGGTGAACTGAATCGCGTAGCCGAGCCAGACGGTCCGGATCAGCCATCACGACGGATTGGAACGCGCAAGCCACGCATCCAAGCTCTGGGCGAGGGGGACCAAGGGGACAATCTCGTCGGACATACCGGCAGGTGGGGCCTTGTGGTGGGGCGGAGCCTGAGTTGCCACGCCATGTTGTGTCCGTGCTGAGTTCAGGAACATCGAAGCACTTACCTGGCTCCTTGTGACCACCCCTGGAACAGCCTGGGATGGGGGAGGAAGAGGCCTGTCCTCGTGACCTGTGGAGACTGTCACATCGGGGGCGGATTTGTGCCACAGCTGGGCATGCAGGGGTGGGGAGACCGCCGCTGGAGCGCCAAACCTGCCAAAATGGAATGGTGGACGGTGGTCGTGATGACGGCCATGCACACTGGGTATGTGACCCAGGGAATGTGGAAACTGCTCTTTGTGGTCTGCTTACCAGCAGAGTGGTCTGCTTACCAGCTCCAAGGCAGTGGGTTTCGTCGTCCCTGGGTCGCCCGTCTCAGGGGTGCTTCGAAAACTTTCGTGGGTTCTTGGCGGCCGGCCGTGAGACGGGTGGCGTCTGCTGCCTTGGACGGGAGCTTTGGGCATCCACGCCAGGTGGCGGCGCTCCACGGGCATAGGTGCACCGCGAGCGCCTTATCTACCGGGGGAATTGCCGAATAGCCCCTGGCCGCCCCACCATCGAGGGTAGTGAGTGCGGTGGAGCTGAAAGATCGGGATCGGCAGTAAAAGGTGCCTCCCACAACCTTGTCAGCTCCTCGTGCACTTCCGGGAAGAAAGGAACTGGAGCGGAGAATGGCTGCGAGCGGCGCCACGACCCCAGGAACTAATCATCGAGCCGCGAGGGTTCAGGGGAGAGCAGAGGGTTCCACTCTAGCCTGACGCTCGTGGCTGCCTGGAAAAGCATGTCCGTCATTTCAGCGTCAGTCTGTGACTGGGCGACCGTACCCGAGGAGGGGAGCCCAGCTGAGGCTTCTGCGTCCAACTGGATGAGCCCACTCTCCAATGCTGTGCTCGAGAGCTCATCAGATTCGCGGGCTCTGAACAAGAGGTCGAACTCGCCGTGAGAGGAGCCGGCAGACTCATCTGGAAGCCCGATCGGGGCAGATGAGTGTGCTGGGGGATGGGAGGTCCGTGGCAGAGGTGGTCCCATTGGGGTCCCCAAATCACCCCCAGTGCTAGCCACACTGGCCTCATACCCGTAGGTAGAAGGACCGAGGCGGGGAGCTGCTGGGGTGGCTTGTTTTCCCACGACCGCAATGTTGCCATGGTCATGTTCTCGCAATGAGTACACGATCCATTCATGAACGCGTCTCCGTGTGGGTCGTGCCCAGACATGAAAGACAGCGATCGTGACCATCAGAAGTTGAGAGATAACGACCGCAACCAGGAATAACACACAAACAGAAAGGCATCTTTAAAAAGACGCATCTTTAAAAAGATGTTCTGTGTGTGCTGCTCTTTTAGAGAAATATACTTTTAGAAAAATAATGCCCAGGGGCGTTCTCTGCAGTGCACCAGTGCAGAGGACGGAGAAGCCGCTGAAACACGCCGTCAGATCCAGCAGAGGTGAATGAACAGTCAGCTCAGTAAACATCGACCGTTTGGCTCCGAAGAGAAAATCTGAATGAGTGGTTGCATACCAGCTCCTTTTATACCCATATGTCCGGGGGAGTGGTATGCAAATACCACTCACCAATTTTCATTGGCCTTTTATCAAAGACCAGAGGTGTCTTGGGCTCCCAAGAGTGACCCCTAGTGTCACTACATCGACACAACGGCGAGTGAGTGACAGATAGGGAACATGAATAATAAGTGATTAAAAGTCATGATAACGTCTTCATGGTGATATTCAAATTAGGCATCATGTGGGGAAATGCCATGTTTTAGAACAAAGATTAATTCTGTGCATTTGAAGTGTGAGATGACTAGAGTTATGAGTCCTGCCTCTGTGTCATAAGCTCAGGAGTCCCATTCCAATGACAGTCTGTTTTATGTTCTGTCTTTGGAATCCGCTTGCAAATTGTCTCTTTTGCATTAAATCATGAGTTTCACACATGGTGTCTCTCAGCAGATAGGAAACAGGATGTGCTCGTCTCATGATCCCCATGTTGGGTTGTTAGTCCATTTGGTTTGGACAAACAAGAGAGAAACAGGGGTCTTCACCCTGCAAATAATTAATATATCACAGGTTTTGTGTAGCTTTCACAAGTTTAACTCTATTGTGTAGCAATGAGTTTGTGCAGCTGCACATTTTATCTCAATTACACCAGACATGCAGGCGCCTACTGTCCAGGATCATAGTTTTTATGACAAAAGTCCCAGTGTGTTGCTCCAGGCCCTCAAAGAAGTTATTCTGCCATGAAGGATCTGTTTACAGAATTAAACTGAGCAACACAGACACAGCTAAAAATTAAACCATTCTGACTGCACTAGCACATAAAGATTTCAAAGCTGAATGTGAGGACTGTCACAAACTGACACAGTTGCATCAAACCATTCAGTCAGTCTGGCCTAGTCAGATCCAGTGACCTACAGTTGTACTTCCTAGCACTATGTGAGATATGAGCACTATATGAGACTATAAAATCATTGCTGTTGAGACACCATTGATTTTCTGTAGAAAGTGCCTGGTGGTCCCCACATCACTCAGAGAGTGAATTGTTCACATTGCACATAAGGGACACCAGGGTGTTGTTCACACTAAACAGTGACTCAGGGAGTTGTACTGGTGGCCGCAAATGGAGGACATGGTCAACTCGATACTGTCAACATTTGTGACCTTTCAGGGCAGTGATGAGTCAGCCAAAATATTCACAGCTCCAATCAGACAGTGGAGTTCCCCAAGGGCCCATTTCAGGACAACAAATGTTCACTTCCGTACATCTCTGTGACGTGCACTCATGAGAGGGATGAGGTAAAATGTTCACTGCACACCCTCCAGTATTTGAGAGAATGTAGGGGTGTACTGTTATCCAGGTTCAGCACGATAAGCCAGGACTTCAGTCGCTCGTGATCATGTATAGGCAAATCGATGAAAAGTTAATAATTTTCCCTGCGTGCATTATCTTTGGGGTTTCTGAAGGTTGAAGCATCCAGGATACACACACCAAACGACCATTTTGAACAATACACTTTTACAAATACAAATCTACAGCAAAGACAATTAAACTTGTACAGCACTCCTCTTGTAACCAATGATGTGCCTCCTAGTGATGGGCATTCCGGCTCTTTTCAATGAGCCGGCTCGTTCGGCTCAGCTCACCAAAAAGAGCCTGCTCATTTGGCTCTCAAATAGCTCTTTAAATTTTTTTTTTTTAAAGTCAAACAGTTTGCGATAGTTTGACTATGATTCGTGTTAAAACAATTCTAATTAAATTATTAAATGAAATCATACTCTACCTTAACCACAATGTATTAAAAAATGCATTGGTTTGCACTTGCATTTAAAGTATAACTTTTAATGTATATAAACAAAGTGCATATAAATCTAACCATTCAAAACTAATACAATCTGAACAGCATAATAGAATATTGCACCATATCAAAGAAAAATAAATAACAATTTGCAAATCTGCAGCATCCCAAAAATTGAAATAAATGTAAAAAAGAAGGATGCTATTACACATGTGCATTTAAAGTATAACTTTTTTCATGTATATAAACAAAGTGCATATAAATGTAACAATTCAAAACTAATACAATCTGAACAACATAATAAATTGGCTCCGCCCTCCCTCACATATGATTTAGAATTTTTTATAAATCTGATTTAAGATGTTAATTAGATTGTGATGTTTTCCAGATAGAAAGATCTAAAACAGACATCTCGGAGATGTACATGCTATCTGGGTATAGGTTACTTAAGCTTAATATGCAGAGCTAAACATGTAATAAAAGTACACCATTAGCAGGTTGATTCTCCAGAAAAGTTAAACACTGTGAGTCTGTGGCACTAGCAAAACAGCCTTTCCAGCCGGACATTTCAAAAGCCAAGGCAGATCATCAATCTTGTTGGGCCTCATGTGCTCAGATAGGAGACAAAAGCAGGCCTACACACAGTCATAAGCCTGACTGAGGCCTGTAGGAACACCCCAATACCATCTGACGTACAAATGTCAATACGATAACAATAAGAGCACAAATTCTAATCATGATATGTCATAGTGAGATTATTTAACTATAAAAACTGCAATTTAATGAGATAAATATAAAGTTTACTTTGCATGTGCTGTGCACTTCAAATGTCAGCAGAGCACTAGTGAATGTATGAAGACAGTGTTGTGCCGACGCCGGCTGCACCGCACGTACCTTTTAACGCTCGTCCATGGCTCATATTGGGAAAACACCATCATGAGCATCGAGTGCTCTGTTTGTTGCAGATAACAGTGAATAGAGCACAAATAATTTGTAGTGTGAGGCACATTCAGAGTACACACTTATTTAATTAAATAGCAGGCTTTTACTGTTTAATAATCACTTTGAGTGACGTAGTGACCTGCTTTTTTGGACTGAAAGCTACCGTCATCACACAGAAACACTTCAAAATAAAAGGTACGTCAAAATAAAAGCAATTTAAATAAAATAAAAAAGTATGACAGAAATATGTCACTATTGTTAAGTTATGTAATATTCACTGTATTACTCCTACTACTTCTAATAATAATAATAATAATAATAATAGATCAATGATATTTGTATTATATTTAAGCAATATCTCACATCTGTGATGATCTGTTATGCAGCACTTTTATATACAGTTGAAGTCAGAATTTACATACACTTAGGTTGAAGTCATCAAACTCATTTTTTAACCACTCCACAGATTTAATATTAGCAAACTATAGTTTTGGCAAGTCATTTAGGACATCTACTTTGTGCATGACACAAGTTATTTTTACAACAATTGTTTACAGACAGATTGTTTCACATTTATTTGACTATATCACAATTCCAGTGGGTCAGAAGTTTATATTCTCTAAGTTAACTGTGCCTTTAAGCAGCTTGGAAAATTCCAGAAAATGATGTCAGGCCTTTAGACAATTAGCCAGTTAGCTTCTGATAGGAGGTGTGCTGAATTGGAGGTGTACATGTGGATGTATTTTAAGGCCTACTGTCAAACTCAGTGCCTCTTTGCTTGACATCATGGGAAAATCAAAAGAAATCAGCCAAGACCTCAGAAAAAAATTTTTGGACCTCCACAAGTCTGGTTCATCCTTGGGAGCAATTTCCAAATGTCTGAAGGAACCATGTTCATCTGTAAAAACAATATTACGCAAGTATAAACACCATGGGACCACACAGCCATCATACCGCTCAGGAAGGAGACGCATTCTGTCTCTTAGAGATGAACGTAACATGAAAGGCTGCTCAGCAAGGAAGAAGCCACTGCTCAAAAACTGCCATAAAAAAGCCAGACTACAGTTTGCATGTGTACATGGGGACAAAGAAATAACTTTTTGGAAAAATGTCCTCTGGTCTAATGAAACAAAAATGGAACTGTTTGGCCATAATGACTATCGTTATGTTTGGAGGAAAAAGGGTGAGGCTTGTGAGCCAAAGAATACCAACCCAATTGTGAAGCATGTGGGTGGCAGCATCATGTTGTGGGGGTGCTTTGCTGCAGGAGGGACTTGTGTGCTTCACAAAATAGATGGCATCATGAGTAAAGAAAATTATGTGGATATATTGAAGCAACATCTCATCACATCAGCCAGGAAATTAAAGCTCAGTCACAAGTGGGTCTTTCAAATGGACAATGACCCCAAGCATACCTCCAAAGTTGTGGCAAAATGGCTTAAGGACAACAAAAAGGTATTGAGACATCCCGGGTGCATTTAAAGGTTAAGGGATGCATAGTTTGAAAACCTCTTCAACTGATCCAATGTCAGGCTTAACAATCATTAGAGTTTATAAATCTTGAATGATTTTGAGATAATCATTATTTTTTACCCTGCTCTGAGTATAACAGTGTGGGACAGCTTATATTTTCTGACACTTTTATTACAGCAGAAATAATCCATCTAAACATTTATTTTCTTATGACATCTTTATTTTGTACTTTTTCATCTATTGTTATTTTAAACGTTGTGCCTTTTTCTGCACTATTAAATAACCATGCTTATATCCCAGGTGTGTTGGTCTTCTAAAATGTATATAATGGTTGCAGTGCAGTGCCTCTGTCTATCAAAATACAAAAAGGTGATGATGTTTGGTGTCTGATAAAGCACACTGCTTGCTGTCATCGCTGGGTGAGTGTGCAACTTAACTGAAACTTCCAGCACAAATTTCTCCCCCTCATCCTCTGTTCCTCTGTTCCTCTCCCCTCTCTTCCACCAAACCTTAAACTTGCTTTCATTCTCTTGTCTGCTTGCAGCTCTTGTTTTTGTGTCTTTCTCTCTTGTCTGCAGTATTGAGGCTGTGGTATTATCAGCTCTGTAATGATTAATGGAATTTTCCACAGTCTGGAAAAGGTTTGTGTCTTTTCAGTGAGCCTCCATTCATGAGGCTCACTGTTAGAAAGGTGCAATTACAGGGCATTTAGCAGAACCCTGTTCCTCAAGCACTTGCCACACACAATTCTGAAGAAGGTTTCATTTAAACATTGTCCTTTAAACCCAACCTAAAACAATTAAAATCTCAGTAAGGGTGACATTTAACAATTAGGGTGACAACATTTATACTAAATGCAACTTATAAAACAAGGAAACACACTATTTTACATTATTGAGTTGAAAACATACAGTAGAAAAAAACTGAATGAAATCTGCAATCTCCTTTTATACCCGTATGTCTGGGGCGGAGAGTGGCATGCAAATTCCATTCACCAATTTTTATTGGCCTTTTCTATTTTAAGCAAAGGTGATTGGGGCTCTCAAGATCGAACCCCTAGTGTCACTACATCAACACAACGTCGAGTGACAGACAGGAAACAGCAGTTACAGAAATACTCAAACCAGCCCATCTGGCACCAACAATAATGTCACGCTCCAAATCACTGAGATCACATTTTTCTCCATTCTGATGGTTGATGTAAACATTAACTGAAGCTCCTGACCCATATCTGCGTCATTTTATGCACTGCTCTGCTGCCACATGATTAGCTTATTAGATAATCATATGGATGTTTGTTACAATATGTGATTCTGAAGGAGCATTCAAGATTTGGTGGCGAATAGACAATAGGTGGCTCTATAAGTCAAGTCATTTTTATTTGTATAACGCCTTTCACAACACACATCGTTTCAAAGCAGCTTTACAGAAGATCAGGCATTAACAGAAGATAAAACGTCATGGTTACTGGTGTAACCTCCGTTCCCTAATGGAGGGAACGAGACGTTGGTGTCGATGTAGTGACACTAGGGGTCACTCTTGGGAGCCCGAGACACCTCTGGTCTTTGATAAAAGGCCAATGAAAACTGGCGAGTGGTATTTGCATGCCACTCCCCCGAACATACGGGTATAAAAGGAGCTGGTATGCAACCACTCATTCAGGTTTTACGCTGAGGAGCCGATATAAGGTCCGGCCATTTCAGCGGGTAGTTTAGCGTTGTGGCAGGAGGGACCAATGTCTCGTTCCCTCCATCAGGGAACGGAGGTTACACCAGTAACCATGACGTTCCCTATCTGTCACTCACTCGACGTTGGTGTCGATGTAGTGACACTAGGGGTCCCTATACAAAACGCCACAAGGCTGAACTGTGTTACGTGAACTGGCGGTGTGTGGTGGGCAGACTTGCTGTGTGCCTCATAGCCAGCACACCAGGTCGACACGTAACCTCCCCCAACACAGTTATGAGTGTCGAACGGCCCTTTTTGGGGACAAGTCGACTACCCAGAGATAGAGACAGGCTTAACCCAGTCGTGGCCTCTTTCCCCTTCTCTTTTTCCACTCCCTAAAAATGAAGGGGGATTATCCGACTGGGCCGCCAGGTCTAGTCGGGGGGTGTCCCTCCCAAGGGGAGGACACCGCGGAGACCACACCTCGCCCCAAGAGAGGGGGGGATATTTAAGTGGAAGAATACATCACATGGTCTTTCCAACCATGTGGAGAGCCTTCAAGGTAGATCCTACCCAATGGGGGAGGAGTTGCTACAACATGGAGACTGAGGGGCTCTGCCCAAGGAAGATGCAGTTTGCCAGTAGGGAAACGAACTAGCGGAAGATATAGATCGCATGGGGTTAGCCTTACAGGGAACCGCCACATGCGGAGCACCTACCCCAGAACCGGGCTCTTAGTTAGCGCGTGTACTGGGCCGGCAGCGAGTCTCTCCGAAAACTCGACTGCCACAGGGCTCGGAGGAAGTCAACCAGGGAACAACTTTTGTGAACACTACTGGGAATTAACAGCGCACGTCTTCAGCTCAAAAGGAGGTGGAAGGCGCTATGTGCAAGCGATACACCCAGCCGGCTATCCCGGGCTTATCCGCTTGTGTTGCGTGCCACTACCTGGGACCAAACCGGTTCCACCCGGAGGTTGTAGAACCTTGCAAAGCTGTTGGGTGTTGCCCAGCCCGCTGCTCTGCAATGTCTGTTAGAGAGGAACCTCTGGCCAGGGCCCAAGAAGCCGCTACACCACGGGTAGAATGGGCTCATAGCCCTACCGGGGGCGGCATGTTTTGGGCGAGACATGCCATAGTTATGGCGTCAATGAGCCAGTGGGCGATCCTCTGCTTGGAGACAGCGCTTCCTTTCTGCTGTGCACCAAAGCAGACAAAGAGCTGCTCAGAGATTCTAAAGCTCTGCGTGCGATCCAAATAGATGAGTAAAGCGCGCACCGGACACAGCAACGACAGGGCTAGGTCTGCCTCCTCCTGGGGCAGCTCTTGCAGGTTCACCACCTGGTCTCTAAAAGGAGTGGTGGGAACCTTGGGCACATAGCCCGGTCGGGGGTCTCAGGATCACGTGAGAATAGCCCGGACCGAACTCCAGGCACGTTTCGCTGACAGAGAATGCTTGCAGGTCACCTACCCTCTTGATGGAAGTGAGCGCAGTCAGGAGGGCAGTCTTCAAGGAGAGTGCCTTAAGCCCGGCTGACTGCAAAACTCAAAGGGGGCTCTCTGTAGACCCTGAAAAACTACAGAGGTCCGATGAGGGAACAAGGCGTGGCCTGGAGGGATTCAGCCTCCTGGCGCCTCTTAGGAACCTGATGATCAGATCATGCTTCCCTAAGGACTTACCGTCGACTGCGTCATGGTGTGCTGCTATGGCAGCAACGTACACCTTCAAGGTGGAAGGGGACAGCCTCCCTTCCAACCTCTCTTGCAGGAAGGAAAGCACTGATCTGACTGCGCACCTCTGGGGGTCTTCGTGATGGGAAGAACACCACTTAGCGAACAGACACCACTTAAAGGCATACAGGCGCCTCATAGAGGGAGCCCTAGCCTGAGTGAACGTGTCTACCACCGCAGGTGGGAGACAGCTTAGGTCTTCCACGTCCCGTCCAGGGACCAGACATGGAGATTCCAGAGGTCTGGGCGCGGGTGCCGGATGGTGCCCCTTCCCTGAGAAAGAAGGGCCTTTCTCAGGGGAATTTGCCCGGGGGGAGCTGTCACGAGGAGCGTGAGGTCCGAGCACCACGTCTGGGTGGGCCAGTAGGGTGCTTACCAGGACGACCTTCTCCTCGTCCTCCCTGACCTTGCACAGGGTCTGTGCGAGCAGGCTCACTGGGGAAAACGCATATTTGCGAATGCCAGGAGACCAGCTGTGTGCCAGCGCGTCTATGCCGAGGAAGGCCTCGGTGAGGGCGTACCAGAGCGGGCAGTGGGAGGATTCTTGGGAGGCGAACAGGTGCACCTGTGCCTGACTGAATCAACTCCAAATCAGCTGGACCACCTGAAGGTGGAGTCTCCACTCTCCCTTGAGGGTAACCTGTTGTTACGGCGCGTCCGCCGAAGTGTTGAGGTTGCCTGGGACATGAGTGGCTTGCATCTTTCACCAAGGTGAAGTGGACACCGCTGGACCTGGGCGGATGCCCAGCGAAGTGAATCGTGCAGCCGAGTCGGACGGTCCGGACCAGCCCTCGCGACGGAATGGAAAGCGCAAGCCATGCGTCCGAGTTCCGCGCAAGGGGGACCAAAGGGACAATGTCATCGGATGTACCAGCGGGTGGGGCCTCGCGGCGGGGCGGAGCTTGAGGTGCCACACCACATCGTGGCCGTGCTGAGTCTGAGGACATCGAACCACTTACCTGGCTCCTTGTGACCACCCCCGGAACAGCCTGGGACGGGGGAGGAAGATGCCTGTCCTCATGACCCGTGGAGACTGTCACATCGGGGGCGGATTTGTGCCACAGCTGGGCGCTCAGGGCGGGAGACCGCCGCTGGAGCGCCAACCTGCCAAATGGAGTGGTGGACGGTGGTCGTGATGCCAGCCGTACACACCGAATATGTGACCCAGGGAACAAGGAAACCACTCTTGCGGAGCTCTCGAGTACTGCAGCCACTTGGGCATGCAGCGCAATTAATGCAAAAGGTAACAAAAAGAAGATCTGCTTACCAGCTCCAGAGCAGCGGGTTTCGTTGTCCCTGGGTCGCCCATCTCAGGGGCGCTTCGAAGACCTCCGTGGGTTCTTCGGTGCCGGTGTGAGACGGGTGGCGTCGGCTTCCTGCGGTGGGCTCCACGCCGGGGCCAGGCCGGAGGAGCGGGCTGCGGCGGAGCCGGTGCAGTCACCGCAGGGGGACGCCCTCGGCGATGAGTAGATGGGGGGATCTTGAGCCACGCCAGGGCAGGACAAGCCGGCTAGCATCCATCTACTGCTTTACCATCGAGAACTTCTGGGCAAAGTCCTCGACGGTGTCGGCCCGCCTGGAAAATGGGGGCAGCAAGGAATCGTGTCCTGTCGGCCTCACCCATCTCGACCAGGTTGAGCCAAAGGTGGCGCTCCTGGACCACTAGTGTGGCCATCGTCCGGAGAGCGAGGTCAGTTGCCGAACGCAGTTCCCACATCAATCCCGGGGCGGAACTACCCTCATGCAGTTCCTTTAGCGCCTTGGCGGACTTGCAGGAGAGCCATGGTGTGCAGGGCGGAGGCGGCTTGTCCATCAGCGCCGTAGGCTTTGACCGTCAGAGACGACGTAAACCTACAGGCCTTGGACGGGGGCTTTGGGCACCCACGCCAGGTGGCGGCGCTCTGCGGGCATAGGTGCACCGCGAGCGCCTTTATCCACCGGGGGATTGCCGAATAACCCTTGGCCGCCCCACCATCGAGGGTAGTGAGAGCGGGGAAGCTGAAAAGATCGGGACCGGGCAGTAAAAGGTGCCTCCCGCGACCTTGTCAGCTCTTCATGCACTTCCGGGAAGAAAGGAACGGGGCGGGGCGTGGCTTTGAGCGGCGCCGCGAGCCCAGAAACCAATCACAGAGCCGCGAGGGTTCAGGGAAGAGCGGTGAAATCCACTCTAACCGACGCTCGCGGCTGTCCGGGAAAGCATGTCGTCATCTCCGCGTCAGCCTGTGACTGGGCGATCGACCCCGAAGGGAGGAGCCCAGCCGAGGCTTCCGACTGGACGAGCCCGCTCTCCAATGCTGCGCTCGAGAGCTCATCACTTTCGCGGGCTCCGAATAAGAGGTCGAACTCGCCGTGAGACGAGCCGGCGGACTCACCCGGAAGCCCGATTGGGGCAGACGAGCGTGCTGGGGAATGGGAGGTCCGCGGGGGGATACCCGGCGGAGGCGGTCCCATTGGGGTCCCTAAATCGCCCCCAGTGCTAGCTGCGCTGGCCTCAAACCCGTGGGTAAAAGGACCGAGGCGGGAGCCTCTGGGGTGGCTCGCTTCCTTACGAAGGCGAGCCGCGACCGCAACGTTGCCATGGACACATTCTCGCAATGAGAATGTGACCATCCACGAACGCTGTCTCCGCGTGAGCAGTGCCCAGACACGAAAGACAGTGATCGTGACCGTTAGAAGGCGAGAGATAACGAGCACAACCAGGAATAACACACAATCGGAAAAGCATCTTTAAAAAGACGCGTCTTTAAAAAGACGTTCCGTGTGTGCGCTCTTTTAGAGAAATATATACTCTTTTAGAGGGGAAGAATGCTCTTTCAGAAAATATACTCTCTAGTTTTTCTGCCGAAGCGCCCAGGGGCATTCTCTGCAGTGCACCAGTGCAGAGGAGGGAGAAGCCGCTG
The DNA here is from genome assembly GCF_019703515.2 of Myxocyprinus asiaticus. Taxonomy (NCBI): domain Eukaryota; kingdom Metazoa; phylum Chordata; class Actinopteri; order Cypriniformes; family Catostomidae; genus Myxocyprinus; species Myxocyprinus asiaticus. The sequence continues at coordinate 42,802,654 of NC_059361.1, read as the reverse complement.
AAATGCGCCATCAGATCCAGCAGGTGAATGAACAGTAGTATTCAGCTCAATGAGCATGACCGTTCGGCTCCGAAGAGAAAATCTGAATGAGTGGTTGCATACCAGCTCCTTTTATACCCGTATGTTCGGGGGAGTGGCATGCAAATACCACTCGCCAGTTTTCATTGGCCTTTTATCAAAGACCAGAGGTGTCTCGGGCTCCCAAGAGTGACCCCTAGTGTCACTACATCGACACCAACGTCGAGTGAGTGACAGCTAGGGAACTGTAATATCTATAATGTCTTAGAGTCATCATTGTGTAGTTTGATAAAATATCTTTGTGTATTGTTTAAAAATAAGTAATTAAAAAATATTTGTATTTATAACTCCAGTGAGCAAGCCAAAGGCGATTGTGGCAAGGAAAACAAAACTTCATAAGATGTTGGTTAATGGAGAAAAATAACCTTGGGAGAAACCAAGTGTGTGGGGGCCAGTTCCCCTCTGGCTAACATCATGAATATAATGCCAGTATTACTTATGTATAGTACATGTCATGTTTTAAAATTATTAAACTAAGTAAGTGTTAAGGGTCAGTGTTTAAAACAATGATTTTGTAAGAACTGTAAGATTAATGACTAATGTCTTTGAAGTTCATCCTGGATTAACTGCAGAAGTTCACATAGATGCAATTGTCCTTGTTAGTTGGCTGATGAAGGGTTTTATTGGCAATTAAATGATAGTCTATGTATTCCATTTCAAGAGTGTAGTCCATCATTAGACCGAGGTGATGTAGGCAGAGATCAGTGAGGTGCATCGCAGTTCAACCTGGCCGGTAATTTCGGTGAGGTCTATCCTAAGTCCAAGGTTCAGGCAATGACATATGAAGTATCCCATGTCTTATGGTTGGAGTTGGCATCAGTTCATCCTCTGAAGTCCATCGTAATAGACTGAAATGATGTTTGGTTTGCATTAGTCATCATCACACAGCGACACGTCGCAGTGGAGTCCAACACCAAGCAGGAATGGAGCTGGATCTGGCCGGTTCTGGCAACCTCAGGATAGGAGTCCCGAGGTTGAGACAGGGAAACAAATAAAATAATATTAGCATAGATGCCATTCAAATTATTGCAGAGTTATAGATCATGATCATTGTTTCTGGTTCCGGCAGACTTAACTAAAGCTGCCTAAATGTGAGCTGAAGGATAAATTAGGTGTATGCCTGGCTAAATAGATGAGTCTTTAGTCTAGACTTAAACTGAGCGAGTGTGTCTGCATCTCGAACAGTGTTAGGAAAACTATTCCATTGTTTAGGAGCCAAATATGAAAAGGATTTACCTCCTTTTGTAGATTTTGATATTCTAGGAACTATTAACAGGCCAGAATTTTGCGATCATAATGAACATGATGGAATATAGCATAGTAGAAGGTCACTTAAATACTGCGGAGCTAGACCATTCAAAGCTTTGTACGTAGTTAACAGAATTTTAAAATAAAAAATTTAACAGGTAGCCAATGTAATGATGATAAAATGGGGCTAATGTTATCATATTTCTTGGTTCTAGTCAGCACTCTGGCTGCTGCATTTTGAACCAATTGAAGTTTATTTATTGATCTTGCTAGACATCCTCCCAGTAATGCATTACAATAATCTAATCATGAATCGAGGTCATGAACGCATGAATTAGTTTTTCGGCATCAGCAACAGAGAGCATGTGTCGTAATTTAGCAATATTTCTTAGGTGGAAGAAAGCTGTTCTACAAACATTTGTAATTTGATTTTCAAAGGACAGATTGGTATCAAATATAACACCTAAGTTCTTCGCTGTTGATGATGATGTAACAGTACATCCATCGAGAGTCAAATTATATTTAGCGGCTTATTTTTAGAGGTTTTTGGTCCAATAATTAGTATTATAGAAGGAAATTTCTGTCCATCCAATCTTTTATTTCATTGATACACTCTGCTAATTTGGAGAATTGTGAAATCTCATCATGTTTTAAAGAAATATAAAGTTGGGTAAATAATAAGTCGGCATAACAGTGGAAACTTATTCCACGATTCCTGATAATATCTCCCAGGGGAAGCATATACAAGGAGAAAAGCAAAGGTCCTAAAACTGATCCCTGTGGCACTCCATACTTTTGTTTGGTTTGACAATTCCTCATTTACATAGACAAAGTGGTAGCGGTCTGCTAAATAGGACGTAACCATGCTAATGCAACTCCACAAATGCCTACATAATTCTCCAGCCTATTCAAGAGAATGTTGTGATCTATTGTGTCGAATGCAGCACTAAGATCTAAAAGCACTAGAAGTGAAATGCAGCCGTGATCAGATGATAAGAGCAAGTCATTTGTAACTCTGATAAGTGCAGTCTCTGTACTGTGATGAGGCCTAAATCCTGACTGAAATTGTTCATATATACTATTTCTCTGTAGAAATGAACATATTTAGGAGGATACTACCTTTTCTAGTATTTCGACATAAACGGGAAATTTGAAATTGGTCTATAATTAGCCAGATCTCCAGGATCAAGTTGTGGCTTCTTAATAAGCAGTTTGATAACTGCCATTTTAAAGTTTCTTGGGACATGTCCTAAGGATAGCGAGGAGTTAATAATATTAAGAAGAGGTTCTGAGATTACTGGGAATACTTCTTTTAAGAGCTTGGTTGGTATTGGATCTATCAAACATGTTGTGGCTTTTGATGTTTTGATAAGATTTGTTAGCTCTTCATGACCTATGACAGCGAAGGATTGAAGTTGCACGTGAGGAAAATTATGAGACACTGTTTTCTGAGGTACTGTGACAGATGATTGCATAATTCCAATTTTATTTCTGATTATTTCAATATTATCAGTAAAGAAATTCATGAAGTCATTACTAATGTGCTGTGATGGAATATCTGGTTCAGTCAATGCTTTATTCCTAACCAATTTAGCCACAGTACTGAATAAACACCTAGGATTATTGTGGTTATTTTCTATGAGTTCGCTAAAACATGCTGACCTGGCAGCTTTTATTGCCTGTCTGTCGCTACTGACATTATCCTTCCATGCACCGCAAAATACCTCTAATTTTGTACTCTTCCACTTGCGCTCCATTTTCTGAGCAACTCTCTTGAGAGCATGAGTGTAATCATTGTACCATGGTGCAGGGCTTTTTTCTTTAATTTTCTTTAATCGAAGGGGGTAGAGTGCTAGAGATGACTGTATTTATATTTTCTGTTACTTCATCAAGATTTTCTAGGCTTTGGGGTTTACTGAGTGTATGAGATAGTGAAGCTAACTTTAGTGGTCGAAAGAATAGTTCTACCTGAATGATAGTGTGGTGTAGATTGAGTAACATTAGCTGATCGCAGCATACTAGAGACGAGGTAATGATCTGAGATGTCATCGCTCTGCGGCAGAATTTCTATATTATCAACATCAATTCCAAATGACAGAATTAAATCTAGCGTATGATTATGGCGATGAGTTGGTCCTGTTACATTTTGTCTGACTCCAAGAGAGTTGAGAATATCGATAAATGCTAATCCCAATGTGTCTTTTTCATTAACTATGTGAATGTTGAAGTCACCAACAATTAAAGCTCAATCTACAGTTACTATTAGATCTGATAAAAAAAAGCTAATTCACCAAGGAAATCAGATAAGGCCCAGGAGATCTATAAACTTTAGCAAGGGTAAAAGATGACATAGTTTTTTATTAATATCTGACAGTCACATTAAGCATTATTAGTTCAAAAGACTTAAATTTATATCCTGTCCTCTGAGTAACATCAAAAACTTCATTGTAAATTGTAGCAACACCTCCTCCTCGACCCTTCAGACCAGGCTCATGTTTATAACAATAACCTGGGGGAGAAGTTTCATTTAAACTAATATATTCATCAAGTTTAAGCCAGGTTTCAGTCAAACAGAGCACATCCAAACAATGATCTGTAATAATTTCATTTACAATTAGTGCTTTGGTAGAAAGAGATCTAATGTTTAGTAGCACTGTCTTTATATGGTGTTTATCTTTAATTTGTTTGTTTTGTTCAAATTTGACCTTAATCAGATTTTTTCTAAATGATTTAAAGAGGGTTTTGTGTTTGGTAGTTCGGGGAACAGACATAGTCTCTATATGATATCTAGGTGATACAGTCTCTTTGTGTTGTAGTTTATGTGACCTGTGTGATGTCTCAAGGCAGCTAGCAGACGTTCAGATTAGCCAGTTTGTCTGCTTCCTGACCTGGGCCCCAGTAAGTCAAATACTATCATTATTATGACTATGAGCCAAAATACTAGAGAGGAGAGCGGCACCTTCCCTGGAGGGATGGAGTCCGTCTCTCTTTAGCAGGTCAGGTCTACCCCAAAAACTCTTCCAATTATCTATAAATCTTATTCTATTCTTCAGACACCACTCAGACATCCAGCCATCCAATGACACTAATCTACTATAAACCTCATCACCACGACGAGCAGGGAGGGGGCCAGAGCATATTACAGTGTCTTGACATTGTTTTTGCAAATTGACACACCTCTTTAACATTATCTCTAGTGATTTCTGACTGGCGAAGCTGGACATCATTAGTGCCGACGTGAATAACAATTTTAGAAAATCTACGTTTAGCATTAGCCAACACTTGTAAATTTGATTTGATGTCAGACGCTCTGGCACCCGAAATGCATTTAACAATAGTGGCTGGAGTCTCTATTTCCACGTTCCTTACAATAGAATCACCAATAACAAGGGCTCTTTCATATGATTCTTAGTGGGTGCATCACTGAGTGGGGAGAATCGATTGGAAACCCTAACAAGAACGGGAGAGTGGTGTTGCTTTGCTGAGCGAGTATGCCGCCAAGATGTCACCCAAATGCCCTGCTGTGGGGGCTCTACAACCGGAACCAAAGTGTGTGTGTTGCTCTCTGTACTGCCCGCATCCGAAACAGTATCTACTGGCTTCTCTTTCTCACTGACCTCCACTAGTGTTTGGATGCATTCCTCTAATTCATGAAACTTCTCCGTCAGCCTGACTAATTCCATACATTTATTACATGTGAATCCCTCACTGCTGACGGAAGAGGCTATTGTAAACGTGACATGCAATGCAGGAAGAAATAACATGAGTGGATGCCATGACTTTTCGCAGTTGTTTGTTGTTGTTGTTGTTGTTTGTTCCTGAGTGGTTGAGGGTTTGAGATCGATGTGAATCCCTCACACAATTGTTTGTTGTTATGGTTGTTCTTGATAAGCGGTGCTTTGAGATGGATGCAATAATCCGTGTAACACAGAGGAGAAAAAAACGTGTGTGCGTTGTAAAATGCACGCAGTTTAATCGCGATAAAAATAGAAAGTGGATTCACGTGGAAAATGCACGCAATTGAATCACGATAAGAAAATAATGTGGGGGAAAACCCAATGCGTGCTGGAAAATGGCAGATGTTAAGGATTAAATCTGAAAACAGATAGATAAGCAATGCTAAATAACCTAGCAGGCTACAAACACAGACTCGAGCTAGACGCCAGCAGCAACAGGTAAAATACACACAGATGAAACAGTAGAAAAGCGCAAAAATATGAAACGCTTTAAAATGACAAAGGATATGGTTTAACCCTTTAAAGCCTGAGCCCAAAATTCCATTCTGTGCCAGAATATGATATTCATATCCAAATTCATATTATATTCATATTCATATAACACCACACACCTGAACTGTAAATACCATATTGAAGAGAAGAACTAGGGCTTTCAAATGATTTAAATCTATGTATGATTATTTAAGGCTAATCATCCTTTATCAATAAGATTATACACAGCAATTTTTACAAAAATCTTCTCCGGCCACCATACTTCATCAGACAACGGAATTTTCAACCATTTTAATTACAAGCTAGAGGGAAACTTAGAGTGTATGAAATATACATAATTTTGTGGGCAATGTAGAATAGCAGACAGATTAGAAATATAATCTATTGTTTAAAAGTTATGACCATTCAAGTGATTAGTGGGAATGAAATGGAATAAAACAAACATTTAGAATGTTAAGATACATTTCACATGACCACTTCTCCAATACTCCTTTTGAGCACCTGTAATAATAAATTGAGATTGCATCTGAAATTGAAGGACACAAACACTGAAATATACATTTTATGGTTCAATAAAACACACACTTTATTTAATTTGAACATTAGAATTACACACGAATTATACAGCAGAACATACAAAAATCTAACTTTCGAACTATCTACAGTAAATACATTTTTAATAAAGAGTGCAGGAACAGAATATATATAAATTCATAAATATTCAACAACTGCACTACCTGTGGAGAGAAGAGAGGGAGAAAAGAGGGGAGGGGGAGGACGACAACACCAGTAAACACAGCCCAACCTAGGCCTCTTCGCGAAACTGGTCACTCAGCTGAGTGCCAAGACTGAAAACAGTTCCTATCGCGAACTAAGCAAAGTCTTTTGCCATTACATTCCGTCGCGCAAACAAGCTACTTTTAGTTTTATTTTCAGTCCTATATTTCCGATAGCATAGTCAACATCTCTTAGAGGACTCTTTAAATTAAGGGACATGGGCTGTGTGGATTGATGACTAAGGAGGGACTACAGGCTTTAGTGTATGCAAAGGGAAACTTGCGTGAATATCAATGCCTCCCAGCTGACGAGCCAGGTTTTCTCTGAAATCTGTCTGGGTTAATTTCACCAGTCTAGGCTCATCCCCTGGTGCCGCATGAATGTGTTGCCATTCCTTAAACAGTATGAAACTATTGATGACAGCAATGTCTATGAAGTGGAAAAAAAGAGTCTTCTACCACTTCTGAGTTTTTTATAGGACGTCGTAAGATTTTATCATTTGGTCTAACCTATCAACACCGCCCATGTTTTTGTTATAATCGCTGATGACAGTGGGCTGGAGGGCTACTTCTTTTGTCCAGTCGCCATCATTTTTTACAAACCTAGTAATTTCGGTTGAGCCATTCGCATTGTGGAAATTGGAAAGGCATGCAACTGCACGCGTGTCCTTCCACATAATTACAAGTGCATTCCCCTCAATCCTACACCACCTCATATCCCCACGAGTTGTCTTGCGTTCCCGTCTTTTGATGTCTTTAAATTCTGCAGGAAACAGTTTACGATTCACCCTACATGACCCACAGTCATTAGTTTCCATTTCTAACAACTTAACCATAAGAGCTGGGGATGTGTAAAAGTTGTCAAACCAAACATTGTGGCCCTGATATTTGTAGCAAATTTGGTAGTATAATTTTATATATTTATCTGAATAAAATTCTCCACCATTAAAATTGTAATACAATTTTGTTGTTGTATCCACTCACAATTTCTACTGTAAGGATTTAGCTTTAATAAGGGAATTATGGTTATTTCACTTATTGGAGTAATATTATTCTCATGGCTTATTGAAAATAATATTACACATATTTAGGTACAGCTTTGAAGTGAAATCTTTTAAAAATAGGGATGAAATTATTTATCAAAATATACCACAGTCAAATTATCTTTAAATACAGATAAACTTTATTGCTATTCTAAACATAAAACTAATCTAACACATACAACATGAAACAGGTTGGTGAGTAGTGAAAGAATGTGAAATAAATGATCAATACATAGAGTCTGTTGACAATGCCTTAAGAACCATCTATCCTTCTTTGAGTCTACATCGATTTGCAATCAGATTACCCAAAGTATTTAACTAATACACCAGCACTTTGAGCAAAAGTCTGGAGATGTACTTGCATGTCGTTGCATTTCCTTGTGTTGCTTGGTTCTTTGGCGTTTGAAGAAAGTTCGTTTCATCAATGTCTTGGACTCTGTTATGATCGCTGATAATTTGTTGTCTGGATGAAGCGAGGCCTTCTGCAAGGAGGACCCGTGACTCCCATTGGGTGTCTGAACCGTAGAGCAGAGAGTGTGAGGCTTCCTCGGACCTCCGGGTCCCGAGTTTTCCTGAACTCTACATGGCACGGAGGATCTGGAGCTGAAGAGCTGCAGTGAAAAGCAAGAGAGGAGTAGAGAAGCAGCAGCGAAGAAGTAAGAGAGTGAAGAAGGTAAGAGAGAGTGTTCTTCCTGTTTAGGAACTTTTGAACTGAAATTGGCCGCACCCCAAAGGCGTTCTGAGCCAATCAGAAGTGGTTTTTCAGAGTCACGTGGTCGACTGGTCTGTCCTATTCACAGTTAATTTACGATCCTTTGTGTGGTAGATTCCTGCTCAAAATAGTGATTGTTTAATCATGAGCTTTTATATCTTGAAAACGTTGCAAGATGACATTTTTTGTCATCAACATTCTCTACGTGAACAAGCAAGCATTTACATACTAACTGTGACATACTTTCATGGGTATTACACATGTAAGTAACAAAACATGAAAAAAAATGCCTTATTACCAATCATACTGGTTAATTCATTGGTTTTACAACATGGATAAAACATTACACATTATGAGAAACCTGATTGTCAGGGTATATTATCAGGTTAGTTATTCTTAGTAGAATGAGATGAATAATACAAGACTAACAATTATAGTTACTGATTTGTTAGTTAGAAGTGACTACAAATCACTACACATATTTTAAAAGGTACATCAGGCTATAATCATTAATTTGTCAGTTATGAAAGTAATCACAGGTCAAAGTAATTTTCAGAATTATCTAGCATGGCTAGGTATGGTGTACATTGTAGGTTTAAATGCATTCTGTACATTTAAGAGGGTTAACTCAGTGAAGGTACAACGTTCATGGATTCCTTCACGAGTCTCCGTTTCCTGATATGGCCGCGGATTTATGCATTTAAGGTCACAAGGTCTTACTTGACCATTTGGTCTTACAGAGGGTTTAAGTTTGTGGAACAAAGAAGGGTTGTCCATATGAGTTAGCTCTGTCATTACAAACCCTAGTTTGAGATTAAGCAGGAATGGTGGAGACGGTCTCCTTCAGCAATTTAGGTGCCATGGATTCGTTTTTATGACTCTCTAATGGCTTGGTGGGGGATCTCTCTGATCTGTGGAATGTGGTGTTGTGTTCATTTGATGGCTTCGTTCGTGGATAATCCTACATATATGAATGGCTGCAGTAACGATTCAACTACTTTGGTGGCCAAGTCAGTGACATGCCCATCATGACTACCTGTGTAAACATTAAAGTTGAGAGTATACCCCGAGTCTGATGTTGCAATTACCCATAATTTAAAACCCCACCGAGTAGGCTTGCTCTTCATGTATTGTTTAAATCCTGACCGAGCTTTAGACTTGACCATACGTTCATCTATTGCGAGATTTTGGTTAGGCTGAAAGAGCTGCTGACATTTTTGTTTGAGGTGGTCCATAAGATAACGCAACTTCCTAAGGCGATCCTGATTATCCTCTGTGGTAGGGTCTACAACATGTAGAGCTGCTAAAAGAGCCTTGTAGCGGTCACGTGACATAAGTCCCCTTGCCCACGAGTCCAGAAGTGACTTGGTTCCCCAATGACGATGGGAATCAGGGAGAATTGAAAACCCCATGTAAATGAGCAACCCAAGAAATTTTTTAAATTCATCGGGGGTCACCTCCATCCAAGCTCCTTGGTAGCTGGAATATGATGGACAATTTAGGACGAGCTCCCACCCCTGACAGATTGTAAAGCTGTATATCTCAGCAACTACAGCCTGAGTAAAAAAGAGCATGAAAAAGTCAATTTCTCGCAACATCATATTGGAGGTTGACCGCTCAGCCTGACGCACGCTACTTAAGTCAATACCAAATGGATGGCTAGGCTTAAATGGGAGAGGTTTTGGTGCCTGTGAATCGATGTCAGAGTACGAGGGATGAGAAACAGAGTCAGCGAAGCATTTACACTTTCTAGCTGACTTGGGACCTGTGCGAGAATGGCTAGCCATACCCAAAATAATAAGAGTAACAGTGTTAGTGTTACTGTGAGTATCAGTCATATTAGAAATAGAAACAAACAATACATACACATTCATATATACCCAATTGATGGTCTTGGCTGGGGATCAGGTTCCATCTCATCCTCCATCTCCTCGTGGTCCGGGTCTTCCTGCAGTAGTTCCTGGTCCAGCAGATCTTCCTCCTGTGTGCTCATGCCCTCAAAAGCAGGGAGCCATAGTCTCTATCCATCTCTACAACAGAAAAAAAAGTACAACATTTGGTAGCCAGCAGTGTGTTCTTCACATATCCATACACTGAATAGTCACCAAAGGCTTGCAGACTAACCAGAATGTCCAACTGCAGACAGCCCTCTCACATTTTCCTTGTGAACAGGAAGCTACACACAATCTAAAATCATGTCTGTGTGATGGATGGGTAAGGCTATCTGCTAAATTTTAGAAAGATATCTACCATTTTTTTATTACATGGGAAAATCAACAAGCTAGATAACTTATCTTACTAGCAGGCCAGTTTCCAGGCAGGTCTGAACAGCGTCTGCCTCACATTACTTCAGGCGGATTTTTCACAAGCAACAAAATTGGCAAAAAAAGTTATTGATATTTAGTTAAAAATGTACATAGTATTGCTAGTTAATGTTTATTTAGCAAGTTTCACAGAAACTGGCAAAAACATTTTTATATAAAAAGAAGAGGCTCGCCGATGACGGTCACGTTTTTTTCCAGAAAAAAATAGCTAGCACAAATGAATGCTTTGTAACTAAAAAGGTTTGATTATCTTCCACAAGCGACACAATTGGCCAAAAAAAGTTCTTTATATTTTGCTAAAAATGTACATAGTATTGCTAGCTAATGTTTATTTAGCAAGTTTCACAGAAATTTGCTTAAAAATAGAGGCTAGCTGCCTGTCCGATGAACACCGATGGTCATGTCAATTTTTCCAGAAATAACTAGAGTTACTCCTACAAATAAATGCTTCGTAACTAAAACGTTTTGACTTTCAATTGACAATATTGACAACACATGTTAAATAACTTGTCTTACCTCGAAAGATTGCCTCAGTTTTCAATTTGAAGCAGTAAGTCCAACACTGGAGGTAATCTCCCGGGATATCCTCTCTGGCTCTGCCCAGGCAAATGGAGGATGACGATGATGACGATACATTTATTATTCACACCCAGTAACCACTTAACCAATCATTTGTGCTTTTAGCTTATATTGTCATGAGTATCAGGCAGTTTTCAGAAATAAAATTGTGATTGGACAGTGAAGATACTGAGACAGGAACCATGGGAATAATTGTTCCTAACTTTGAGCACTCCGGCTGGTAAGGGTTAACGGATATGGATTAATATTCCATAATATTTAATATGGAATATTAAAAATTCCATATGTCTATGGTCCTCAACCTGATTATTCTGAAAATTGTTACTTTATCTCTATTTTGGTTGCTAACAGACTTTTTTATTAATACTAAATATCTTTAAATGCATGTACATAAAGGCCCTAAGGTGTATGAAGCCTGTTAATTGCTGCTTACAGCTATATTATTTAAATTATATTGATTAAATAAAATCTGCGTAAGACTTTTTTTGTTGATACACCTGATGCACGCATACATTCTTCATCCCCCTTCACATCTGACACACCTTATCACCTTTGCAATTAAAAAAAAAAAAAAAACATAATTGACACATACTTTAACAGTGCATCTTGAATTGTAAGATTTTATTATGAACATATCAATTAACCAAGTTTCAAAAACATAACGAAAAGCACTCCGATGTAATCAGTGGCGGTTCTGACTTAATTGGTGCCCTAGGTGAGATCCAACGTGGCGCACACTTAACTTTCCTTGAATCCTTTCCTCATTTCCTAAGAGGTGGAGCTGGGACATAAGAAAAGGAAGCAAGGAAAGGAAATGAAGATGCACAATTTCAGAAGAAGAAGAAGCACCCAGGGCTTCCGTATTCCATACCATTTTAGAATAAAGCATACAAGTAATGTTTTGAATGATGAGAAATATACATTTATGAAAATATATGGTTTGTCTTTTTTCAAAGCAATATTTTGCATTTGTATATGTTTATTGTAAGCATAATAGAACAGTTCTAGTTCAGTTCCTTTGTTGAACTAAACCATTACCTTGGTTCAGTTCAACAAAATATATTCCAGCTGGAGGGTTATGTTGTCCTAAAACTAGAAAGAGGCCCTTTGGTAAAGCTATCAGCTCACAGTCAAGTCTGCCAAACAAGGACACCCTTGAAGAAGTGACAAAGACCCCCAAAGTGACAGCTAAGGATTGCACCCGATAACTCACTCCAGCCCTGAACTCTGTTTTCTGATAGCATCAGTTGAATCAGAGGGTTATAGCAGTTGTCAACTCTTTTTGTTCTTCTGCCGGAGAGCTGACAGCTCCAACCAAGCTTTTTGATGCTTCAATGGCAGACTGTGGTATCTTAATCAATAGCTGACTGACTGACAGATGAGTGCTTCTCCCTTTCTCTCATTTAACTCCTGGATGTCTGTGCCCTGGTGACCCGCTAAGCACGAGGCCAGCTAGCTGGTAATATTCCGCCCAAACCATTGATGAATTAATAAAACCAAACATCACAGACTAGGTTAAAATATTAACCTTCATGAAGAACTGCTCTTCATGTTGAGATACGAGTGTTGGCTCCTAAACACATATAGTACTACAGGAGCCTAGTTACCTTTTAATGAATTATCCTGTTTCAAAAAGAAATAAGTTGGTGTTTGGAAGGGCTGTCATTTCTGCATATTAGGGCTGTCAGTTGATTAAAATGTTTAATTTAATTAATTACATGACATATCAAACAATTAATTGAATTAATTGCATATCAATATTTTTTGAGAGGCTCATCATAAAGATTATTTGGTAACACTTTCATTAATAAATCATTAACAAACATTATTTAATGCTTAATAGATCATTAGTTAATGTGTAGTCAGATAGTTAGAAATATGAGATAATGTGCTTGTTAATGTTAATGTTTACTAATGAATTTAACTAACATTAAATAATGATCTGTTAAGCAATATGTAATGTAAATTCAAATACTTACAAATGTTAAGCTTTCGTTCCTTTATGATTTTGCACTTTTTAACATCTATAAATGTTTTTAGCAAATGATACATAAGGAATAACACATAATTAGTAAATGTACATTTGAATGCTTACAAATATCTTTAAAAAATGTTCCAAAATGATTTCTAAAATAACTGAACAAATTATTTATTAATGTTCAGCTCAGTGGCACCTGCAGCTGTACAGCCTTACGCCCTTTGCATACCATAAGCCCTACTACTGACCTGAGAAACATTTACTCTCAGAATATTTCATCAATTATGAAATGTGTCCCGTATTTCTGTTGGCTGTTTAAAAGAACTAGCGATTCCCAATTTGCAAATGAATAATTATTTTGAGTCAGATCTTTTCAGTGAATTGGCCAAACAATCTTGAAGTCTGAATCGATTTGTGATTCAGTACAATTCGTTCAGAGAAATCTCTCACTGAATCATTTGAAGCGGTTTCTCACACAGTAAAACAGTATTGGGATATTTAAGAATACAGAGAATAAACAGTGCTGGATACAGTGGAAATTTACCTACAGTCTTTTTGAGAGGTAACTTTGAGAAACTTCAGCTAGTGTTGTTCAAATCGAGTGCTAAGGGCAGTTCAAACCTAATGTGTTTTTACGTCTGCTCATGCTGTTTTCAATCATTTTCCATGTAAACATTCGCTAGAAGTAATTATTTTGACAACTGCATCACGTTTCTCTGTGTTTTAGCATCTCTCATGGGAGTGCTGCATTTTTAGACACCGTCAAGTTAAACAAACATCTTCAACTGATAAAAACGTGTCTTGAGACACCTGCGTTCTGCTCTATTTGTTGTGGTGCGTTTTGCTTTTTTAGCGTGAGAATGCATTTGTTCTAAATGGTTACTGGAAGAAATGCTTTAGCCAATAGTTACATGAAAGCTACTTTCTACTATTTTTTTTATAATATATATATATATAAATGCTTCTCTCAAAATCACCATATTTGAATGATTTGGTGTTGTTTTTGCAACAAAAAAAAAAAAAATTCCAGGGGAGCATGCTCACAGATTCCCGTTCATATAAAGTTCAATTAGGAAGATTTCTGTGTGTACTCTCAGAATAAATCCTGCAGGTGCCCATGGTTCAGCTAAATAGTAACCAATGTATGTAAAAGACACACATTTGCTGTTTGTTTGTTGATGTATGTAAACATACTTTTACTGTTTACACATATAAAGAAATAATTTATTACTTATTTGTTCATTTTTTGCAGTACCCAATCTAAAGTTGAAACTATTTATACATTGTAAATATTTATAAAGGTTTACTAATGATTATTTAGTACATATTGTATGTGGGCACTGAACTTTGAGCTACTGTAACAAAGTTTGTGTAAGGGATGGTTTAAGTTATGTTGTATGCTTGATACAGATATCAACAACAACACATAATAACAAGAACAGCCTACATTGAGAGAAAAACAGTTTATTGCCTCAATAACATATTTGTGTGTGTGTGTATGTATGTGTATATATATATATATATATATATATATATATATATATATATATATATATATATATATATATATATATACATACATTATATATAGCAAAGCTCAGTTGTGCTATAAATCATAATTGAAAAAATAATGATAATCCAAAATATAAATCTTTCTGTGTTTATTCCTGAAAAATATTTACCAACAAAGATTGACCAAATCTCAGAATCAGAGTGAGCTTTATTGCCAAGTATGCCTATACATACAAGGAATTTGTCTTGGTGACAGAAGCTTCCAGTGCACAAACAAGACAGAGATAATAATAAAAAGATAGACTAAAAATAAAAATGTATATATATGTAGCGTATGTACAAATACAATACGTTATATACAGATGCAAAAGAATTATGGCAGAAGAGGTAAGATATGTTGGATAAATACAAATAGACTAAGCTGTGTATTGCACATAATTATTGCTCAATGGGGCAGTTTTAAAAGATGGATAGCCTGATAGAAAAAACTGTTCCTGTGACTGACGGTTCTGGTGCTCAGTGCTCTGTAGCGCCATCCAGAAGGCAACTGTTTAAAATGGTAGAGGGCTGGGTGAGTAGGGTCCAGAGTGACTTTTTCCAGCACTTTTCCTCACAGTTCTTGAAGGGAGGGCAGGGGGCAACCAGTAATCCACTCAGCAGTCCGAACTGTCCTTTGTAGTCTTCTGATGTCCAATTTTGTAGCTGAACCAAACCAGACAGTTCTTTTTTTTTTTTTTTTTTTTTTTTTACAATGAAACGTAAACATGTGTGTATATATAAAATCAACATTTAAACCCCACAACCCCCCTCCCCGACCCCCCAACCCTGTGGTCATATACATACATACATACATATACAAACATAAATACATATACATATATATACACACACATACATACATACACACACATAATAATCATACAAACTATAATACATTACTCTCTCCACACCCCACCCGAGAGCCCTCCAAAAACTCCAAATACCTGCCCCATTTCCGAACAAACTTATCCAAGCCACCCCGTCTTCTAGATGACACCTCCTCATAAGCTGCCACCCTCCCCACCTCCGTGCACCACTCCGGATATGGGGGCACACCAGCTGACCTCCAACCCCTCAAAATAACCTGCCTGGCGATCATCACACATGTCAAAACCCAGTTCCCTATCTGGCCATCCCCCACATCGATGACCGCCCCATCACCCAGAACACAAAGTCTGGGGCAAAACGAAACCCGAGTGCCCACCACATCGCACACAAAATTCTGAACCTTCGACCAGAATTTCTGGATCTCGACACACCACCAAAAAACATGGGCCATGTCTCCATCCTCCAATTGGCATCTCCAGCAGGTGGGTGTGTCTTTAAGACCAAGCCTATACAGGCTAGAGGGGGTCCAATAAAATCTATGCAAAATTTTGAATTGTATAAGACGCACCCTTGCATCACTAGATGCAGACTTAACGTTTTTAAGAATTTTAGCCCACACTCCTTCCTCCAATTCCAAGTTGAATTCTTTCTCCCATACTCTCTTGAGAGAAGTTAAGGCTCCGTCCCCCATACTCTGAATTAACAGGGAGTAGTACACTGATGCCTCATGACCTTTTCCAAAAGCCGCAATCACCTCTTCCAAAGCATCTGCCTCCTTAGGGGGATGTGTGCTACTCCCAAAAATAGTGCAAAGCAGGTGGCGCAGTTGTAAATACCTATAAAACTGTGGTCTGGGGATCCCAAAATGTTGGACCAAGTTTTCTAACAATCTCAACACACCACTTTCATATAGGTCACCGAGTGTAGCAACCCCTCTCACAATCCATTCCGGCCAACAGAAAGGAGACTTGCCAATACACAGTCTTGGGTTCTGCCTTATGCTCGAAGCAACATTTAAATAAGTGTCCAATTTAAACAATCTGGATACTTTAGTCCATACCGAGTGTAAATGCGAAATAACTTTTCCGATTAGTTTGATAGAGATACTTTGTAATGGCAAAATAGGGGCAAGAACTGCCTGTTCAATAACAAACCAGGGAGGGGCTCTCTCAGGTGGAAGTGACCAATGAGCCAAATGTCTGAGACTGAACGCATAGTAATAAAACAAAATCTTGGGAAGGCCTAGCCCTCCTTTGTCTATCGGCCTATGTAACTTATTAAAATGCAATCTGGGACGTTTACCATTCCAAATGAAGGACTTCGCTATGCTATCAAATTCCTTAAAATAAGAGAGGGGGACATCTACAGGGAGAGATTGTAGCAGGTAGTTAAATTTTGGAATACAATTCATTTTAATAACATTAACCTTCCCAATCATCGATAAATGTAATGAAGCCCACCTGCTGACCGCTCGAAAATCTTTTTATTAAAGGGTTAAAATTAACACTAACTAAATCAGACAAATTTGCTGGGAATAAAATCCCCAAATACTTAATGCCCTGTTTGGGCCACTGGAAGGCGCCCGGCTGGAAAGCCATTACTGGACAGTACGCTGTCAGAGCCAAAGCTTCGGATTTAGCCCAATTGACTTTGTATCCTGAGAACTTGGAAAAGGAATTAGTAATTCTGTGGAGGCAAGGCAAAGATCTAGTAGGTTCAGAGACAAATAATAAAATATTATCTGCGTAAAGCAGAAGCTTATGCAGCACACCTCCCGCCACCACCCCTGGAAAATCTTCCTCCTTTCTTATCGCAGCTGCTAACGGTTCCAGGGCAAGACAGAACAATAATGGGGAAAGAGGGCAACCCTGCCGAGTGCCCCTATTCAAAGTAAAATAATCTGAGATTAATCCAACCAGACAGTTCTTGAAGTGCAGAGGACAGACTCAATGACTGCTGAGCAGAACTGGATTAGCAGCACCTGTGGCAGGTTGAACTTCCTCAACTGGTGAAGGAAGTACAACCTCTGCTGGGCCTTTTTCACAATGGAGTCAATGTGTGTCTCCCACTTCAGGTCCTGTGAGATGGTAGTGCCCAGGAAACTGAAAGACTCAACTGCTGCCACAGTGCTGTTTAGAATGGTGAGTGGGGTCATTGTTGGGGTGTTCCTCCTCAAGTCCACTATCATCTCCACTGTTTTTAGCATGTACAGCTCCAGGTTTTGACTGCACCAGATGGCCAGCTGTTCACCCTCCCTTCTGTATGCAGACTCATCGTCATTTTAGATGAGGCCGATGACAGAAGCGTCGTCTGCAAACTTCAGGAGCTTGACAGAGGGGTCCTTGGCAGTGCAGTCATTTGTGTACAGGGAGAAGAGTAGTGGGGAGATCACACATCCCTGGGGGGCACCTGTGCTGATCATGCATGTGCTGGAAGTGAATTTCCCCTGTCTCACTACTGCTGCCTGTCCGTCAGAAAGCTGGTGATCCACTGACAGTTAGACATGGAAACAGAGTGTTGGTGTAATTTAGTCCGGAGAATAGCTGGGATGATGATGTTGAAAGCCGCACTGAATTCCACAAAAAGGATCCTTGCATATGTCCCTGGTCTGTCCAGATGTTGCAGGATATGATGCAATCCCATGTTGATTACATCATCCACAGAACTGTTTGCTCGATAATCAAATTGCTCGCGACTCACAAACAGTGAACTGGTGCTTGTAATAACTGAATAGTTTTTATTTATTTTGAAAGCATTGCTTCATGGATGAAAGCAGCCATTCCACTCGCTCTGACCGAGAAATAGTGAATTATCCGCTGCCACAGTGCATGAAAAAGAGGAAACACTCAGAGGAAGCTAGCTCAAAGTGAGCAGCGGGAAGAAATGTGTAGTGGTTCCCCTCGCTGTCCACCCGGTGTACCGTTCAACATTTTCAAACAAATCCTCACAGAGCAGTTGATCTAATCTAGAACCCTGACAAGTCTCTAAGAAGGAAAGTTACTATAACAAAATAATTTGCAAACTGACATTTACGAGCCAAATTCTACATTTCGTTGCAGTTTCCTGGTAAAATTAACACTAGAGGCGCTACAATAACTGTGCATTTAATTCACTTTCACACAAATCCCGACTACAATGGCTGATTATGACTTTATTAACACTTATTTTTCGATCTATTACTCATACACTGCTATGTTATGATATCGAAACACATTTACTGTAACGCATAATTTGAAAACCTATACATTTTAATGCGTGTATTACAGACTCATCTACATTTACACATGAATACCAATGTGATTCGATTCTGCGGTAGCTTACCTGATAGAGTGTTGGACTTCGGACTCAGAGGACTGTGGCTCAAGACCAGTCAAGCACATAAGCTAACATGTAAGCCAAGAATGTCATAGAAGAGAAAAAGGAGATGACATGGTTGCTTCAGAAAATGTGCTTTTCATTTCTCATTTTGTTTTTGTACACTATCGGTTAGATTTTGGTAAAGGGTAAGGATATATATTTTGTGTCTACCTCTTATTTGATTTTAGATCACTATTGGTTAGGTTTAGGTTGGGGAGGTACATTTTACTCACTAAAACCTCCATCTAATATTCATCTTAAAAACCTCGGCTGATTACAAAACAATTGAAAAATGTAATTTTTGATCAAATCTAGACAGGCCCTATTTCCAGCAGCCATCATTCCAACATAATATTCTTGAGTAATCATGCTAAATTGCTAATTTGGTACTAGAAAATCACTTGTCATTATATCAAACACAGTTGAAAGCTATTTGGTTCGTTAAATGAAGCTTAACATTGTCTTTGTGTTTGTTTTTGAGTTGCCACAGTATGCAATATACTGGCATGTCTTAAGGTCAATATTAGGTCAAAAATGGCAAAAAAGAAACAGCTTTCTCTAGAAACTCATCAGTCAATCATTGTTTTGAGGAATGAAGGCTATACAATGTTTGAATATGCTTTCATACAAAGGTGTACACTACAGTCTTCAAAGGCAAAGGACAATTGGCTCTAATAAGCACAAAAAGAGATGTGGAAGGCCAGATGTACAACTAAATAAGAGGATAAGTACATCAGAGTCTCTAGTTTGAGAAATAGACACCTCACATGTCCTCAGCTGACAGCTTCATTGAATTCTACCTGCTCAACAACAGTTTCATTTACAACAGTAAAGAGAAGACTCAGGGGTGCAGGCCTTTTGGGAAGAATAGCAAAGAAAAAGCCACTTTTGAAACAGAAAAACAAAAAGAAAAGGTTAGAGTGGGCAAAGAATCACAGACATTGGACAGCAGATAATTGGAAAAGAGTGTTATGGATCTTAACCCCATTGAGCTTTTTGTGGGATCAGCTAGACTGTAAGGTGCGTGAGAAGTGCCCGACAAGACAGCCACATCTATAGCAAGTGCTACAGGAAGCGTGGGGTGAAATGTCACCTGAGTATCTGGACAAACTGACAGCTAGAATGCCAAGGATCTGCAAAGCTGTCATTGCTGCACGTGGAGGATTTTTTGATGAGAACTCTTTGAAGTAGTTTAAAAAGTTCTGAACATTTTTTTCAAATTGTAATTGTAATTTTTCATGTTATTAATGTCCTGACTATACATTGTGATCAGCTGAATGCCACTTTGGTAAATAAAAGTACTAATTTCTTTCCATAAGAGCAAAATCTGTACATTATTCCAAACTTTTGGCCACCAGTGTGTATATATGTATATATATATATATATATATATATTATTCACTTAATTAACATGTTACATCCACAGCTCTTCTGCATATTAATAAAATAAGGCTTAAATGTGATTGGTAGTTTTTTTTTTTTTTTTTATTGACAGCTCAAACAGCCAATAATATATGCAAACCTTTAGCACCCCCTGTAGAATTTCAGAATATAAGTAATATAAAATGCTGAAAAGAGGTCTGCTACCTGACTTGAGCCCAAAAGGACCCAAAGTTTCAGTCAGTTTTACAAGTATAACTTAAAAGTATACCTTTTAATATAATATTGGCTACATTAATTTAAGCTAATATAGAATATTATTTATTTTAATTTTAAATGTTATTTTTATATTTTAACTCGTTTTGTGCATGTGATTTCATTCAAAGACACACGCAAAGAGACTTTTTCTTTTTTTTTCTTTCTTTTTTTTTTTTTCTTTTTTTGCATACACATGCACTATAGGTGTTTCAATTGTTTTTCTAAGTAAATGAGCTAGAGGGGTGTCAAACTCAGTTCCTGGAGGGCTGCAGCCCTGCAGAGTTAGTTCCAGCCCTGCTCCAAAATGCCTCCTTGTAATCTTCAAGCACTCCTGAAGACCTTGATTAGCTGCTTCAGGTGTGTTTAATTAGAGTTGGAGCTAAACTCTGCTGGACTGTGGCCCTCCAGGAACCAAGTTTGACACCCCTGATTAGATGGACTTCTTTGACTTCTGTTTTTTCAGTGTCTCGCATAGGATTGCCACATTTCTTTAAACAGGTGTCAAGTTAAATAGAACTTACATTTTTAAAATTACATCTTTTATAGATACTACACCTGCATTCTTTGTCATTTATTGCACTGCATCTAGCTTTTTTAGTGCAGATGTCACAAAGATTTGACGTTCTGAAGAAGTCCAGGCTACAAAGAGGACTTCATGTGACTGTTAAACAGGAATCCAAATTGTTCTGCAGTCAGCAAACTTTCTCCGCTTGATAAACAGTAAGCTAATATTTTTTCTCCTTTGCTCTGGTGTGCTGAGGGGCCGCTGTACCTGGTTAAAACTGTGTTTACTGTTACTATACTGTTATGGATGTTGCCTATGATGCTTAAATAAAATACAGCCTATTGCAACAAATTCACCTGCTTGGAGAATACATTAAAAAGATATTGAGCAATATCGGGTTCAGGCATAAAAATGTACGGTACCGGTCGGGTCACACGGTGTTGGGTATTAAGTTCCAGGTTAGGCTTTAACTTAATGCCCGTGAAGACCTTTAATGGTGAAGTATAGGAGCACATGGGAGTTTTTTCTCAAGACCAAATATTTGGATTGTATTACATGTGTTTGTGCATCTAAAAGTAAGTTTACCTATTATTTGCTATTATTGTTCTGTTATTAATTTAATATAAGTAGCAGAAAGTCTAATGCTGAGTGAGCATGTAGCTAACTATCGTTCATGCATATGCAGCTTGATTAGCCATAACACATTTAGAATGTTTACTGTTAATTTTCATTGTTGCTGTTTACTACACGTTTTTATATGTGATTGCCATTACTGTTATACATTCCATAATTAGTTTCATATGTATAGATAGACTCATCTAGAGCAATCTGTGCAGTGACAGTGATGCTATAGCCACAAGTTCGAACACGCTCAGACCACAATTTGTATAAATGATGTTTGTTATTATTATTTTGGATTCAATTAATTCCTTTTATATATTTATATGTCTTTTCATGTTTAGATATTTAATATTGTTATATATTTGTTATGCTATGTCTATTATTGTTGTTGTGATTATTAAGTAATGTTATTTATAATTCCTTGAATTATGCTGTTGGTCCTCCACGTGCCTGCAAAATGGCATGGACTCTACAAGACCCCTGAAGGTGTCCTGTGGTTTCTGGCACCAAGACATTAGCAGCAGATCCTTCAAGTTCTGTAAGTTGCGAGGTGGAACTGCTGTGGATGGGACTTGTTGGTCCAGCACATCCCACAGTTGCTCAATCAGATTGAGATCTGGGGAATTTGGAGGCCAGGGAAACACCTTGAACTCTTCATCATGTTACTCAAACCATTCCCAAGCAATGTGTGCAGTGTGGCAGGATGCATTATCCTGCTGAAAGAGGCCACTGCCATTAGGGAATACCATTGCCATGAAGGGATGTACCTGGTCTACAACAATGTGTAGGTTGGTGGCATGTGTCAAATTGAGGTCCACATGAATGGCTGGACTCCCTCCACAGGGTTGTCATCTTCCCACAGTGCATCCTTGTGCCATCACTTCCCCAGGTAAACGGCGCACACGTACACGGCCGTCCACGTGATATAAAAGAAAATGTGACTCATCGGACCAGGTGACCTTCTTCCACTGCTCCATGGTCCAGTTCTGATGCTCGCGTGCCCTTTGTAGGTGCTTTTGACGGTGGACAGGGATCATCATAGGCACTCTGACCATTCTGTGGCTACACAGCCACATACGCAGCAGGGTGCAATGCATTGTCATGTGCGATGCCTCCTCGGACCACTGTAGGTACTCACCACTGCTGACCTGGAGCACCCCACAAGCCTTCCCGTTTCAGATATGCTCTAACCCAGTCATCTGGCCATAACAATTTGGCCCTTGTCAAAGTCGCTCAGGTCTTTTCTCCTAACACGTTGACTACAAGAACTGATTGTTCGCTTACCATCTAATCTATCCAGACCTTGACATGTGGCCTTGTTAGGAGATGATCAACATTATTTGCTTCACCTATGAGTGGTCATAATGTTATGGCTCATCAGTGTATTTGTCTTTTTGTAGAACCACAAGCTTATAACCAATCTCAAGAAAAATAGTGTAAAACTTTGAAAGAAATAAACAAGATCATCTTCACTGCATTCTAACCGGATGTGCCAGTGTGATTACAACTACAAACCAGCATGTACAAGTCTGATTACAAAAGTGACATGGGTTGCAAATGGCATTTCATGTTGACTAAACACCAACCCTAAGCAATAAACAAACAAAACTTCTTGCTGAAATACCCCTGCAGCTTTCATATTCCGCATGTGAATAGCTATTTTAAAAGAGTGAATGCATGAGAGCATATTATAAAAAACCTGATGTTAAAAAAAAAAAAAAAAAAAAAAAAAAAAACTACTTCAGTGAAAAAATTCCTCTTGGCCAAAAGTTAATGGAGAGAGACTCAGGAATGGCAGACATGCGAAAGTAGTCTATTTGTATCTTACTATGAATAAAATAAGCACTATTCAGCACTATTTGGATGGGACTAGTTTTCCCTTTAAGATGTTAAGGGTTAGTTCACCCAACAATGAAAATTCTCTCATCATTTACTTATGCCATCCCAGATGTGTATGACTTTCTTTCTTCTGCAGAACACAAGCAAAGATTTTTAGAAGAATATTTCAGCTCTATAAGTCCATACAATGCAAGTGAATGGTGACCAAATCTCTCAAGCTCCAAAAGTCATTTTAAGGCAACATAAAAGTAATCCATTTAACTCCAGTGGTTAAATCTGTCTTCAAAAGCGATATAATAGGTGTGGGTGAGAAACAGATCAATATTTAAGTCCTTTTTTACTATAAATCTCCACTTTCACTTTCAAATTCTGAAAGTGAAAGCAAAAGTTCAGGCTCCCAAGAGTGATCCCTAGTGTCACTACATCGACACAACGTCTCGTTCCCTCCTTCAGGGAATGGAGGTTACGCAAGTAACCAGGATGATTTGTTTCTCACCCAAAGTGATTGCATCACTTCAGAAGATGTATATTAAACCACTGGAGTTGTATGTATTACTTTTACACTGCCTTTATGTGATTTTTGGAGCTTCCAATGTCGAGCCCATCCAAGATAATACGCGAGACAAAAGTGTCATAGAAGTGACACAAAATAACGTGGTTGCTTCAGAAAATTTGCTTTTCATGCCGCATTTGCTTTTATAACATTATATGTTAGATTTAGGTGTTGGTTTACGGTATGGATTTCAGTTTTGTTTACCTCTTATTTGGTTTTACTACATTATCGGTTAGATTTAGGTTAATGTTTTAGGTTAGGGAGGTGCATTTTACTCATTAAAACCTCCATTTATTATTCACTTTAAAAACTTCATCTGATTATGACAAATTTCACTCACTTTTGGTGCCCCCCGCTGGACATTACAATGGAAAACTGCAGCGAAACGTGTAATTTAGCACGTAATTTTGTTTTGCAAAAATTTTGCCACGTTCATGTTCGTGAGACCAGACTTGTTTAGGGGACGGGTTACATTTTTAATGCTGTCAATAGGCCCAATAGACTTATATGTTGTATATGTGTGTATGTGTATGTATATATGTATGTATGTATGTATGTATATATATATATATATATATAATATAAAATCTACAGTATATGACATATCGGTTATGGTCTTAGGACAAGTTTAGGTGTAAGTGATTATTTAATATCATAATTTTTATAAAATAGAAAAATAAAATCAAATGGAACATTTGAATTAAAACATTCAATTGATCTTCTCAGATTCATTTCAAAGTGAAAATACTGTTGTTTTCAAAACTAGTGACAGGTAAAAGTATAATATATTTCTTCATATGTATGCCATGAATTTCCATCACACAAAACATAAACTGTATTTCATATGTTGTGCTTGTTCATTATGGAATGTACAGTATTTTCTAATATGCAGATTTTTTTTCTCTCTGCTGTAGACTCCAGTGATTGCTTACATTAAAAACTAGATGATCTTGCAAAATGCATGCACACTTTACTGGTTCTGGTCTCCATAGCGATAAAAATGCAAATCAGCGACACAAAAATACATCTACTGTATATTCTGCTGCCAAGACATAATACTGACAGTTGACTCCCACGATACAGTCCACTGGTAAAGGTGAACTCAGCACTCCTGCCGACACTATTAATGCAATATTTTAAACTGTGCCTGAGTCACAAGGCTTAGTTTGTATCAGTTGATTACATGTTTGTCTGCTATGATTCATAAAGCACCATTTGTTATGTCTTTAATTTGCATGTAATGTTATGTCTTCTTTTTCAAAAACAGTAAGTCTTAATTCTCTAAAGACATATTGGGTATGTTGAATGATATAGTATGTTTATGTACATTGTTTATTTTTTGCAGCTTCAGAATTGTAGATTTATTATGTAATCTTTATTTTATTTATTTATATATTTGAAATTTGTAGTGTTTGTGTTCTCTTTTGCTCCAAGATCACACTGTTACGGCTCCATCACAAGCATAACATGTATTAACAGGCCAAAATGCAATTGCATGTTAGCAAGTATTTGCCATGTATAAAACCATGTGAATAGACTATTATACAACAGTTAGTTCCTCAAATATGATTCGTTGAGAGGCATTCCAAGAGTGCTGATGGCTTAGACTACTATGCCCATGACTTGCACTTTACCGTTTGTATCAGTCCGCTTCAAATAAAAACTTGACAAACTTTGACAAAACTCTGTGTCAAAATAAGAGTTTCCCAAGAAATGAACAAGAATGAAACAAGTGTCTTCCATGTTTTCTCTACGACAACAAAACACTTGAACGAAAGTGAAATACTCTTAAATAATTCCAAATGGCACGTATGGCAGCATCACTCCACGATCGGAGCAGATTACTATCACACTACATCTGAGGAATAGAGTTAAACTAACGATTGCAGCATAACTGTCCATCACTGCACCAGACACAGGTAATCACACACATATCTCTCTCTCCCATACACACACACATGTCCTTATTTCCACAGTAACTTGTTAGAAACAGCCCAAGCTGTCGTTACTAGTTCTAAAGTGTAGTATTCGAATTAGTAACGGAGGCTTGTGCACATCTTTCGAATCCATGGCGTAAGAAAGTAGTTCCATGCACAAATGCGTTTTTTTGGGGACAGTCCTTAGTTTTCCCCTACTTATCTGTTTACTTGTTCTTTGAACTCTTGTATAAAAGTTTAAAATAGCCCACTGGCAATCATCCTGTATTGTCCATCTATCAGCATGTCTGTGATTTCCTATGGCCAGATGGACATTCAGTACTCATGCTCGTGCGATATTGCTTTATTAGCAGTCAGTATAAAATAGAGATTGAATTGTGAAAAATTATGAGAAAGACAATGATCCCAAATACAGATGTTTAGTGAAATATTAAAGACTGAAATTCTTTGAGCAAGCAGGGGAAAATGCTGTCACTCCACTCACATACACTAACAGGAGGAAACAGACAGGATACTCAACAATTCACTTTCTTAAGTTTCACTTTGCATTGGTGTCTGACTGCTAGATTCTCTCAAAGCTGTTGTTGAGCCAGCAGTGCCCTGTCTCTATCTTTCAAAATATTGATCTGCCCCATAAAACCTCAAAAC
The DNA here is from genome assembly GCF_019703515.2 of Myxocyprinus asiaticus. Taxonomy (NCBI): domain Eukaryota; kingdom Metazoa; phylum Chordata; class Actinopteri; order Cypriniformes; family Catostomidae; genus Myxocyprinus; species Myxocyprinus asiaticus. The sequence continues at coordinate 42,776,210 of NC_059361.1, read as the reverse complement.
AAGTTCAGCTTAGCTGGGAGTTGCAGGAAATGCCACATGCCAGATGAAATCTCCTCACTTAATGCTCCACATGGCTGACTTTACAAGGCTAAAGTCTGATTGATTGATTGACTAACTGACAAGCTGATTGAAAGTTCATAATACTGAGAAGCTTTGAAGAAGTGACTCTAGTCCTCATTTGTTTGTGTGAAGCTAGTCTCTCAAAGCCAGACTTTTTACTATCAGGATAAAGTCTGTTCCACTTTTCACTTTGTTTATTTTTGGCCAAGAAACCTTCCACTTTGACTAGAAGTGACCATCTGACCTTCATGTAAAGGGTCAAACAACAGTTTGATTTGAATTTATGTAGCATTAGAGACAGGCAAATCAATGATACCACAGGAAAAATAACAGCACAGCTGTACAGAAAACGGAAGAAATTAGCAGAGAATGTGTGAAGACTTTGTGATCTGAATTTATGTCCATCCAAAAATAAGTGTAAGTGTAAGTGTAGTGTCCTAACACACACACACACAAAAAAAAAAAGAAATACGTTCTGGATACAATTACTGTACAGTATATGCAGTAGACATCTGGCAAGCTTAAATCCAAAGTCCGTCCGCATGTACACCTTTGAAATTGATTCATCATTTGACAAGTATTTGTAACTTGTTTCCAATCCTTTTATTTCAGTCATTCACAGAAAACTCTCACTGACCTGCATGGCTTTGGTAGGAGTGACTCAACAGTGTCTGGCAGAATGTGTAATTTCTTCAAAGCCTTACGGATGCAGTGTGAAGTTATGGAATGGAGGACAATGAGTTACGCTTGATTCAATGAGTTATGCTTTACTTCCAGCCCTTCACCCAGGGGTTTCCAGTGTGTGGCTGTCATCCACACTGATGTCCTGTAATGGATTGTGAAGGACCTTGGATGCCCAAATGCAGATATTAGAGTGAGAACATTTAGGTGAGCATCAAGTCAACCCACATAAACCCATGATGGAGGTCTAGAGCCTTTTTCTCACCATGGAATGTGCTGTGAACATCCTTTTTAAAGGAGTCATGACATAATGTTTTTTTTTTTTTTACATACATGTATAATTGTATTGTGTAAAAGAGGACGCGAGAAGCAGTTTTCCTTTTCAGGTGACACTTTTATTTCCCCTCTTCCTCGACACCACTTTACAGTTACGTTTATACACTCTTTCAACACTAACACACACACACTGCTTCTACAAATAACTTCCACTGCTCGGGAATCGTCACTCTGGCTCAGCTCTGTCATATCCAGTCACCCACACTGAGCGTTGTGTCGCTCTCTTTATGCCGCTCTCCCCGTGCTCACTGAAATTAGAGACAGGTGTTAGACATAATTTAGCTCAGGAGTAAGCGCCCTTACCGCTTTCTCTCTCCGGAGAGATGCTTGACCATGCCTCCGCTGCCACATATCCCCACCGCCCGACTCAGGCCGGGGCGACATCCGGCCTGCCTACCACTCCCCCCCCATTCCTGGAAAGGAAGTTGGCGACAGCCATCTGCGCCCCCGGTCTGTGGACCACCTTAAACTTAAATGGCTGAAGAGCCAGATACCATTGGGTGATCCGGGCGTTAGTATCTTTCATGCGGTGGAGCCACTGGAGTGGGGCGTGATCCGAGCAGAGGGTGAAGGCCCGCCCCAACAGGTAGTATCGGAGAGTGAGGACCACCAACTTGATGGCGAGACACTCCTTTTCCACGGTGCTGTACTTAGTTTCCCTTAACGAGAGCTTACGGCTAATGTACAGCACCGGGCGCTCCCCCCCCACCACCTGCGAGAGCACAGCCCCCAGCCCCCTGTCTGAAGCTTCTGTCTGTAAAACAAAAGGGAGAGAGAAGTCAGGTGAATGTAACAGCGGCCCCCCGCAAAATGCGGCTTTAACTTGCGTGAACGCCTGTTGACACTGCTCCGTCCACTGGACCGGATCTGGAGCTCCCTTTTTAGTGAGATCAGTCAGCGGGCTGGTGACGTCCGAATAGTTAGGCACAAACCTCCTATAATAGCCAGCCAGCCCCAGGAACTGTCTCACCCCCTTTTTGGTCTTGGGTCTCGGGCAGGTCGCAATCGCCGCTGTCTTGTCAATTTGGGGACACACCTGCCCGTGGCCCAAGTGGAACCCCAGATACCATACCTCCACCCGCCCAATCGCACACTTCTTCGGGTTCGCTGTGAGCCCCGCTCGGCGCAGCGATCTCAGAACCGCCCTCAGGTGTTGCATATGCCGCTGCCAATCATTACTATAAATGATGATGTCATCTAAATAGGCAGCGGCGTAAGCTGAATGCGGCCTGAGGATTCGGTCCATGTGATGCTGAAACGTAGCCGGGGCTCCAAACAAACCGAACGGAAGTGTCACAAATTGGTGTAATCCAAACGGTGTGGAGAAGGTGGTTTTCTCACGGGAAATTGGTGTCAAGGGGATCTGCCAATAACCCTTCGTCAAATCCAATGTTGAATAAAACCGAGCAGTGCCTAACCGATTGAGCAACTCATCAACGCGAGGCATTGGATCATCAAATTTAGACACCGCGTTGACTTTTCTATAATCCACACAGAATCGCACAGACCCGTCGCTCTTAGGCACTAGAACAACTGGGCTGGACCAATCACTGTGGGATTCTTCTATTACCCCCATATCAAGCATCGCATCCAATTCTTCCTGAACAATTTTCTTTTTGTGTTCGGGTAGTCGATAGGGGCGGCTACGTACCACCACCCCCGGCTCGGTCTCGATGTGGTGATGGATGAGGTTTGTACGTCCCGGTAGAGGGGAAAACACATCTGCAAACTCCTGTTGCAACCTTGCAACCTCCGCGAGTTGGCTCGGTGAGAGGTGGTCTCCACAAGTGACCGGGGTGAACTGTTTATGTTTTGAGCTCACCTCCGGTCCGAGCTCCGCCTTCTCGGGAACCACTGTAGCCAACGTCACGGGGACCACCTCCCTCCACAATTTTAGGAGATTGAGGTGGTATATTTGACGTGCGTCCCCTCTATCGGATCGTTTAACCTCATAATCGAGATCTCCCACTCGTCGTGTGACCTCAAAGGGTCCTTGCCACTTGGCGAGTAATTTAGAGCTCGATGTGGGAAGCAATACTAGCACTTTATCTCCCGGTGCAAATTCCCTTAGCTGAGTTCCCCTGTCATACAGTCTGCGCTGTCGTTCTTGAGCTTGGAGCAAATTCTCCTGTGTTAGTTGCCCCAGGGTGTGGAGTTTTGCTCGAAGATCAAGAACGTACTGAATTTCATTTTTGCTGTTTGAAGGTCCCTCCTCCCAGGCCTCTCGCATTACATCATGCACGCCGCGTGGGCGTCGCCCATATAGCAGCTCGAATGGGGAGAAGTCAGTGGAGGCTTGCTGGACCTCTCGTACTGCAAATAACTGGGGTCGAGCCATTTATCCCAATTTCTAGAATCATCGTGCACGAACTTACGAATCATGTTTTTGAGGGTTTTATTAAATCGTTCCACCAGGCCATCCGTTTGAGGATGGTATACACTGGTGCGAATCGATTTAATATTTAATAGCTCGTACAGCTCGCGTAGTGTCCGTGACATAAACGTTGTGCCTTGATCGGTGAGGATTTCTTTCAGAATCCCCACCCGGGAGATTATTTTGAAGAGTGCCTCCGCAACACTGCGTGCTGAGATGTTGCGAAGAGGCACTGCTTCCGGATATCGCGTTGCATAGTCCACTAGGACCAATACAAAGCGATGTCCGCGTGCTGACCGTTCTAATGGCCCGACGAGGTCCATTCCAATTCTCTCAAAGGGGACCTCGATCAAAGGGAGAGGGCGCAATGGCGCTTTTGGGGTGGCCAGTGGGTTAACCAGCTGGCATTCGCGGCATGCCGCACACCACCTGCGGACATCGCCGCCAATGCCCGGCCAATAGAAATGGGCTATTAGACGGTTCAGTGTTTTCCTTTCTCCTAGGTGACCTGCCATGGGATTATAATGAGCCGTCTGGAATACCATTTCCCGACGGCTCCTGGGAATCAAAAGTTGGGTTGTATCCTCTTTGGTTCGAGTGTCCTGTGTCACTCGATACAACCGCTCATTTATAATTGCAAAATAGGGATATGAAAGTGCGATGTCAGGCTGGAGTCGTTGACCATCGATAACTCTCACTTGGTCAAAGGCGTGTTTGAGGGTTTCGTCTCGCGACTGCTCCAAAGGGAAATCCCCCTCAGGGAATTCCCTGAGAAGGGGAGGGGCCGCAGCCTCTCCCCCTCTCTCATCATCATGACGTGGAGCTGTCAAGGACGGCCCCGGCTCCGCCTCCCCTGCCAGAGCATCGCACATCACACATCTCCCTATTTTCACACAGGACCCATCCGCACAAATTCCCTTTAATAAAGCTTTAACATCAGGCCAATCAGTCCCCAAAGTCAGCGGATGGGTGAGGCGGGAACTAACCGCAGCCTCCACTCTATGCTTTTTCCCCCGAAATTTAATTGTCAGGGTCACCACTGGATACTTGTGAATATCCCCGTGTACACACTTCATCTTCACCGTTTTGGATGTGACCAATGCCTCGGGTTGAACCAGGTGTTGGTGGATAGTGGTTTGATTACACCCGGTATCCACCAACACTTGGTGAGTACCCCCCTTGACACTTACCGGTATCCGGTACGCTCCGGCCCGGTCGGGGGCAGCCTGTGGGAGGTCAGAGACCCGCACCACCGTCCCCAGCTCCATCAGAGGTCACTGATCTCGGAAGTGGCTCGGATCTCCGCACCTCCAGCAGGCCGGCCCAGGCGCCACGCCCGCACTTGCGTCGGCGGGCGCCCCCCCCTGAGGGGGAGAGCGGCAGGGCATTGGAGTAGGGGAAGGTGTCGCCTCCCACACCCGGGGAACTGGTCTCAGGGGCTGAGTTCCTCCTCGTCTGCGTGGGGCAGGAACGGGACCTGGAGAGAGAGCAGACGAGAGAGAGAGAGGGGAGGGGGAAGAAACAGAGGGAGGAGAGAGAAGGTAGGAGGGATCTTCCGTCCTCGGGATCGCCGCCATGTGGTCCTCCGCAAGTCGGATAGCTTCCTCCAACGACGCCGGGCGGTGGCACTGGACCCACTCCGCCGTTCCTTTTGGCAGTCGAACTATGAACTGTTCCAGTACCACCTGGTCGATTATTCCCTGGACGTCGCGATCCCCCGCTAGCAGCCATCTTCGGCAGGCGTCACGGAGCCGCTGGGCAAAGGCAAACGGGCGGTCAGAGCTTTCCAACTTCAAGCTCCGGAAGAGTTGACGACTTTCCTCCGGAGTGCGACCAACCCGTTGCAAGATGGCTTTTTTTAGATCTCCGTAGGCCAGGAGGCTCGACGCTGGCAGTTGTTGTGCCGCGAGCTGGGCTTCCCCGGACAGTAGTGGGATCAGTCGGGCTGCCCATTGGCCGAGCGGCCAGCCCCAGATCTCGGCGGTCCGCTCAAACAAATCCAGGAAAGCCTCGGGGTCGTCCGCCGCCCCCATTTTCTGTAATGCTGGCGGGGGTAACGGCGTGGGTGTGACCGGGGTCGCGGCTGAGGGTGCCCCCTGGCTGAGGAGGCTCCGGATCGCCTGCCGGTCCTCGGCTTGAGCATGTATGAGCTCGACAAACCGGCAGTCTTGATCTTGTCGGAGCTCAAGCAGCGTTTGTTGGTGGTTCCGATGTAGGCTGGCGAGGGCTTGGAGGATCTCTGCCAACTGGGAGGACTCTACGGGACGACCTCCATCCATCTTCGACCCAAACTTCAATTCCCGGGTTTCGGCACCAGTGTAAAAGAGGACGCGAGAAGCAGTTTTCCTTTTCAGGTGACGCTTTTATTTCCCCTCTTCCTCGACACCACTTTACAGTTACGTTTATACACTCTTTCAACACTAACACACACACACTGCTTCTACAAATAACTTCCACTGCTCAGGAATCGTCACTCTGGCTCAGCTCTGTCATATCCAGTCACCCACACTGAGTGTTGTGTCGCTCTCTTTATGCCGCTCTCCCTGTGCTCACTGAAATTAGAGACAGGTGTTAGACATAATTTAGCTCAGGAGTAAGCGCCCTTACCGCTTTCTCCGGAGAGATGCTTGACCACGCCCCCGCTGCCACATATTGTTTTCCCAGAGGTCCACTTACAATATTAGTAAAAAAAATTTTGGGTTTTTTTTTGGGGGGGGGCACCAAAACATTAGATATTTAGTAATATATGGTAATATTCCACCCTGTCTCTGGCCCTCTGACTGAAGTGCTTGGTTTTCAGCTCTGTTTTTCTTTAAGACTCAAATGTAAACACCCACTGTTAAGATTGACTTACATTATGCATCCCTTTGAATACAGCACCTTGAAAACAGCTAGATATGAAGGGAATTATCAACATAGTCTCATGAGAATTCATCACAAAACTAAAAAGTGGCGAATTCTTACTACTTCATTCCTGTGAAAATGTACGACTTATAGATCAACCGATCACATAAGCCTCACAAACAGCTTGGAAGTGTCACTTTCTTCCATATTAAACATCAGGGCTTTTAACATTTATATAATGGTTATGCTTATGCTCTGGGTAGGGTAAGGTGTAACACTTTATGGTTAGGTTTAGGAATGGGTTTGGGATAGGGATTTTCACAAACAAATGCTACATCAGGAACTACAAGGACACAAGGTAAGTGTCTCTCATTGGTAAGTGTATAACTCATACTATTTTGTATGAATGAACTTGTAATTGGTACGAATTCACTACCTCATACTATTGTGACAAATTCTTGTGAGTTCGGGTTGGAACAAACCAGATGCACAACAACAACAACTATACTTTTTGTTAACACACAATGCACATACAACACATTGCATCTGAATATTTAAAACTGTTTACTCAAGCTCAGCAGCATCCTAAACTATAAATATCAAACAGTCATGGCAGATGAAACATTACTGAATGAAACTGGTTACGTACGTTTCTTATGATTGGGTCCAGTAGTGTTTTTACTGGCCCATCTTTCAATAATAGTTCAATAACAGCCAAAAACCCATAATACACACTGAATTTAACTGAACACACATAAAATATATGCTGAAATGTGCTGAACAAACATAACACAATCCACGGTCAAACGTGCTGCACACACATAATCCTGCATCGATGCAATCAGCTAAATTGTTAAACTTCAAATTCTCTTTCCTAATGTTGGTGTGCTTCTTCAGAGGCCAAGAAAGAGATGCTGGTCTACACAGCTGCAACATCTCACATCTTCCATGTCTGTTTACACACATGACAAAACATTCTCGCAGCCAGTGACAGCAAAGGCATGAAGCAGAACAAGATGCCTATTAAGAAGTTGAACTTGTTCTGCTCTAAAAATGCGGCACACATCGCCGGAAATGCATAAAACGTGAAGACGTGGATGGTCGAATGTATCCTTATTGGAGAGCTTCCTCAATATACTCCTCCATGGCCTTCTGTTCTGGCAGAGAAAGAGGGTAGATGCGACCCCGGGGAAGTGGTGCTCCAAGTAGTAACTCCATGGCACAGTCCCAAGATCGATGGGGCGGTAGTTGGGTGGCTTTCTGAGGGCTCAATACTTCTTGATAGGCTTGACATGTAGACGGGATCTGGACCTTGACTTCACTTGTGGGGCTTTCAACAGAGGTGCTGTACAACTGAGCTGGTTTTGGAGCTGCAATAGCAATCCTGCTGTTCTGGCAATGCAATGGAATAACAAGGCATTCATAAAAACAGGAGTCACTCCAAGAGAGAATTTCTCCAGTAGTCCAGGACACAGTGTGAGCATGATAAATTAAACAGGGTCTACCAAGAACCACATCAGCGGTGGAGCTGTCCAGCACAAGGAAGGGAATTGTTTCAATATGGCACACACTCACCTGGAGCGTTACTGCAGGAGTTTGGTGGGTGCTGTAGCATTTACCCAAGGGTTGGCCATCTACAGAGTGGATTGTAATTGATGGGGATCGAGGGACTGTGCTGAGCTGGAGCTGCTGACAGAACGCCTTGGAGATTAAGTTCCCTATGGAGCCTGAATCAATGAGGGCAGACACAGAAAGAGAAATGGTGGCAAAGGATATTGTTACTTGTGTGTATAATGGAGAGTGAATAGTAGGAGATGATTGTATGGAGCTCACCATCATTCACGGGGGATGAACTGAGCAGTCGAGTAAGAGGTGAGCAGCTGATCCACAGCAGAGACAAAGCCGGTTTTGAATGCATCGTTGGTGCTCCGTGGGCGTTAACTTAGCGGAATCCACTTGATCGGTTTGACTGTGAAGTCATAGTCACAGTTTGACATGGAGAATGATAGGGGTGGTTGTGAAGAGGAACCTTCAGCTAGACAAGACTGCATGCAGTTAGCAACCCGGATGGAGAGCTGAATAAAACGTTCCAGTCCCATGGTGTCATCATACCCTGAGAGTTGTAATCTCAATGCAGGTTCAAGTCCCTGATGATAAGTTGTAAGTAAGGCTGGCTCATTAAATCCACTGGCCACAGCTAAGGTCCTGAATTGGATGGCATAATCACTTATGGAGCACTTATCCTGCCTTAGGCGGATAAGTTGTTCATTGGTGTGAGAGTCTCTGGCAGGGCGTCTGAAAACCTCTCTGAAATGATTGGTGAACTGCTCATATGATTGTACAGCAGGTCCATTATGTTCCAATAAGGTAGTGGCCCACTGCAATGCTTTCCCAGAGAGCTGAGTGATAATAAACACCACCTTTGCACGCTCTGTAGTGAATTGGTGAGGATGCATCTCGATCGCGAGAGAGCATTGTAACAGGAAACCGCTGCAGTCCTCCACCGATCCCGAGTAGGGCGCTGGTGTGGTGATTGGACCTGTCACGATCATCGGAGAAGAAGTGGCAGACATGGAAGAAGATGGTGATGCAGTGAGTGATGATTGAGGATCTGTCAGCTCTTGTCGACTAGGAGTTTGTCTCGTCGAAAAAAGGTGTTGAGATGGTAGTGGTGAGTGTTCAACTAAACTCATTGACTAATCTTTCGATCGTGTTGGGAGAGAGAGGAAGGTCAGTCTCCGCTGGGTCCATGTGTATGGTCTAATCTAATGTAATGATGCAGACATGCCAGAACTGAAGATAAACCCAAACACGGAAACTTTATTAACACTGAGAAGCACAACAGGTAGAAAACTTAACTGGAGGAAGACTTGATGACAGTAGACAAGGATGTAACTTGCAGCAGACTATATGAACACTGACGAACGAAGGAAGAGGCGAGGGAGGATGATGAAAATAAACGCTACATGGGTAAGTAAACAACACAACACTGAGTAGTGCGGTCTTTAAAGTCCTAGGTTAGACTAGACAATGAATACTGGGCTGAGGTGAGTATATATGCAGTCCTTGATGAGGTGCGTGATTGATTACAGGTGGAGGAGTTTAGAAGTCTGGGGATAGTGAATGGTGAATGGGGGGAGAGAGACAGAGAGTCACATAGAATAACTTTACTATGCCTACATTTTTCCAAAAAGATATTTATGTGGATCATACATATCATGGCAGTTTCCTTGTGAAATGAACACAAGAGGAACTACAACAATGACTTGCATTCACTTTCACACAAATCACGAGTAAAACGGCAGATTATCATAATCGCCGTGTTCCTTAATGCTATTTATGACATTAAAACACTTTTACTAAAGTGCATTACAAGACTTGTAATCCGATACATTTTGACATTGGCATTACATAACCAAAACATTTACAAGCTTAACTTGCACACTAGCTTAACTTATAGAGCTTTACATTTGCGATGCAAAGGACTGGTGTATGAGTCCCGAAGTGTATGCAGTCAACACGAGCCGAAAGTGTCATAGAAGTACCACAAAATTATGTGGTTGCTTCAGCAATTGTGTTTTTCATCACATTTGTTTTTTATGACCCTGTTGGTTAGGTTTAGGTTTAAGGTTAAGGGTAGGGAGGTAGGCTTTGTTGATCTAAAACTCGAGAGAGCATTAACCTTAAAAAACTCATCTGTTTGGGAGAACATTGAACTCACTTTTAGCACCACACTGTGGGCATTTCACCTCGTAACTTCTGCGGTATATGTCATGAACCTTGTAATGTCATTTTGCAAAAATGTTGACACAGTCATGTAATTTTTATGAGATCAGGCTCAATGAACATGTAGAAATCCAGTGATAAAATGAAAAGGGGTTCTCCGTTTACTGTAAATGCTTGAAGATGAAGTGTGCAATTTATTCAAGTAGGTATAGCTGCAGGCCAGAGACCTCCAAATGGGGGCAGAATCTCCAAAAGAGGGCAGGGTTACTCCAAAAGGGGGTTGCGCCATCTTCACTTGTCACGGTTAAGGTTAGGGAAAGGGTTAGGTTAGGGGCTCCCTATATTTTCAGTGGCGATTTGGAGCTCACGTCCCTTTTTGGAGCAATGCCTGCAGCTATACCCTTTTCAATTTATTTTCCATTAGTGGCAACAAACAAAATTGCAAAACTAATTATTGGCTATGTTTGGAATAGAATACTACCATACTACTCTTACTATTTCTGCAGCATGTATGTTTTTTGTGTGCAGTGGAAAACCCAGATTACCCCCTAAAATATGTATTAAGCAACTGAGTGCGCTGTACTCTATTCCATTCAGAAGCCATTGGCTGCATCTGAAAGCTAAAAAAAATGCTGCTTTCGGGGACTGTGGGTGCTCCTCATTTCTAAAATTGTGAATCCTTGTTTCCTTTGATTGTGCCCTACTGTAGCTCCTCCCTCTGAGGATGCGAGGAAATGATGCAAGGAAAGAAAACTAGGACAGTGGAATCAAAGCAAGATGTATTTGTAAAATGAAACACATAAATTTGTTCTATGTTAACTAGTGTTGCACAGTAGCCTATACCGGTGCCATAGTACTACCAACAGACTCATGCTTCATATTACCGGCGGTTCCACAGTGTTTTTCATTAAAAATAGTTGTATATACTTAACTAATGCTAATACAGCGAGACGCTCGTAAGAGCAGGCCAAGGCATAGTCAAGACACAACAGCCAAAGACCTTAACCTAACCTAAGTGGCCGTTCACTCCGAACGTGTCCATTTTTTTCTGTGTAAGCATGTGCTAGACGGACATCTGTTGCACCAAGTCTCGCTGTTTTTTTAGCATCTCGTGCAGAAGCGAAGAATGTTTTTTTAGATGCTGTGTCCATTTAAAAGGAAATTCAGCCTTTAAAACGCATCTTGAGACACCTGCGTTCTGTTTTATTCATTGCACTGTCTCTGTTTTAGCCCAAGAATGAGATCAGTCTGAACTGGCCCATAAGTCATCGCCAGTGCTTGACAAACATCCAAAAAATTTTGCGTTTCGAATGTGCATTTTTAGGGGGCCAAGCATCGAAGGTGCTGGAACCCTACAGTATCAGTACTGATTTTCTTCTTATTATTATTTTTCTGCCCTAAAAGTACTTTTTGGCTCATATTTTCATTCTTAGAATCAAAATTATTTTTCCCTCTGATTCCTTCAGTCAAGGCAAACAAAACATAGATGTCCGATTTTATTTCTGTCTGTAAAAATTTTCCATCATTATGAATTTTCTGAAAAACCTTTTTTTGCGAGCTCCTCCTAGGCTGGTTGTCCGATTTGCGGTCTTGCCGATATTTCGGTCGACCACTAGTCAAAATCTACTCCTCTATTACAATGGCACACCTTCATGAATGAGCGCTCACTGAAACCAGCTCACTTACAGATCAATTGATTAAGTCATTTGAATTGGACATGACATAAAGTGGTGAGATCCGAACTGGTTAATTGGATATTTGTTTACTCTGTAAATAGTCTCTCCACCTCCATTAGTTCATCCCATTAGTGATCTGCGGAAACCTGTTGCAAGTAGGAGAGCATGAGAGGCTTTATCCTTTATTCTTTAATTTAGCCAACCTCCCACTTGCACTTTGGGAAATGTTTAATGTTACTTGAATTGGTGCTGTTTTAGTGCATTTCTATCTTTATACTGTGCAAGGCTTTGTTTGGAAAAGGTGTCTAATATATATATATATATATATATATATATATATATATATATATATATATATATATATATATAGGGCTATATATTTAAAATGCACATTTCGTGTTCCACAGAAGCGGGAAAGTCATATTTAAAACAACTTGAGGGTGAGTTAATAATAACATGATTTTCCTTTTGTGTGAACTATTCCTTTAAGTGTGCCGATTCTCAGAAAGTAGCTTATATATGAACACTGGAGGTCTCTCTGCTCTGAGCATGTGGTCTTTGTTTGAAGTGTGTGTGTGTGTGTGTGTGTGTGTGTGTGTGTCTGTGTGTGTGTGTGTGGCTGAATCCATTGAACTGTCAGTGTGAGACAGCAGAACAACAGTCAGTCCTCTCTGAACGCGCATCACACGGGCGATCGATTCCCGAGCTCTCTTCATTTCAGGATGGCATTATAACACAGTGAAGACGGATATATCAGCATCTGCGTACATGGGAGTCTGTTATTACAGCCAAGTTTAGTTTCCACTAGAGTTTTAACACTCTAGACTGCCACTTTTAAAGAATGAAAGTGAAGCGATCGAAGATGTGGAGCGCGGGTGTCCTGGTGATGTTAACCGGGTGCGTGTGCGTGAGTGTGCCGGAGGAACCGCCGGACAGAGCGACTCCATCTGACGGCTACTGTAACTGGATAACACGGGCTCAGCCACACGGAGCTGCGGGCAGGAGAGAGGGCTACAGCGAGTTCAAACTACGAGTGGAAGGAGACCCGGAGCACTATCAGCCCGCCAGCACTTACCGAGGTAAATGTCACTGTTTGAGGTTGCTGTCAGCAGCACCGGCGCGGACTGAGACCGTTCACAGAGTGCGCGCTGGAGATAACTGTCTCAAAAAGTACAGATCCTACCTAAACAGAATGTTTGGGTATCATACGCGCATGCAGCAGTGTCTGGCACCATAATAGCCAAATTAAGGGGAAAGTTGTCACAAGGGCTAGTAACTTTAAAGTTTTGAGACAAAAATGCTATTGCACAAATGCTTGTTTTTTTCTAGCATTGGGCATCTGTGTTGGCTTTGCACAGCTAATTCAAAGCTGTCTTAATTTTAAAATCTATGATGCAAACTAAAATTCAAATAGCATATTTGAAAAGCTGCTGGGTAAAAGGAAGGGTTTATAAAGGGGTTCATTAATAACTAATAATTTACAAATGCATTATAAGTCTTTGATATGTGGTTATAACAACATGCAAGAAAGGGTGACTTTCATACCTGCCAAATAGTGACCCATTTTGCCTCACATGTTATAAAGGCTTAATAACACTTATTCAAAATTAGTTACCTGTGAAAATGTACATAGGATACAAGCATAAGGTGTTGCCAGCATTAAACCTGTACATAAAAGTCCAGTATGGTTTAATGGCCATCAGGTTTTATATGATATATGCTGTGAATGAGAATAAAGACCTGAAAAGTGTTTTTTCAGAGGACTTTAGGGTCTAGGACTAGGTAAGTTGGCACAGCACTCAGAGAAGCTCCATTCATTTGACATCAACGTGACAAGGAAAGTGACAACACAAGTGAGATTTGAGACATTAAATCAATGAATAAGTGGACTGTAGCAAAGTGACATAATCCCTCCTTTTAATCTCACTTTAATTGTCTGTCTCTGCTGCATTGTGACAAATCATGAATTAGGCCATTTTATGTTTCTGATTAATATGTGTGATTATAAGTGTATTTATTATGTAGTTATAATATGTTCAAATATACATTTTTACAAATAAATACATTATAACAATTTAAAATGTTTACTATTTGGCAAGTATTGCATGAAAGACACCCTTTTATCAATGTTGTTATAACTGCTTTTTTTTTTTTTTTTTTTTTTAATGGTATGTTCAAACATGTTTATGTAGTCAACACATTAAGGTATATATTTAAACAGAAACTGACTTTCAAAGTTGGTTGGTTCTTTTCTGAGAAACATTCACCTGAATTGAAGTTTGACCTAGCTCCGGTCTCCACTGCATGATTCTCCCAACTGTTGCACACACATATGGTGCCCCAAAATGCTAAGTTAACAGCTCACTCAGTTTTGAGACATAGTTCACAGATAATTCTGAACATTTACTCTTGGGTTTCAGAGACACTACGATAAATTGTATCTGGATAGTCATGCCAGTGGATGGATTGTCATGTTTTATGGCTAGTAACCTTCATTATATATACATTTTTACTAATAAATAATTTATAAACATTATGAAATGCTTTGATAAGTACAAATTTGTAGTTTATGTACATTCAGTGTACATTGATTAGAATCAGGTAAACTAGAAAATGGGAGGAATTGTTAGAAATGTATTTCATAAATGGGTGAGTCAGATACCTGATATTTTATGTGTCTTATTAAAACTACATGAGTTTGTGTACATGTGAAAGCAACCATGCAGGTCATGTGACTTATTGTGTATTATTATTGTAATTATTTCCAGTAACCCTGTATGCGACCAACCCTGCATATTTCAGAGGATTTACTCTTATTGCACTCAAAGAAGGACACAACGGTGACCAAGAGGAGGATTATGCTGGGAATTTCCAGGTAAGAGTTTGAACTAAAGTTATGCTCAATGGAGGACAACAGAAGGGCTCCAGCAATATAAATTCAATTAATTTTCTCCATAAAGAAATAGATTTTTAGCAATGTTGTAAAAACCTTTCAAGAAAGACCTACTCTGATATTAGCGTCGGTAGAAAACACAAGTCAGTGTGATTTCAACTCCAGAAAAAAAATAGAAAAGTTCAGTAGCACAATGCGAATAATGTAATCAAGTATGTCTCCATACACTTTCAAACTACTTAAACATTTAAATATATATGAGTATTTTGCAGTAAAGTTTAAATGGATTGTATTTGTACTTCTTAACAATGGTTATAAGTCAATTATAAGTGTTGTTTTTTATTCAATTATATCATTTGCAATGGTTTGTGGGATTGTAGTTCATTCCCCTTATAAAATAATTAAAGTACGGTACACAGTCTACCATTGTCTTTTTGTCAGGTTTTCGAATTCTTCTTTGATTCAAATCAAAGTTTGTAATGTTGTGATTTGTGTCAACTTAAATCTTTTTTAAAGTATTTTTTGAAATCCCTATGGAGAAAATGAATGGAAAACACTTCCTCAAAATGTGACCACTGTTGAGCTCTATAGAAACGCAGATGGACTGCACTTTTTGGAAATATAAAAATAATACAGAGATGTACAGTATACCTCAGATTTCATGGTTGTCTCAGGCAGGATCTCATGAAGATTACGTAAACTTCTGTACATCTGTCTGGAACAATGGTTAACTTAAGACCCCACGCGTATAGAGCTGGTTCTCTACTGTGATCACTGTTCACACTATGGTTTTTTTTTTGTTTTTTTGTGTTATATAATTGTTGTTTGTCAAATCGTATGATAATATGCCCATGAGATCTTGGGTAAAATCTCACAGCAGACTGCAACTTTACTGGTCTTTTATGCCAGACTGTACAGTATACATTTTAGCTAAGACTTTGGTCACAATTGACAGCGTTGACTGGCCATTGTAAGTCACAAATCAGTGAAAAATTTAAATGATACCACACTAACCCAGATGCAAAACCTTCTGCTAATGTTGCCAGTGATCTACCTGGAAAAGAAAAAAAGAGGTCAAGTTCTGGAGTCAGTTGAGGCTGGATGAAATTGGAATTTGTGGACTGGGAATTTCATTTTTCAGAGTGAACTGGAGGTAACGCAAAATGCAGTAGTTACACATTTTGTCAAAATTGAGTTCTAACTGAAATCGGGTCTTTTAGACTAAGAAAAAAATAGTGGTTTTATAATCCATATTTGTCTGGACATTTTCAAGTTTCCATGTTAGTGTAGTTACTTCATTTTGTCAGACTGGTTCTTTATTAGATGGCCTTCGTAGGAGCTGTCATACTCCAGGACTGCAACACAAAATATCTGACACTCAGAACATCATTGGAGGCAAAGATTAATCACAAATGCAATTAACTGGCCAACGGTAAGCATGTCACACTAAGCGATCAGACTGATAATTTTACGATGAAAGAAATCCTTTACTGTCAGAAATCGCAAAACTGTGGCCAAAATTGTACAGTGTGCGTCAGGCTTTAGTCTGTAGTAAACTGTTAGCTTGGCTGTGTGATCTACTGTAATGTCTTTGTGTGCCAAAGCCAAGCTCACATTCAGACACACCTGGCAATGCTCTTACATCAACACCATATGCTTCCTCTCTGCTCAAGCTCTCATACTATGCCAGAGAGTGGAAACGGAAAGAAAGAGTCCCAGTTAATGTCACATAAACCATAAATTGCAGCTACCTGCAGAGTCGCTTGGCTCAAACCCTTCTCCTGTACAGAAGGGGTTTCTTGTCTCTTGTAAGTGCGTTTACCCTAACCCTAGTTTTGAAGTCGCAACCCAACAAAATACCAAAATTGTTTATCGTACAACAGGAAACACACATGTACTACATTTCAGTGATTAGGATGCATTAATACTACAAAGAACTGCATAGGCTCAACAACATACAAAATTGATTGTGTTAAAACAAGTGTTTGGTTTAAGAGTCTCTTCAATTTAGATGGTTTCATATTCTCAAGAGCCAATAATTTGCCACAAAAAAACGCGTTGTGGTCGATACAAACCATTTTTATAATTTTTTTATTTTTTTGCTGAACCCATACTTAGTGTAGTCTGGGTGAGATTTCTGTTACCTTGTGTAGTTTTGTTCATGGTTTTATTTTGTGTACTGTTAATAGTGTTGGGTGTAATTTGATTACAAAGTAATTCTTTCTGTAACATAATTGCTTTTTTTCTTCAAAAAGCAATATCATATTAGAGCAAGAGAGCTGTATGGCCCTACATCAGCATGGCTGTGATTTGGCAATATGTAAATCACAGGCGTGCTGATTTAGGGCCAAACAGCATGATTGCGAGTGTGATATTGCTTGTATACAGCAGTTCAACGAACAAGTAAATAAAACTGAGGAAAAATTAAGGACTGTCACAAAAAAACAAACAAACAAACAAACAAACAAAAAAAAACGCATTTGTGCATGGAACAAATTTCTTACACCACGGATCAGGATCTGCCATTGCTAGTTCAAAAATGTATTTATTTTTGGCAGTCCGATTAAATGAGTCAAAAAAGAAATGTAAAAAATCTGAGCCAGTATTAGACTACTTCTGGTTCATTTGCCACATTGAAATGGTCAATTTGAGTGATAGTGTTATATCACTAGTCTTGGCAGTTTTAATATGATGGTTAAATGTTTAAATATGAAGCATTAACTAGATATTTTTCTGAAGAACAAGTGACCCATGCAAAACTCACCACCACAATGCTAGGGTGTTGTGTGTAGTTCCCAGGGTTTTGATATGTGTTTTTTTTAAAGTGTTCTTGGTGGGTTTCAGCATGTTGATAAGTAGTTGTTAGGGTGTTTTGAGTAGTTGGCATTGATAGGTGGTTAATATGTAAGTCTCCTGAAAGAAACACTAAATCAAATCTTTAGTTTGTGTCAGAGTTGTGATCTAACTTTTGATTATTTTGCAAAAATCTTTGTGTGATTGTTCATTATCCCACTTATAACATCTACACTTGACAAACAAACAAAATAGAAGGACATTAAAAATTTATTTGAAATAAAATTAATGTATTAGCTTTCATGAGTGATCAGACTGGACACCCTATGAATTCAGTGACAGGAGGTCGAAAATTCTGCCTCTGAAATCTTCTGAAATCTTGAATTCTGAAGTCTGTGCTTACCGAAATTCAAACCACTGCCCCCAGTGGCAGAAGCTGGAAGTGTAGTTGAGCTGAAATTTCCTCAAGGTGGTTCTAAAAACCAAGTTTCAAATGATATAATACAGTCAACAAGAATGTATATTTTATTAACCCTGCTCCCTAACCCTGCTTTCTAACATTTGTACCCGTCAGTGGCATACACGTGCAATTTTACAGCAAAATGCAACTTCTGAATCACAATCAACATTGTTTGTGAATGCGATTACTTCATGTTTTCAATGGAATCAGGACCTGTGTCTCTGAACAAGGAAAACTGAACATGTTTGAACTGATGCAAAACAGGGGATGCCACTTGTCAGTAATTTGGCAGAATGGTGTCGATTTCAGGGTACATGAAAATTTGGAAGCAGCATGTTGATTTCCTGTGTGAATTTTGTTGGAGTGATAAGAGAAATCAGGAGCACATAAGGAAAGATTTCCTGCAATAATCGGATGATCGGTCAAATATCACTTTATTCCCAGATGTACAGCCATTATTCAGAAATATCTGGCCACTGGATGGTGCGATTGACCAGTCAGAATCGAGTAAACAGGCAAATGTCAATACAACTTTTATCATATACTGTCAAACAAAATGATTGAATATCTTTCCCAGTTTTAATTCACAAACCTCACAAAACCTGTGCAAATCTAGCGATTTCTTCCTGAGAAGCCCATATTCCTGTAGAGCACTCACAGATCTTTCTCTGAAGCGTGTATTATATCAGCCTAGATCAAAATGGTGTCCCCTTGGCTCACAGATGTTGTGCGATGGTCAGTCCATGCAAACAGCAGGTGGTGATCCAGGCCGTTTAAACTGAAAGAGCCTGAAGATTAATGCTTTCACTGAATCGACATGAGAGAGCAACTTAAAAGCGCTTCAGTTGCGCTATATGTAATTGGCTGCTATTAATGTTATGTACAAATTAGAGCCGAAACGATATGGGTTTTTTGAGACCGATACTGATTTTAGAGAGGGAAAATTCACCGATTACCGATATGGTTACCGATATAGCTAATTTTTGAGCTGGAATGAAAACAGACCTTTTCTATGTGGATTGTGCACCGCTATGACTATGCAAAGGTACTCAGAAGGCTGCTTTCTTAAAATATTTTTGTTCAAAGAACATTTGACATTATTATTATACATTGTCAACAAATTCTAGAAATGAACATTGAGAAAATAAAGAATAAATAAAAATACAATAAATAGCTTAATAAACATCAGTACTGTTAGTATGTCAACTGCTGACCACTTAAATAAAGAATAAATAAAATAAAAATCAGTACAGTATGTTTAGTATGTCAATTGCTGACCATTTAAATAAAGAATAAATAAAAATACAATAGCTAAATAAAAATCAGTACTGTATGTTCAGTATCAGTCAATTGCCCACCATTAAAATAAAGAATAAATAAAAATAAAATAAATAGCTAAATAAACATCAGTACTGTTTAGTATCAGTCAAATGCTGACCATTAAAATAAAGAATAAATAAAAATAAAATAAATAGCTAAATAAACATCAGTACTGTTTAATATCAGTCAAATGCTGACCATTTAAATAAAGAATAAATTAAAATACAATAAATAGCTAAATAAACATCAGTACTGTATGTTTAGTATCAGTCAATGGCTGACCATTTAAATAAAGAATAAATAAAAATAAAATAAATAGCTAAATAAACATCAGGGGCGGTTGCACCAGCTAATACGTATGTTACAACTTAGCCTAGTTGTGGCATAAATGGGCACTAAATCACAATTTACGCTCTACTAAATATTTGAGCGTTGCACCAATAAACTTAGGTAGAACGTAACCCTACTTATAAACTAAATATATACGGAAGCCTCCAACCAGGAGTAACTGATGGAATAAAAAAGCAGACTCATTTAATGACATCAATGAGCTCATGTTTTGGTTGACAGGCTTCAGTCCTTTCGACATATATGATGGTGTTGGTATTTACACTTGTTTAGATTTACGAGAGAGAGAAACAAAAACTTACTTTTAAGTGGCTCTTTAGCATGAAACCGATCTAACGGTGCCGTTTTTAGGGTGCGTCACCCGGTGTCAAGTTTCAACAGATTCAAAATATATATATATAGGATATTAAAATGAATAAATGTCTATTTTTTCCAGCCTGTTGTATTAGTATTTATCACCCCTCATTTATTTTAGATACAGTACTTATATATTATTATTTACACAGGGCAAATATACTATTTATTAAATCTACTTTTATAACGTATCCTATTTTAATGTCTGGAAAACCAGACTTTTAAATTTTACATTTTATAAATGCAACGACTGGAATTGTTCTGTGAAACTGTGAAACCTGAACAAAACAGTATGGTGAATACATGTTTACACGCTGACAAGGTATGAAAGTAGCTACGTGGTTAGCTAGTTAGCTGTAAGCTCATTGCCACGGAGAGTAAAAGATGGACTTCATTTAATTTCCAGCATTGTGTCTCACCAACTAAGTAACAGCGACACGTGAAATCAACACTCACCACACATAATCTACCACTGCACTGTTGTCTGCTGAGCTGCAAAAAGATGCTCAGATGTTTAACTTTCAATCTGCTACATTACTTACTGCACTTACAAAATATAGCTGGCTAACAGCAAACAGATGTGATAAACATGAGTGATATGGTTGTCAGGGACAGGGTTAACATTATATTAGTTATATAAAATGATGGAGTCATTTTTTATTAACTTTCCGGTATGTATTTCACAAACTATTTAGCAATTTAACGAGAAGAGACTGCTCAAATTCACACCGTTTAACTCCGCCCTGTCTGCAGAGCCACCGTCAGCTCAGAGTCAGCTCTGTAAACAATGGAGTCGGAGCATGCTCTGCTGGACAAACTATGCTATGACACCAATTCTAAAGCATTGTTTTCTGCATTATATTTTTAAATTTTAAAATCTGAAATTTTATTTTCATATCTGCGCATATCGGTAAAATATACGCCGATACCGATATATCGGTGAAAGGCTAATGTCGGCCGACCGATATATTGGTCAGGCACTAGTACATATAGTTTGATTTTGTCTTTTTCTGAGAAAATGTAATTGCTAATGTGCACATACTGGATTACTGTGTGCACTTTTGTTATGTCCTTTCTTTTATTAATATGTTTTAACTAGATCTGTCGGAATTAACATGCTAACGCATGCGATTAATTAAAAATGTTAACACGATTAACGCATTTACCAATTTGACATTAGATTCGGACATTTATTCAGAGTTCTAAACACTGAAATTAGATGAAACCTTTGCAGAACATTTGTCCGAGAACACCACTTAAGCACACACCACAAACACACACAGCGATTCTGTGTTAATGATCACGTGATGGAGAAAGGACCTCTTTTTTGTACTTATTTATTGTTTGTACCGTAATTATTTTGTACAAAACAAACCCAGATGGGACTAAAAATTAAAGCTTTGCAGCCTATGTTAGGTGGAATTTAATTACAGCAGAAGCACCCCCAGAGCGGGGACAGGGTCAGGATGCCTGGGGAGGCGGCCACAGAGCGGGGACAGGGTCAGGAGGCCTGGGAGGTGGCCACAGAGCTAGGACTGGGTCAGGAGGCCTGGGAGGCAGCCACAGAGCTAGGACTGGGTCAGGAGGCCTGGGAGGTGGCCACAGAGCTAGGACTGGGTCAGGAGGCCTGGGAGGCAGCCACAGAGCTAGGACTGGGTCAGGAGGCCTGGGAGGCGGCCACAGGGCAGGAGGGACTGGGTCAGGCAGCTGAGTCGCTGGAGAAGGAGCGGGCAGAGCCGCTGTAAGAGGAGTCTCTGGGAGGGCGGACGGAACTGCTGGAGGAGTTGTCTCTGGAGGAGGAGTATCATGAAGTAACATTACGTTGGCAGTGCCAGCACTAAAAGCAGGACAAAAGTTATCTGCAGCATTTTTCATCTGGAGTTCAAAGCGGAGTAAATCATGTGAATGCGGCTTCAAAATTGCTGTAGAAAAGTGGATGGCCACAGCCTGACCGATTCATTTTGTGGAGGATAAGGGTATAAGATATTTAATGCACATAACAATAAATACTTAACCTACAGGGACTAGTTCTATTAATTAGTCAACCTTCCATGTAGACTTGGTGAAAGGTTTAATGTTGTGCCAAGCATACACTACATGACTTGCAGTCGGCGCCCTGCGACTCACAGTCCTGTTTTTCGTCATACTGGTGTGCACATTACAGGACTGTAGTGTATCAACTACATTCACAACTATTCCTTCCCGACTGAGGCAATATGTACACTGGTATTAAGATGAGCTTTGGGTGATCTGATCACAAATGCACATGTGAGACACATCACCGTTACACCTGCTCGTCTCTTTTGACCACGTGTGTTCAGATTTCGAGGATAGAGTCTCTGATTTCATGAGGACATACATCAATCATTACGTCTGTGTTTTAAATTATAATAAAGCACAAAAAAAGTAAAAGACTGGTGCACAGTAATTATTCGCGAACATGGCGTTTAGAGCAGAATTCTGAATTATTTTAGTGCAGTACCTGTAACTGAGCTTCTAGTGTGCCCGCTGCTCATTTCTGTGTCCCTATTGTGCATGTTCATGCATTTGCTTTTTAAAATATTCAGATTGTATGCTTATTTCCCTTTAATTCCGCACGTAAAAGGCAAAAAACTGGCTGGTACAGCTGCCTTTAGTGTTGTCCCATTTCGAAAGGATCACCCAAATTTAAGATAATGAAATTCATTTACAAACTCGCACAGTTTATTTTTGATAACATGTCAACAAACATAAAAGAATGGCTCACACCCGTTTTTACGCATATTTGTGCTAATTTGCAAAGAAATAATTAAGACAGCGGGGAGGGAGATGAGGATGATGTTTTATTTTATTTTCTAATAATTTTTGTCTTCTGCTTCCTAATATCTTGCCCTCATCTTGCGCTCTCTCTGTATTTCATTGGCTGTGGCTAATTGTTGGTCTTTCGCTCATCGGGACAGTGTGTACACCTGATAACAAGACTCTAGATATCAAGCTGTTTTGAAAACGGGACTAGTTTCGGCCTGTTGCAGGAGTTCGCACACAATAAGTCCATCTGTTGTGTGATCCGAGACTTCTTGTCGCAGATCAATCGCCGACACAAAACATCAAAGGAGACGAGCTGGGGTCATGTAGTGTACACTAGGCTTTACTTGAATTAGTGCTATTTTAGGTCATTTCTGTCTTCATCAGGTGGAAGGCTTTGTTTAGAAAATGTCAATAAAACATTATTGTTACAGATTGATTTGTTTTCTTTTCTAAGATGAAATGCATTTTTGACGGTAAAATAAGCAAATATAGAGTCACATTTCTGAGCTTTGAAAATCTGTTTAACTATGAAAAATCATGACTCAACATAAACCAGGAAATGCTGCAGCCTACCATCTTAATCGCACAAGTCTATTTTCTGTTTGCACAAAATAAAAATTTTTGTGTGAAATGTTTGTAAATATAATGCTAAATTGAAGTGAATATACGGTAATTTGTAGCAATTTTATGTACATATCATTAGGCTCATTTGAGATGCCAAACGCCTTGCCTTGAAAGTAGATGAGAGTATGCAGCTGCAGTCAGGTGAAAAGTGAAATAAGTGCTGTCAAATTGGACAGTTCTCACTTCTCGTAGTGGATCATCCACCATGAGATCAAGACTATCCATCCATTTTTAGTTTAATTAAGACAAGTATTTTAGATATTTCAGAAATATGATACCAATCACATATCCCATACAGACTTCGCACTTTCAGAATGCTGGGAATATTCACATATAATTTATACACATAAAAACATGAATTTAGAGATAAAAAAAATCAAACATTTGAAAAGAGAACGAAACATCACGGTTATTTAAGCCAATGAGCATCAAGCTGTGTTGCCAGCAAGTCATTGCCATCATGCTTGCAGTTTGCGCAGCTCAGAAAAAACAACTTCGCTGCCTGCCTGCTACAAATGCGGGACATTTTTTGACATACGTCGTCATGACATCAGAGCAAGTCGGACAGATTTCTAACTGGCACGCACTTGCCAATGATCACCGGCGATCGGTTCTGCACAGAACTTGCTCATCTCAAACGAGTCTACTAACTATTATATTAACCCTTTGAGCTCTGGAGGTGTTTCTAAAGATTTCCTGTTTCAGTGGCATTGTCACGAGTAGTTGCTGAGTTGAGACGGGAGATGTAGGATCTATTTGCAGGCTTTAATAAAAATGACAGTGAAACAAACAAACGGGAACTGACAAAGGAATGCAAAAACAAAAGGGTATTTATACAAACAAAAGCTAATGAGGGAATGGAAAACAG
The DNA here is from genome assembly GCF_019703515.2 of Myxocyprinus asiaticus. Lineage (NCBI taxonomy): Eukaryota > Metazoa > Chordata > Actinopteri > Cypriniformes > Catostomidae > Myxocyprinus > Myxocyprinus asiaticus. Next base: position 42,752,066 of record NC_059361.1, on the reverse strand, counting down.
GTGAGAACAATAAGGAACAGATGGCAGTGATGAGGGCAGTGCATACTGGGTAACGTAGTCCGGGGGAAACACATCAAAATAAGAGTCCTAGGAAACACGAGGGACTATGAAAGCCCTTATATGGAGATTGTTTGTGCGTGTTTTATGCAAATAACTAACTGCGGGTAAACACTCCCTCATTTAGAATATCCCATATTCATCAACATTTGAATGAGGGTAAGAACAAATTAATGTGCATACATCCGGTGGAAAATTAGCAGAGAAAATTTTCTGTGCATGTACTGTAAGTACATGTGAGACTTGTGTGCATTTATTTGTGAATGAGAACAATTGTTAGTCGGCTGAACTGTTCCACAGTCATAAACAGAATTTGCAAGAATCTTCCATGTAATTAACTGGAACAGGGTCAGCAATGACTGCTATTGGTGTAATTACTCTGGCTACCATCATGCCCATGTCGACAGCCCTCCATAAGTGATGTGAGCCCCAGTTCTCCACTGAGAGCTCACCTGTGTGTCTGTCATTAATGATAGCAAGCACAGCCATACTGACTCACACAGAGATTCAACTTTAACCTCTCCTCTGTAGCTGTTAATGCTGTTAACGCTCGGGTCTTAAGTGCAGTGGCACTGTAGTTTAACTTTGTCAAGACCAAGTTTTATGAGGTAAGATCTTTGAGGCTTAAATGTTAATTTTTTTAACTTTTGACTTTTCTATTCTTCTTGTTTCTATACCATACTGTGTTAACATCTCTGAACGAATCAGTTCTTTCAGACAGTTCATGCAAATTAACCGGTTAAAATAAACAATTCTCTTATGTTTAGCATTGGTTCAATTCAAATTAGTAACATGTAAATTATATACTTATTCACTTGAGCCTTAAACAGATTTTGCGTTTGACCATGGTTAATTGTGTGGTTACTATGGTTTACTACAAATACCATAGTTAAACTATAGTTTATGTTTATGTTATGAGTAGTTTGTAGCTTAGGAGACTGGAGTTTCAAAGTAGCTTCCACTACACTTACACTAACAAAAAGGTACCATGGTAATAGCATGGTTTGTTGACATCTATCTTCAAAATACCATATTATTCAAATAAAGTAATTTGGAGTGCCATGTACTGTAAATTATTTAACGGTAATCATTCAGTACTTTGGTAGGGCTTGCATGACATTTTACTTCACCAAGAAAAATAGTTTGGACAGCATCTTGTTGACCTGTCAGCATGTAATATCTTAGGGTGTGTTCACACTTGTAGTTCGGTTCTCTTTGTCCTCTTGGTCCAGGCTAAAAAAGAAAATGATACATTTATTCCTGGTTCACTTAGCGTTCACACTGGCATTTTTAACACCGAACCTAAAAATACAAAACGAAAGGCATCAGGAAAAAGTCACAACCTGATTGGACAGCTTTTATGACATATATTTTGCGACGGAACTTGCCAAACATCCAAAACAATACTGGCTGCTGGGCAAAATGCGCTTGTTAGATTTATATATGTATTTATGGTGGTATTTTTACCATCTGAGAACAAAGGAAGAGGTAATAAAATGTGTAAAGGAGTCAAAACAGCACCAGGAATTCCTCCGTTGCACACACAAATGAAGATATGCTGCAAGGATGGCTGACGGCTGTTCCGACGCCTGTACCGAACTGTAATGGGCAACATAGCTCCTATGATGAGAAGAACCAGGTATGCTTGAGGTCAGTATTAGGCAAATTACTTCCTGTTTTTGGTCCATTTAGACATCTTTGGTCCATGTTGCATTCATATATCAATCGAACCACACCAGAGTTCGTTTGGAAGCGGACTGAGACCCACTATTCAGGCGGTCTCGGTCTGCTTGTTTGGTGTGCACCAAGGTTTGGGTGGCAGCGTTCACACTTGTTCAAATGAACCTCACTAACAGAGCAATCACACCAGAGTTCGTTTTAATTGAACCAAACATGCCAAGTGTGAACACACCTTTAATGAACCAATGTTTTGGGTTCACTTCATTTTCACTTATTCCGATTAAATTTTTTTATTGATTCATAGATATATGTATATATAAAAAACACAACATATATACATTGAATCAACATTTAACCACCACTATTACCCCTCCCCAATCACCAACCCCACCATGACCCTCAATGAACACCCCTGTGGTCACATATAATTTATATATATATATATATATATATATATATATATATATATATATATATATATATATATATTTATATAAAATCATACACATTTAAAACTATACTTCTCTCTCCACAGCCCCTCCCTAAGAGTCCCCCAAAAATGCGAAATAACTGCTCCATTTCCCATCAAACAAATCCCAAATCCCCAGCCTTCTATGTGACACCTCCTCGAAATCTGCCACCCTCCCCTTCTCCACACACCACTCCTGAAATGAGGGTACTCCAGCTGACTTCCATCCCCTTAAAATAAGCTGTCTGCCTAACATAACACTGGTCAGAACCAAATTTTTTATGTATTTATCCCCCATATTGATGACCCCATCACCCAAAATACAGAGTCTGGGGCAAAATTAAATTTGAGTGCCCAATACGTCACACATAAAACTCTGAACCTTCAACCAAAATTCTTGGATCTTAACACACCACCAAAAAACATGGGTTGTGTCTCCATCTTCTGATTGGCATTGCCAGCAGGTGGGTGTGCCTTTAAGACCAAGCCTATACAATATAGAGGGGTTCCAGTAGAATATATGTAAAATCTTGAATTGCATAAGAATCCTAGCCCACACTCCCTCCTCCAATACCAAGTTTAAATTTTTCTCCCATAATCTCTTGATAGAAGTTAAAGCTCTGTCCTCCAGACTCTGAATTAGCAGGGAGTAATACACTGATGCCTCATGACCTTTTCCAAAAGCAGTAATCACCTCTCCCAGAGTATCTGCCACTTTAGTGGGGTTGATGCTACTCCCAAAAATAGTACAGAACAGGTGGCGCAGCTGTAAATACCTAAAGATGTGAGATCTGGGAATCACAAAATGTTGAACCAAATTTTCAAAGGATCTCAACACTCCACTCTCATATAGGTCACCGAGCATATTAACATCCCTCACAATTCACTCTGACCAGCAGAAAGGGGAGTTATTAATACATAATTTGGGGTTCAGCCATATGCTCGAGGCAACATTTAAATAAATGTCTGAATTAAACACTCTGGACACTTTTGTCCATACCGAGTGCAAATGCAAGATAACGGGGTGTAACTTAACTTCTCCGATTAGTTTGATAGAAAGGCTTTGCAATGGTGAAATAGGGGCAAGAACTTCCTGTTCAATAAAAAACAGTTCCTTGGACAAGACAATAATGAACAATAATGGGGAAAGAGGGCAACCCTGCCGGGTGCCCCTATTCAGTGCAAAATAATCTGAAATTAATCAATTTGTTTGTACCGCCCCTACCAGGTGTCTATAAAGTAACTTAATCATCCAAAAACTTAAAAGGATTATCCCATTCTACCATATCAAACGCCTTTTTGGCGTCAAGTGAGATGGCAGTGACCGGAGTCTGATCATTCACCACTGACCACATGATATTGATGAAACGCCTAATGTTATCAGAAGAGCTGTGGCCCCGAATAAACCCCACCTGATCTATATGTATAAGAGATGTCATAACTTTACTTAATCAGTTTTTTAATCAATTTTTGACAATATTTTTACGTCTAGCTGGATCAGGGAAATTGGATGGTTACACTCGCTTGGATCTTTGTCCTTTTTAAGAATCAGACTGATCCGAGCTTGTATCATAGTTGGTGGAAGCTTTCCATTCTTTAATGATTCCGTATAAATTTCTAACAAAAGTGGAGCCAGTTCTGTAGCATAACATGAAAAAAAATTCAGCGGCAAAGCCGTCTGGCCCCGGAGAGTTGCCTAAAGGCAAGGCCTTAATTACCTTGCCAAGCTTCTCCAAGGTTATCTCAGAATCAAGAGATTATTTTTGCTTAGTCATCAGTTTAGGGAGTTCTAATGCTTTCACAATGTTTCTAATATATTCATCAGTAGATGAACATGTGGAAATATAGAGATCAAGATCTTTAAAAGCATTATTAATATCAATGGCCGAGGTAAATATTTTACCACCAACAGATTTCACTGAGGGAATGGTAGAAAAAGACTCTCTCTGCTTTATATATCTAGCCAAATGCTTCCCTGCTTTGTCCCCCGACTCAAAGTATGACTGTTTTGCCCTGAATAGCCAAAACTCTACCTTCCGTGACAAAATAGTATTATATCTGTATTTCAATCGTATATCAAAACTCTGAGGCCATCAGATGACATTCGGCACGTCAGCTCTGCCTCAGCACTTTTAATATTCCCTTCCAACTCCACAAGTTCTCGTTCCTTGGATTTTTTGGTGAATGAGGCATACTGTATGATCCGACCCCTAAGAACCACCTTAAGTGCCTCGCAAGCCACACCCACAGAGGATACTGAGGAACAGTTGGTCTCCATATAAACATTCATTTCAGCCTTTAACAATTGTTGGAATTCAGGATTTTGCAAAAGGGATACATTAAAGCACCGACTATATGATTTCTTTTTCTCCGTATGTGGCAACATCTCTAAACTCACCAGGGTGTGATCTGAGACTAAGATGTTTCCAATTGAACAATCAACACCAGATGAAATTAGGGACTTAGATATATATATATATAAAAATCTATTCTAGAATAAATCTTATGGACTGATGAAAAAATATATAGTCCCTACCAGATGGGTTCAAAAGTCTCCAAATATCTGTAAGACCAAGATTTTACACATCCTGTGAAGTGTCAATGTTGCTCTAGGGGGCTTACACACTTTTTCTTCACTATGATCAAGGACTGAGTACATCAATAGATTAAAGTCTCCTCCTAATATTATATCATGAGGGGTGCCAGCTGCTTGTAACATCCCTTCAAGATCTATAAAAAAGCCCTAATCATCAGCGTTAGGTGCGTAAATATTAGCCAAAATCAACCTTTGCCCCTGAATTTCAGCTAAAACAATAATGACTCTTCCTAATTTATCTTTAATCTGTTTGAGACATTTGAATTGTAGATGTTTACTTATCAGTGTAATGAATCCCCTGCTCTTACTTGAGCCAGCACTAAAGAAAACGTGTCCACCCCATATCTTCCCAAATTTTTCAGCTTCCTGCGGGGAAAGATGCATATCTTGAAGAAACACTATATCATATTTTTTACGTTTAAGAAGAGAATTAACCTTCCTTCTTTTTATGGGGTGCCCCAACCCATTCACATTCCACGTGGAGAGAGGCAATCCACTCATATTAACATCTGACATTTTGACATATTAGAAAAAAATAAATGTAATTATTTTAAATAATTTTAAAATAAAACTATAAAGACCACATTCCAACATTAGTGCAACAATAAAACCCCGAACCAAACAAACAGAAAAAAGAAAAATGCACGTATTAACCCCGCGCATGACAGCGCCAACTGACGTCCATCCATCTTAACTCAAACAGTCCATGTACGCCTACGAGAGCCCCTGTGACAACTTTGCCATCGGTTTGCTCAAGTCCAGTGTTTCTATACAAATTTTGTGAGACAGAATTACACAACAGAAGATAATCTATAAAACAAACTCCAGCCAATAGGCAGAATAAACACAAAGAACGTGTGGATTCATCCACATAACTGTCCCGAAGGTGTGTTCCTCCACAAAACAAGCTCCAGCCGCTAGCAGAACCAGCACAAAAAAACAAAACAAAAAAAGTCATTCGGTTTCCTCGGGCAGTCAAACGAATGTTCAGTGAGCCGGCCCATTCGACTGCTACATCAGTGCAACAAATGACCCAGTCACTCCAATGTCCTGCAAGAAATACTCCACAAAACAAACTCCAACCAATAGGAGGCATAAGCACAAAGAACTTGCAGATACATCCACAACACTGTCCCGAAGGAGAGCTACTACACAAAACAACTCCAGCTGCTAGACGGAACAAGCACAAAAAGAAACAAAAAAGGTGTTTAGCTTCCTTGTACGGTCAAGAGAATGTTCAGTGAGTCGGACCACTTGGCTGCAACGTGAGTACCACAAAATAACTTAGTCCATTGACTTGGACATATTTTGCAGCCATCCTTAACATCTATTTTCAATTTGGCTGGAAACATCAGTGCAAAAGCAAATTTCCGTTGATGTAAGATTTTCTTCTATTCCTTGAATCGGTCACGTTTCTCTCGTCGAATTCGCAAAGTCTGGGAACAAGAAAATGCTGTGGTTCTTCCAAGAAAGCCTTCCTTTACTCCTCGTCTTGCATAACACAAGATCTTTATCGGATAATCTCAGAAATTTGGCAAGAATTGATTGGGGCCTGTCTCCCTCAGCAGCTCGCCGAGCCGGAACCCTGTGAGGTCGCTCGATTTCCAGCTTATGGCCTGTTATGTCAAGCAGACTCAGGAAGAACCCGTCCAGGAATTTCACCATATCCCGACCTTCTTCGTCCTCAGGAATTCCAACAATTCAGACGTTATACCGCCGGTTACGGTTCTCCAAATCCTCCAAATCTACCTTGGTCGCTAGCGGATTAGCAGCTAATTCCCTCTCCGATGACTCCATATATAATCGATCCGTTTCTCGACATCCCCCACTCTTGTAACCACCTCAGTGAATTTAGTCTCCATGGCAGTGACCGATCGACATATTACAGCAAGATCCTCCAAGTCAGCAACGACCTTCATCAGCATTACCGACATGTTCAACAATTCTCGCCGAATTTCCTTCACTTCACTGGCCAAATTGGCTCCCAGGCTTGCGGCCTGTTGCTCAGGGGCATCAGCTTGAGCACGTAAGTGTCTTTTAATGTCTCCAGAGCCTGAGGATTTTGAATTGTTTGACATATTGTCTTCCTAGAACAGTTTAAAATCAGGGTGTATCGAATCTCACCGGTTTATTACACAGAAAGTATTAAAACTAGCAAAGTGCGCAGAGCTCGCCATTCACACGTCCGAACCTCGCATGGCACCACATGACTCCCCACTTCATTTTCACTTTTGAGGAAATCCAAATATATTTGGATGTTACAGGTTATTAAACCAACTGATAACACACATACACTGGGACACAGTATGTGGATAGAATACATTTTCTGTACTACTGTAATATATTTTTAGAAAAAGCACAACTTATGTCATGCGATTTATGACTATTTGACAGATCCAACAGGTAAACTAGTGGCAAAACTACTCGACTAGCAGGAGCCCTTTCGTATATCAACTTAGTGTAGTGTACATGCAACTAATACCATGTTTTTTGGCATGTACCTTGGTAATGCCATGTTTTGCCTTAAAATAGCATGTAAAAACTAATGTGCCATACTAATATGGTAATCATTCAGTACCATGGTGTATATCAACGTACTATGATATTACCATCTGTCATCGTCATGGTACGGCCACTGTTTTTTTGTAAGGGTTTCCTTATGCAGAGGTTGGTAATTCATGACCACAAACGCTGACCTCCTCTTTAACCTCCAGAACCAACCCAGAGGGCAGTCGCATTTATTATTCAGTTTCTTATTATTCCCAAGAGCTTGCAGGCACCCACTCTTTTTTTTTTTTTTGGCCTTTTATTTGCTCTTGCAATTGATTTTCTGCAATAGTTAATTAGTGCCAGCATTGTGTTTCTTTGAAAGGATGATGTGTTGTATGGCTCTGTGAGGAGAGACTTTTGAGGGAACAGAGGAACCATTCAGTCAGAGTCTGTGAGTCAGTGATACGCTTCCTGACCATATTCAAATCCAAAAATGATGAAGGCGCAGTGAACAGATTATTTCAGAATACCTGAACCCCCAAGGAGTGCCTGGATGACAGTCCCATTGAAAAGTGAGGGAAATTAATTGCCTTGCAGAATTTTCTTTGTATGTGATACTTTGGACACTTCTCCAGTATTTGGAGAGTTTGAACGGAAACAAACTTAATGACTTTGATACAAAACCTAGTGAGCTGACTTGCTGTATACTGCTTACATAAGTAACTGGATTCTTATGCAGAATTCTAACTGAAAAGGAACATCATGATGCACTTTTCCATTGGCCGAATGGATCTGAGCATGGTGAGTAATGTTTCCAGTAGCATTTACAAACATGTTCCTGCATTTTCCCGGCCCATATTTCTCAGCATGGTTAGCTTATCATACTCAGGACAGAGAACTGTGCTGGTTGAACACCTTCAGACCACATCCATACTAATGAGTTTCGCTTGAAAATTCATTAATTTCACTATGTTTATGCCTCTTATACAGACTAGAATGGTGATTTTGAAATGCGTTTCGAAAATGCTCTCCATTACCGCATTGTTAAGAAAATGTAATGGTTACGACTGTAACCCTGATTCCCTGAAAGGAGGGAATGAGATTCTGCGTTAGTAGCTGATGCTAGGGGTATCTCCTCCGAGGAATGATCACCTCTGAAGCCCTTAAGAGTCATGCCAATCTATTGGCAGATGGTGAAGATATGTGCTCTTTCCTTCAGTCTAAAAATCCTGATGAAATGGCACTGTGCACTGGGCATATAAACCAGAGCACAGTGGCATTTCTTCAGGATTTTTCAACTGAAGGGAAGAGAGTGCATCTTTTGATCCCTTAACAGCGAGAAATCAGTAGTGCGGTGAGCATACCCTCCTTTCAGGGAACCAGGGTAACCAGTACGTTCCCTTTCAGGTCGGTCACATAGACACTGCGTCAGTAGCTGATGCTATGGGAAAATGTATACCATCATGCCATGATACTTATTCACATGCACAAGGCAACGCCTACTAGCCATAAGGGTAGTTGGAAAACTTATGTAGTCTCACCTTCATATTGAACAATAGGAAGTGAAAGAGAGAAACTCAAAAGCCATGCACATTAGAAAATATAGTAATGACACTAGCCATACAGGGTAGGGAAACACTATACAGAATTCCTATCTACACCGCAGTGTGGAAATGAATACAGAAATGTCACACAAGTAGAACATTAAAAAATTGATCTTCACTCTGAGATAAGTCAAGGAACAGTATAGACAGAACACAGTGTTGCTGTGAACACTGAGAAATAAATTCTTCTTTCGCAGCAAGGATCTGGGAAGAAAGACAGGAATCATCCAAGTTATAAAACCTGGTAAAGGTGTTAGGGGAAGCCCAGCCCACAGCCAGGCAGATGTCCTGCAAGGACACACCCTTTACTTAAGCCCAGGAGGAGGCCATGTTCCTGGTAGAATGGGCCTTAACACCCACGGGACATTGTCCGCCTTGCAAATCATAAGTGAGCAAAATGGCACCGACAACCCAGTGTTTGCTTGGAGACGGCCAAACCTTTTGAATGGCTCCCAAAGCAGACAAAGAACAGATCCGTCAGCATGAATTTGACTTGTATGATCAATATAAATGCTTAGCACCCTCACGGGGCAGAGCATGAACCATCTCTGCAGCCTCGTCCATTTCATGTAATGTTACCACCTGAGCTCTGAAGGGAGTGGCCAAAATTTTGGGCACATAACCTTTCCTAGGCTTGGAGGGGTGTGGCCTAGCAGCGACATACACTTTGAGTGTGGATTGGATTGAGTCAGTCTTGCATCAAAACGTTCTTATAAGTGAAGCATTGTATGCATAGGGCAATGTGCCGGGTCCTCACCTCGGGAGGAACACCAGTCAAGCATATAGCCTTGAAAGGGTGTCACTCCAGAAGGAGTAGAGCCGCAGGAGTATGGCAGAAAGAGAGGGGAGTGGCTTCGACTTTCAGAACAAAGTGAGCCGAGAGCAAAGCATCTCGAGTTGATTCACAGCATCTTGGGTTATTCACAGTGAACACAATCAGTCTCAACAGGCACCGCTTATATAAACCAGTGCTCGTGCCCATCAGAGAGAGCGATATATCTTTTTTTCATGTGCTTGTGGAAACATTTGCAAAATGTCATCTTTGTAAAGCCTTTGTTAAGCAAAAGGCTCTTTTTGTTTCTTTTCACTGAAAGAAAAATACAACACAATATCAAACACCGAAGTGTTAAAAGGATATGCTGTTCGTCGGAGCACAAGTGGGGAGGTAGAAATAATCCACTCGCTGTTAAGGATTGCAGTTTCAACCATGAAGCAAAGATTCTGGCATCCAGAGCACAAGAGATGAATTTGCGACCCTGAAGAGAAAAATTGGGTGTAGCAGGACATCGTACCAGCACTTATACGAGCATACTGTGTATGGGCTACCATGTGAATGTGCACAATGATTGACGGGCAGAAAGTCTTCTGACTGGCTTTGCAAACGATCTAACCGTGGCCCGCAGACATCTTTTTCGCAGCTGTTTATTGGGCCTTGAGCTGTTACAGAGACAGGTGTGATATTTCATGACACCTATTGGAAAAGCACTTTCTCTCGACTACTCCTGGGAGGTGAGCTAGCACTGACTGACTACTTTCCTTTTGACTGATAAAAACATGTGCTTTAAGCACATTCTGGAGCTTGTTCTTCTTTTGGGTGTTTAATCATACTGTCACAATATGTCAGTTATGGATTTAACAGTGCTGGGTAGTAACTGATTTCTGGATTATGTTATCAGATTCCAAGAATCTAGTACTTGTAATTAGATTAAATTTTATAATACTCATAATCAGATTAGTTACTTTGCAGATTTCATGATTACATGTTAATCAGGCAATGGCAGTAAATCATTCATAATTTATTAATCCCCCATAATTCTTCTTTTTTTAATAATTAAAATTTTTCATTCTAAATCAGCCTACTGCTGATAAACTGTAATTTAGTAAGTCTTTGAGTGGGGATGAGGGAGAGGATTGTAGATTTGCACACACAGACCTGATGCTAAACACTAGCTACTGTAGGTGGCTACAGTTACACTGAAGATAAAGTGGTCTCAATCAGCATTTGACTACTGGATTTACAATAATCATTTAACATTTAAGGAGACATAGGGCAAAAAAACTACAGTGCAATGTAAACTATGCCTTCCAAAATCCTGTCCACTGCAAACGATTCCACGTCATATCTAAAGAAGTATTTTGAGGTGTGCTTGCATGTTTTTGTTCAACTTTACATTGTTACATTGTAATCAACACATAAATGCCGAACCGACTGCATTAGTGTGGTAAATTTAATTTAGTTTTGCGGATTGATTTTGTACTCTGCTTCAAAAATATAAATGAAAGCACTTTTTGCTTTTATGATAACTTTTGAGACTGTTTTTTTTTTTGTCTGTTTTGTTAGCAAACATAGATAATATTTGTAATGCCGAAATTGCTGGAGTAAAGGCCTTTGCACACCAAACACAAATGTTTGGTGCAATTTCTCACCACGATCAACATTTTTAATCGAAACAATAGATTCCTAATAAGCCATTCTCACCTGGAGTAAACATTTGCGCAGAATGTGCAGCAACAAAGCGAAGCTTTTTTTACGGTGAGTGTGTCAATTCTTTTTTTCTTCGCCTGCCGAAGAAATGCCATGACCAATAATATTTACATTTACATTTATTCATTTGGCAGATGCTTTTATCCAAAGCGACTTACAAAAGAGGAAAACATAAGTGAATCATCTTAAGGAGACAGGGGTACGAAAAAGTGCCATATTACAAAGTTTCACTAGCATCAGAATAGTATTCAAAACACAATATTTTTTTTTTCTTTTTTCTTTTATTAGTGACTGGTTAAGTGCTCATGGAAAAGATGTGTTTTAGTAATTTTTTGAAGACAGAAAGTGAGTAAGCTTCACGGATAGAGTGGTATGATGAAGTTGAAAGTTCGGAAAAGTCTTTTGGTGCCTTTTTGAGTTGGTACAACAAGGCGACGATCCTTAGCCGATCGCAGGCTTCTAGTGGGCGCATAGCTCTGCAGAAATGATTTTAGGTATGCTGGAGCAGACCCAGTGTCTGTTCTGTATGCCAGCGTCAGAGCCTTGAATTTGATATGTGCATTAACCGGCAGCCAGTGGAGAGAGACAAGGAGTGGTGTAACATGCGCTCTCTTTGTTTGATTAAAGACCAGACGTGATGCTGCATTCTGGATCATTTGCAGGGGTCTAATTGCACATGCAGGGAGGCCTGCAATGAGAGTGTTACAGTAGTCCAGTCTAGTTATGACAAGTGACTGAACAAGATGTTTTTTTTGTGTGGGGTTAAGTGCGGGTTTCTGCAGCAGCGGGGTTACTCGAGCCTGCTTAAATGTAGTGGGAAAAGTGCCTGTAAGTAGAGATGTGTTAATTATGTGTTTGAGTGCAGCTAGGATGGATGGAGAGATGGCCTGGAGAAGGTGAGAAGGAATGGGGTAGTTGGAGAGGAGGAGTTCAGAGACCTCAGTGTCAGTCAGAGGAGAGAACATAGAGACAGGAGACCGGTGTTTGACAGGGTGTGGTGCTGAGAATGTATTGCTGATGGTTTTAACCTTATTAGTAAAAAATGTAGCGAAGACATCTGCTGTAAGTGATGTGTCAGGTGGTGGAGGGGGAGGGCAGAGAAGTGTGTTGAATGTTCTAAACAAGCTGTGAGTGTCTGTGGTGCTGTTGATCTTGTTCTGGTAATAGGAGGTTTTTGCAGATTTAACGTTATCTGAAAAAGTTGCAAGCAGAGACGATACTTACCTAGATCTGCTGGATCTTTAGATTTCCGTCATCTCCTCTCAGCTGCCCTGAGGTCAGTCCGATGTTCACGAAGGACATCAGAGAGCCAGGGGCTGGGTGGTGTAGCACGTGCTGGCCTAGAGGAGAGAGGACAGATGTTGTCTAGACAGGTTGTTAAAGTAGAGCTTAGTGTGTCTGTGGCAGTGTTTACATCAAGTGTGGAAAATAAATTTGGTGTAGGAAGAGAGGTAGAGACAGTAGTGGAAAGGTGAGAGGGTGAAAGAGAACAGAGGTTATGGCGAAAGGAAACCAAAGGTGGAGTCTGTTTTAATGTAGATGGAAGAGTCATGTGGAATTGAACAAAGTAGTGATCAGAGACATGTAAGGGAGTAACAAGAATATTTGAGTTGGTACAGTTACATGTAAAATGAGGTCCAGCTGTTGCCCGATCTGTGAGTGGCTGTGGTGTGTAGTCTTTCCAAGTCAAATGAGGCCAGAAGAGTATTCAGTTCAGTGGCCAGGGGCTTGTTGTGGTGTATGTTGAAATCACCAAGAACCACAAGTGGCCTACCATCCTCCGGGAAGGACCCCTACCGGTGTGTCGAGGGGTGTGAGAGAAGAAGTTGTTGGAGAGAGTAGCAGGTGTTGCTGTATCCTCTGGACATATCCATGTTTCTGTCAGTGCCAGGATGCTGAGGGTGGACTGTGTGGCAAAGGCTGGAATGAAGTCAACTTTGTTCACAGCTGACTGGCAGTTCCAGAGTCCCACTGAGAAAGAGAGCGGAGCAGGTGCTGAAATGCAAAGTGGCCATAGGTTGTGTGGGTTGCATTTTGTCTTGCATCTATATCACGTAAATGGTCTGTAACAGATAACAGGGATGTGCTTGAAGGCATATTTTATTTGTGAAGTAGACATGTTAGTATGTACAAGGAAAATAAGAAAAGAGATCAAATTAAAAGGTACTTAAGTGCTATGGTGAGTGGTGCCTTATCGGTGTCCTTGCTCGGTGGACTCGCACAGGTAGACTCGCTGGTCTATACACAATTAGGTCTTCACACGAGGAGGGTTTTACACGAGGGCTACCACTTCCAATAGTCAAGATATACACGATGTTAACGAGCCGTTCAGTGAAAAAAGCAGGTGTAGCAGAATCGATATTACAATTACCTGATCTGTCCGTCCACCGAGCAGACAATATAATTATTTATCAATTCTAAGAAGATTACTTTCCTGGCCAAGGAACAATAGCCTTCCTACTTATACAGTGCTAGCAGTAGTTTAGCATGTAGCAAGGAGCAACATTCAGTGACTTCGAATTGTGAGCGGAACACAGAGACAATCAATTGTGAATATAAGGGATTTAATAAATGAAACTATAACTAACATACAAACAAACTAAGCAAAACATACATATATAGAATGAAGGAAAGTAAGGAAAGGAGAGAGAAGAGCAAAGAATGGCAGTATTTCACATCACTTAACCACAACCTAAATGAGAATCATCGGAGGCACAATTCACCTTAAAAGGGGTTCAAACTAAAACGCGCATCTAATCAGTTGTAAATGGTTACTTGCATTGGTTTGTTGCTGAATAAGAGTCTTGATGCGGTAGACGAGGTTCTCGACGATTTCTTTAGGAGTGAGTTGAAGAAGTCCACAGCAAATCCACAAAGTTACTTGAAGGTAAACACTGCCAGAAGGTTAAACTCAAGAGGAGAGTTTTGGAGTGTGTTGGTCTCAAGAAGAAGAGTTTTGAGCGATGATTAGTCTGCGTTCTGGAGTTTTAATAGTTCATTGCCGCACCCATTTTGTGGGTGGAGTGGCCAATCAGAGGCATGCATTTTGAGCGGGAGAGACATCCTTTGTCTCCGTTTATGGCCCATTCGCATTTTATTGCTGATCTGGACCGCTAGTGCAGCTTTTAATTCAAAACATAGTAAGAATTGTTCGATGCATTTCACGATCACATGGTGTACATTATTGTGTGAGAAATAAAGAGAAGATCATTTTGATACCAAGAAGGTAACCTCCAGACGATATTAAAGCAGAGATACACTCATACACTTGAATATAGGCATTTAACGTCTAACTAATACAAGTAAAGGGTTTTAACTAAGTTAATATGATAGGGGAATATACATACAACACATGCATATAGCAGATACATTTATAACTGCTTACTATGGCCTAAATAGAGAAAATGTCTTTAGGTGTGTGTGTGACGTGTATTGGAATTACTGGAGACAGACAACTGCTCTGGTGCCTGGCACGGGGGGTCACCCCCCTTTCTGTGGAATGTGTTTGAAGCTTGATGGAGACACTCCAGAGGCGACCTGTTTTAGCATCCTTTTGATAGTGATAAAGACCATCTGCAATTTAGCACCCATATAAATGTAAACGCGGAGGCCAGGTCAGTAATTTATATGCAAATGTCAAAAGGCTAAAAGGGTTTTTTTTTTTAACCAAAGTGTAATTAGCCATCACTGATCTTACACAGACGTTACACAGGACATGCCTTAATGCTACTTAACACAACAAATCTAGTCACGTAAGCTTTAGATCATGTGTCAGAAGCAGTTGCAGTTAGCAGACCCAGAGCAACTGTTGGCGCTAAAGCACAGAAAGCTGTTCACCACCAACATTAAATGCTGAAGTAACTCGAGGAAGAAATCCTGAAACAGCAGTGAGGATGTGTATTTCATTTGCATTAAATGTCTTAAGAACTGAAAGATTTTTTAATTTATACTTACCCCATTTCCTAACAAACAAGTCCCCAGACCCCAGCTTTCTACTTGCCACCTCCTCGAAAGCTGCCACCCAACCCATCTCCACACACCACTCCGGAAATGATGCTGATCCGTCCGACTTTCAACCCCTTAAAATAATTTGTCTGCCAATCATGATACTAGTCAGTACCCATTTTTTTATATGCTTATCCCCAAATTTATGACTGCCCCATCACCCAAAATACAGAGTCTGGGGCAAAGTGAAATTTGAGTGCCCAAAACATCACACATACAACTCTGAACCTTCAACCAAAATTCTTGGATCTTAACACCCTCCCCAAAAGACATGCAGACATTACATCGCCAGCAGGTGGGTGTGTCTTTAAGACCAAGCCTATACAATCTAGAGGGGGTCCAATAGAATCTATGTAAAATCTTGAATTGCATAAAGCGAACCCTTGCATCTCTAGATGCAGACTTGACATTTTTTAGAATCCTAGCCTACACTCCCTCGTCCAATACCAAATTTAATCTTTCTCCCATAATCTCTTGAGAGAAGTTGAAGCTCCGTCCCCCAGATTTTGAATTAGCAGGGAGTAATACACTGATGCCTCATGACCTTTTCCAAAAGCAGTAATCACCTCTCCCAGAGTATCTGCCGCTTTGGGGGGCGGGGGGTATGCTACTCCCAAAGACAGAGCAGGTGGCGTGTAAATACCTATAGAACTGAGATCTGGGAATACCAAAATGTTCAATCAAATTTTCAAAGGATCTCAACACTCCACTCATATACACAATCCACTCTGACCAGCAGAAAGGGGACTTATTAATACCTAATGGGACCTAGTGATGGCGGAGGGAGACCTGAAAAGGCTCTCAGGTGGAAGCGACTCATGAGCCAAATGTCTGAGACCGAATGCATAATAATAAAACAAAATCTTGGGTAGGTCTAGCCCACCTTTGTCAATCGGCCTATGTAACTTATTAAAATGCAATCTAGGATGCTTACCATTCCAAATGAAGGACTTTCTATGCTATCAAATTGCTTGAAATAAGAGAGGGGGACATCTACAGGGAGAGATTGTAACAGGTAGTTACATTTTGGAATACAATTCATTTTAATAACATTAACCTTCCCAATCATAGATAAATGTAATGAAGCCCACCTGCCCACATCACTCAAACCTTTTTATTAAAGGGTCAAAATTAACTAAATCAAACAAATTTGCTGGGAATAAAATGCCCAAACACTTAATGCCCTGTTTGGGCCACTGGAAGGCGCCCGGCTGGAAAGCCGTTACTGGGCAGTACGCTGTCAGAGCCAAAGCTTCGGATTTATACCAATTGACTCTGTATCCCGAGAACTTAGAAAAGGAATTAATAATTATATGGAGGCAAGGCATAGATCTAATGGGGTCAGAGACAAATAATGAAATAACATCTGCATAAAGCAAAAGCTTATGCACCACACCTCCTGCCACCACCCCTGGAAAATCATCTTCCCTTCTTATTGCAGCTGCTAATGGTTCCAAGGCAAGAGAGAACAATAATGGGGAAAGAGGGCAACCCTGCCGGGTGCCCCTATCCAGAGTAAAATAATCTGAAATTAATCCATTTGTTTGTACCAGTGTCTATAAAGTAACTTAATCCATCCAATAAAAGTATTCCTGAACCCATATATTTCCAAAATCTTAAAAAGTTAATCCCATTCTTCCATATCAAATGCCTTTTCAGTGTCAAGTGAGATGCCCATGACCGGAGTCTGATCATTCGCCACTGACCATATAATATTGATGAAACGCCTAATGTTATCAGAAGAGCTGTGGCCCCGAATAAACCCCACCTGATCTATATGTATAAGAGATGTCATAACTTTACTTAATTGGTTAGCCAGAATTTTTGACAATATTTTTACGTCTAGCTGGATCAGGGAAATTGGACAGTAACTCTTACACTCCCTTGGATCTTGTCCTTTTTAAGAATCAGACTGATCTGGGTTTGTGTCATGGTTGGCAGTGAGAACTCCTTGATGGCGCGTCCATCCACATAACTGTCCCGAAGGTGTGTTCCTCCACAAAACAATCTCCAGCCACTAGCGGAACCATAAAAAAAAAAAAAAAAGGCTCAAGTGCAGTTTCCTCGGGCAGTCAAACAAATGTTCAGTGAGCTGGCACATTCGGCCGTTAAATGAGTGGAACAGATGCCCTAATCACTCTTATGATTTACATGAAATATTCCACAAAACAAACTCCATCCAATAGGAGGCACAAGCACAAGAACGTGCAGATGCATCCGCAAACTGTCCCGAAGGAGTGTTATTACACAAAACAAACTCCAGCCACTAGGCGGAACCAACACAAAAAGAAACAAAGAAGGCGCCCAGTTTCCTCGGACAATCAAGTGAATGTTCAGTGAGTCAGGTCCACTCGGCTGTATCAAGAGCATCACACAATAACTTACTTATTCCATTGACTTTATAAAGGACATCGCTTGCTGTGGGCATGTAAATTTGTTTTTTTTACTAAATAGCATCTATTCTCAATTTTGCCAGGAACATCAGTGCAAAATTGACCTTCCATTGATGTAAGAGTTTCTTGCATTCCTTGAATCAATAACGTTTCTCTTGTCGAATTCGCAAAGTCTGGGAACAAGAAAACTTTGTGGTTCTTCCAAGAAAGCCTTCCTTTACTCCTCGCCTTGCATAACACAAGATCTTTATCGGATGATCTCAGAAATATTGCCAGAATTGATCTGCCCTGTCTCCCTCAGCGGATCTCTGAGCCGGAAACCTGTGAGCTCGCTCGATTTCCGGCTTATGGCCTGTTATGTTGAGCAGACTCGAGAAGAGCTCATCTAGGAATTACACCATATCTCTGCCTTCTTCGTTCTCAGGAATTCCAACAATTCGGATGTTGTTTTGCCGATTATGATTCTCCATATCTTCCAGCTTTTCCCAAATGCATTCCAAATCTGTCTTGGCGCTAGCAGATTAGCAGCTAATTCCCTCTCCGATAACTCCAGATAATCTATCCGTTTCTCAACATCCGACACTCTTGTAACCAACTCAGAGAACTTCGTCTCCATGGCAGTGATCGATCGACGTATTACAGCAAGATCCTCCAAGTCAGCAATGACCTTCGCCAGCAGTTGACGCTGAATCTCTCCCGCCGCACCATCCAAACTGAGTCCCTGGTCTGCGGCCCTGTCAGAGGTGTCATCTTGAGCACGTAAGTGTCTTTTAATGTCTCCAGATCCCAAGGATTTCGAATTCTTTGACATTGTCTTCACAGAACAGTTCTCACTGGTTTGACACAAAAAGTATTTAAAACTAGCAAAGTGCACAGAGCTCGCCGTTCACATGTCCGACCCTTGCATGGCACCACACGACTCCCATATATTAATAATATTAATACTATTGCTGTGACTTGCAGTGCACTCTGTGTGCCTTTGAATACCAAAAACAAAATCGTTATTGCTGTGCTATCTTTAATAGACGTTAGCATTAATAAAGTATCTAATAATGGGTCAGACTGAAGATGGGTTTTGTTGGGTGAGATCTGTGTTTTATTGCTTGCACTCTTGGAGCCTTTAAATTTCATCACGTTTAAATAGTAACATGCAGGGTTTTTTTTTTTTTTTTCTCCCATTTTCTCCCCAATTTGGCATGCCAAATTTCCACTGTTTACTAGGTCCTCATGGTGGCGCGGTTACTTGTCTCAATCTGGGTAGTGGGGCACAAGTCTCAGTTGCCTCCGCATCTGAGACCGTCAATCTGCGCATCTTATCACATGACTTGTTGTGCATGACACCGCGGAGACTCACAGCAAGTGGAGACTCATGCTATTCTACGCAATCCACGCACAACTTACCACGTGCCCCACTGAGAGCGAGAACCACTAATCGTGACCACAAGGAGGTTACCCCATGTGACTCTACCCTCCCTAGCAACCGGGCCAATTTAGCACACCCTGGATTCGAACTCGCGACTCCAGGGGTGGTAGTCTACATGCAGGGTTTTGAGCAAATATAACACAAGTAAATGTACATGACAATAAGATAAATTTTCTTTCTGGTTGACCAAATCAACAACACACTCTTCATCGCTGCTGCAGCTTGTAGATAGATGCGTTTTATTTTTTTTCGCTGCTCGTTTGCTTTTCTTGTTTGTTTTGCAAACTTGTCAAATGGTTATTTATTTTTCCCAGCTGGTAATGGGCGGAGGGCAGACCAGCTCAAAGGTGTGTTGAGCCACCTACCGTACCAGGGTAAAAATGCTTGTCGATTAGCGCCACTTATTGTAAAGGCGTGAATGTGCTAACGGTGAACATTCGCTTCGCTTTCTATGGGAAAGGGCCATTCGTTAGTGATTCGCCTCTCATAATCGTGTCGCGTTTGGAAGACCTTAAGACCACATTTGTTAAATGCACCCTGGGGTTCCTGTCCATCATTCTAGAAACTCTCCTGTTAGAAATGCCTGTTAAAGGGGTCATGAAATGCTCTTTTTTGATTCCCTGAGGTCCATTGATAATGTTAGTAAAGTTTCTTTTTTTATAATTTAGTAATATATGATCATTTTCCACCCTGTCTCTTGCCCTCTGTCTGAAATGCTCGGTTTTGGCCTAAGTGCCTCCTTAAAGAGCACCTATTATGGTTTTTCAAATATTATCTTGCTTGTAGTGTGTTATATAGCTGTTTGTGAATGTAAACAAGCCTGAGAAGTTTCGAAAATCAAAGTGCATGATAAATGGAGTTATTGACACCCAAAAGAAAGAACCGATTCTGAACACCTGAAACGAGTCGTTAGTAATTCCAGACTTACTTCCTGTACTAACCTACGTAATTTGGTAACAAAAAACCCGCCTCTGGTCTGTTTACATGTACAGCCAGTGCACGCTGTTAGCCTGTTAGCTGTTAGCCTCTGCTAACCGGCTAACTCACGTTATTGTCAAACTACATATAAACTTACCACTGAGAAACGTCCTGTTCTCGTCGTGCTTGATCTTCCGATGTATCACTATCGGACTTGGGCTCAAATTGGTAAGGTAAAACAGAATTTTTTTTCAGACGGAGCTGAAACTCAGAGCTGAAACTCGGATATGATAGTGGGCATTTCCTTTCGACACGCGCTGTAAGTGGTAGACCAATCACAACAGACTGTGACATCTGACCAATCAGAGCAGAGTAGGCTCTCTGAAAGGAGTTTAGAATGAATCCTTTAGAACGGATCATTGAAGGAGTCGTTTTTGACACGGGGAAAAAATGGTAATGCTGCAATTTAAATTAAGAGCAAATTAAAGTGTTTTTTGTCCTTGGATGCATGTAAATCTATTGTATGACACCTTTAAAACAAAATTAGGCACTTTTAAAAACCATAATAGGTGCACTTTAAAACGTCAATGTAAACGCCCACTGTTCTGATTGGCTAACATCGCACAGCCCCTCAAACGGAGCCATTTCTGAAACTCAATCAGAAGAAAATGAATAAGCACCAAAACATTATAAAACTAAATCTCAGGGGTTACACATAACATATATCCAACACATTGCATCCGTATATATTTAACTGCTCATCTCTAGCACAACTGTTAATACTCACACCCTGTCTACACCGGACACCAAAAGCAATAGAACCCATTATAATCAATGATGCTGTCTGCCATGGAAGCTTACGTGGTGGTGGCGCTTTGCGCCGACGGTAAACAGATGTCCCGTTACATTCAGCGCTGCACGCGGTGATGCTACTGCTGCCAACAACACAAATAAACTGTTTAGAAAGTGCGTGTCGACACGCCCGGTGTAGACAGCCTCAAGCCATTGCGTCAATGGACGCGCCCGGTGTAAACAGGGTGTCAGCACCATAAACTATCAAACAGTTATGCCATATGAAATATTCATGAATGAAATGGTGTACTCAGTTTTTGCGATCGGGTCCAAGTGTTTTTAACTGCCCCATCCTTCAATAGCAGTACCTTTTGCAAAGCTTGAATCGTATGATATGAGCCGAACATACAATCCACACTAAAATACGCTGAAGACACATCCATTTTCCAGTATCATTCCATCATGTTTTCATACACCAACAACTAAACATAGCGCAGATCGGTGAAAGAACGCGACGAAGAAGAGGCAGCATCTGAATGAAAGAATTGCTTCTCTCTTTCAGAGTTGTAACTTGACACCTCGTCTTTTAAAAGCGGCATGAAAATATGAATCAAAGAAGTTTTGAGTTCTGAAATTTACTGTATATTTTTATAGTACAGTTACCTATTATATGTCTAAACATCAAGGAAAATTTGATTCTCCATTTCATGACCCCTTTAAATTCAAACATATTTGAGTCTGTTAATAATTTTGAGGATTTTGAACTCTATCAGCATCATGGGGGAAAACATGCAAATCCCTTCTTTTACACCATGTAAAATACATTTGCAAAATTACATTTGTGCAAAAAACATCACTCAAACAATTAGACCATGCCTTCTTGTTACTAATAATTATGCAAGTAACTATAAACAATGCTGATGTATAGCATCAGGGGGATGTATAGCATCATTATGGGGTTAGCCCCGTCCCGTGGGGGGCTAACCCCACGATGCTGGGCGCAAGACCGTCAGGACTTCTTTTTGGAAATAATGGTCCTGAGGTCCTGCTTTGGAGGCTGCTGAGGGCGATGAGCCTTCCCCAATCTTTACAAGGGGGAGCGCGACTCGCCACACTTTGTTTTTGAGCCTCCCTTCTAGAAGGACCAGGGCGAGGCTGGGTGGCCGGCAGCCCCTCCCCCTGAGTGTGGCGAGGAAGGAATTGCACAAAGGCTTCCTCATGTTTTTTCACCTCCTGAAACCTGGTGATGACTGTATTCACCGAATCGCCAAACAGGCCGGAAGGTGAGACCAGGGCATCAAGTAGGTTTACCCGTGAGGTTTAGCCACAGATGCCTCTCCGTGCTGATCAAAGCAGCCATTGAACGGCCGATAGCACGAGCCGTCTGCTTGGTTGCACGGAGAGATAAATCTGTGGCTCGACGAAGCTCTGAGAATGCTTCCTCGTCGATTGTACTACTCGCACTCAGGTCCTTCAACAGATCAGCCTGGTATGCCTGTAACACCGCCATGGTATGTAGCGCAGCACCAGCCTGACCTGCTGCTTGATAAGCTTTCCCCACAAGCGTTGAGGTGGTTCTTCATGGCTTTGTGGGGAGAGTCTGCGTTTTTAATGATGATGTCGAACCAGGCGAGAGATAGCCCGCGAGCATCTCTTCTACCTGTGGCATCATCGTATACCCCCGTGCCTTAGCACCCACGATAGTCGAATATGTCGACGTCGAAGGCACAAAGATACGGGAAGTATAAGGTTTCCCCCACGAACTCATCATGGAGGTCTTCAAAGAAGGGGAGAGACTGATTTTGTGTTCCCTTCCCCTGGCCATCCCTTCCCCTGTCTTGTAGTTTCGATCGTTTGGGGGTCTCTTGTTCGCGTGGCCAGTCTAGCTGTAATCTGGCCACCGCACAAGTAACCACCTCGAGTGATTTCTCCACCGCTTTGTCATCACGTGAGGAACGTTCAGAGGTAGGCAACTCAAAGTCTGCAGACCCAAGAGATTCATCGTCCCCCTCATGAACCGAAGAGGCGCCGGGGCGCACTTCAAGATCGCGTGAGGGACAAACTGGGTCTGGAGAGTGAGTGAGCGATAGGGACGGACCCGTCTGTCACTCCTCAGCCAGATCCATATGCGAGCCCCACGATGGAATGGTGGGTGCTGGCTTTTGGAAGTAAGCGAGATGAGCATGCAGCGTCTTCACTGTGAACAGCTCACAACGCTCACACTCGCCTCGCTCCAACGCAAGAGCAGCGTGCACTTCCCCCAAACAAACAAAACAAAACTGGTGTGTGTCCGATTCAGCCATAGGACGTAAGCATGGAAACACACACCGTTTGCTTTAATGATCGCTCATTTTTTCTTTTTTTTCTTTCTTTTGTCTTTTCCACACTTGAATGACAGAGAATGTGAAAGTTTTCTGCACACTCCCTGACAAATCTAACTCCTATCAGAAATAAAATAGAGAGATGAGAAGCTGTAGAAGCACAAACACAACACAGAGTGGTCTGAAGACAAAAGACCTGATAATGCACCTGTGGCACATCTATTTATAGCCCCTGGTACTGGCGCATTCTAATGATGTCACCAACAGAGGCTATAAAGGTTCTAGTCAGTTTCATTGACATGTTGCACACATATTCACAGCTGGTTACTTCTAAAGACGTTCCCATAAGCGCTTAATCAATTGCAGCATTAAGTGTAGCTTTTGACAGGGAACTTCTTTTTCTACAACCGTCATGTTGGATGTTACAATTTCTCCCATTCATTTTAATACAAGTGCTCCGTCTCTGGCTAAACAGCCTCTGCTATGACCTTGCCATTGCTTGCACCATGTAGCAACTGTTGAGCTACAGGGAAGAAGTTGTCAACCTTCTCTCTGACCCTTAGAATTAAGCAGACAGTACCTTTAAGACTTCTATATGTAAATGACCTTTGTTGTGGTAGTTCACGCTGCTGTTCACCAGGGTGGACCAAATTGCTGAAGTTGTTTTTGATGAGTCGTTTTTGCAGCTTAGTTTCCATATCTGGTCTCGGTGGACTGGGGAGGGAGATTTGGATTGTGAATGTTTGTTTGTCTACAGAGTAGATTAAAGTTTATATTTTATTTCAAAGAGCAAGGTTTTCCATGATATGTATCCTTTAAAAGTTAGTTTGCTTGGTTTTATCACTATGTACTGTAGCAGACCTTTAAGATTTGTTTCAAACACTAGATCAGTGATTCTCAAACACTGGTAGGCAGATTGCCTCCAGATGGAATGCCACATAAATAAAACAGGATGAATACAGGTAAAGTGAGACACTTTTTGATAATTTATCATTGTCATTGTTTCATTGTTTTAAAATATGTTCCAAATGCCCCTTAAACAATACATTTTTAAATAGCTAAAGAGCTCCTCTACACTATACTATGTATACTATAGCCACTTTTCCACCATCGGGCCGAAAGGTTGAAGAACGGTTCCAGTAGCATTTCCACTTGAGCACAGTACAGTCACTGGCAAAGTGATCTTTATTGTCAAAGCGGGACACCTACTTCTTATCATCTAGTCTTATGTCAGACCAAAAAAGAAAAAAAAAATGTACAATCTTATGTCAAAATATATCACAAATTACCCATCACTTTTCACAGTTTTATAACCTTAAAATGATTTGCCTCAGAAGGCTTTGTCATTTTACCTACTTGATGTAAAAACTACAAAAGTACATTTTGTCATACCATTTAAAGATTAATTTTTTTTTAAATTTTTTTTTTAATGGAATGGAAAAAAATAGAAAAGATTAAGCTAAAGTGTCCCAATTTACCTGTATTTCCCCTACTAAAAATATTTAACAATTTAAAGTTTATTTAAATGATCAGGTTTTGTTATTACCATGTTGTTTTTTTTAATTATCAGTTTCAAAATGTAAAGATATTGATGCATTCTTTCTTTGAGCTTGTTTGCATAGACACCAGAAAGCCATTTAGAGTAAAGCTGGTAAAGACACGAAAGTGGCATTTGCATTTACATGCACTGTGTTATCAGAGTACTCCTAACCTCCATATACATCCGGCTCGGTCAGTAAGCCGCTTTCTCCACAGCACGTAATTTCTCCACAGCACTTGTGTAGATAACAAATATGGCATCCGAGGAAGACTTCTCTATATTTTGTTCTCAGTTGCTTCACTTTATTTCCAAATGTAGCACTGTTGCTGCTGTTTTTGTTTCCTTTCTCCGCAATGTTCAGCGATAGTGAGGTTGTCCTCTTACGTCATACTGCTGTATTCCCCGAGCACACTTGTGTGCATATGCATAGGTGAGGGACAGTAGTTGGTATTTTGGGGTGTTTTCATACCTGGTTTGTTTGGAGCATTTGTTTCGGAACCTGGTGCGTTTTCCTTTAGTTCGGTTCATTTAGGCATATGTGATCACAGCAATTGCACTCAGATACGCACCAAAGTAATCACAAAAACTATGTTTTGTATAAAGCGTATTTGCAGTGCAAACTCTGAATGGAACGCACATTCTAAACCATGCTGTGACGTTTTGTATAAGCATGACATAAACAACACTTTAAAATTTGTAATGGTTGTCCAATTTTTACAGGTATATAATTTTAACCAGTATGTCAATGGATTTGCTTAATCCTAGAACAGTGCACAACAATTCTGACCAATAAGGGGACAGTTTTCTTACATGTGACTTTTAATGTCACAGTTTTGAACTGTTGCCTTGTGAAAGCGAACCGAACCAAGAATAAAATGCAACATTGTAACAGTTGTAGCCCCTGTTTGGGAACAAATCAAATTAACTACAGGTCTGAAATGCCCTCAGATTGGTTTGAATGTTGATTTGATGCAGCAAAACATTCAGTGATGATAGAATAAATAATATACTTAAGGTTTCAGAATGCTGCACTCTGCAAAAACCCTGGAATAAACCGTTTGCTTAGGTGCATGTAAACAGGGTTACTGGCAGTGCAGGCCACGGATAGGTAGGGTGGAGCCTAGGTGATACTTGGATGATCCGATTTGATCAGATATGGTACTTTTTTAAAAGTTTAGGAACCATTGGACTAGATTATTAAAAGATTGGACTTATATTAAAATGGATGACTCTTTTGCTGTAAAGGTGTATGGTTGGGACATTTTGGTTGGTTTTGGAAGGCAGAATAGATGTCCTTCATTGCCTATAATATATCTCACAATCCTGTGTGTGTGGTTTGGTGGTTGGTGGAAAGAATAAACCTGGTGCCTAATAGAGCAGTTACAAGCGGGAAACTAGATTATAGATGTCCAGTTTTTCCTTTTTTTTTCAACATATGACTCTTTTGTTATGGGAACATAAGCATTGTTGCTACTAAATATTTGCTTGGTTATGTTTAAAGCTCACTTGAATTTGTTTTAGATCATTACATATCATGTGGTGGTCAGTGGCGTAGCCATGGGTGTGCCAGGGAGTGCAAATGCCACGCAAACGTAAGCTTGCACACCCAAATAAAATAACTTAATGACATTTTTTTTTATGCTTAATTATAGTGTGTGAAATGCATAAATATAATGCAAAAAAAAATGATGCATCGATTATGGAATTTAATCATAAATTATAATGACTATAATAATACCCAGTGTGTTACAGAGGCCAGATTACATGTGCGCTCTCGCAACAGACGTGGAGCACGTGACAAGGGAAATAAGCAGGTGAAGTTGAGAAAGTTTAAGCTACCGAGTTCAGATTTCTGCCTCATTATTCATAATTGCATGCGTCCATATTAGCAAAATAAGTTAATTGTTGTTCTTTTCTTCCCCAATTACGATATGTCATGCAAATTGTGGAATACTTGGAGAATACACTTGAGAAGGTAGGCTATATTGTAATGTGCCTCTACTCACGTCACGATCATTATGGTCTATTTGTTTTTAATGTGTTGTATGCCATTAAGTTAATTCTGTGACCCTGCTTGACTTGAAGATCAGACTTACAGTATCTGCCTGTGTAGACGACAGATTTTATTTATTTGGTTCAGTAAATTTTCCCGTGATGATACGCAAATCTATTACACATAACCAGAGGTCTACTTAATGTCTCTTTGCATCATGTCAGATGTGATATTATCATTTATTCAAATTGGCTTAATAATTCATTTTACAATAGCATTATGTTTCTGTTTTTAATTCTGTTATAATTATGAATAATTCCAATTATTAAGCCTATTATTTTGAAACATTAATATGCTAATATCTACTCCATTGATAAAAGTGTCATTAATTTGTTTAGTTAAGTCATTAAAACGTAACACAGGGCTAAAAAAGTAATTATAGCTAAAATGTTATTGATGCAGTGGTTGACAATGATCACTTTATTACATGCAACTTTATTGTGCTTTAGTACTTGCACACAAGGTTTTCCCTTGGCACACCCAGAGTCTTGTTTCTGGCTACACCACTGCTTGTGGTGCCTTGGAAGGATTCTGAAATCTGATTCTCCTTGGAGTTTTCTTAACACTTCAGAAGTCCTTGACAGACTGGGCAGCGAGTCAGCAGCCTCAGGTTTTGGACATGGCCATTGTTTCTGCTGCGACAGCTTGCTCTATTTAGTCAGCCAAATGATGGAGGTCAGGGCAGTGGAGGTCAAAGATCAAGCAGACTCTTTTCACAGCTGAAGATAGTAAAAGCATTCTTGTGATGTTTCACAAAGACAAAAACACAGACTTTAACACACAGGCATTCAGCCCTTTAAAAACAGCTAACATCAACATCTCTGTGAACACTTAACTCTTAAATCCTATTGACACTGAGAGCGAATATTCGTAAACAAGGCTTCTAAACAGGACATCGTGACCTAGAACTACTGGGGTGAAATTCGTCCAATGACAAAGTAAGGGCTTTTTGTTTTTATGAGTTGTTTTATTTCGTTCTGTGAAAAAAAAAAAAAAAAAAAACATTACTGACCAATGAGACATACAGTCTAAGATTCATATATAATATTCTGTGTGATGGGAGTGTAAACATTGTTGATGTGGAGTAGGGGTGAGTGGTATGATCAAAACCTTATATCACAATATGAGTAATTGTACATCATGGTAATGGTGAATATTATGGTATAGTTATTTTTGCTGACAACTCCCCAAAACCCCCAAAAATGACACATGGGGCCTTGTCACTAGGGCTACAGTATATCTTAGTAGCTGTACTCACTTTATTAGGAACACCTCTACCCCTACTTATTGATGCAAATATCTAATCAGCCAATCATGTGGCAGCAGTACAATGCATAAAATCATTCAGATACGGGTCAGGAGCTTCAATTAATGTTCGCATCAACCATCAGAATGGGGAAAAACGTGATCTCAGTGATTTAGACAGTGGCATGATTGTTGGTGCCAGACGGGCTGGTTTGAGTATTTCTGTAACTGTTGATCTCCTGGGATTTTCACACACAACAGGCTATATAGTTTACTCAGAATGGTGCCAAAAAAAAAAAAAAAAAAAAAAAAAAAACATCCAGTGAGTGGCAGTTCTGCAGATGGAAATGCCTTGTTGATGAGAGAGGTCAACAGAGAATGGCCAAATTGGTTCGAGCTGTCAGAAAGGCTACAGTATCTCAGATAACCCCTCTGTATAACTGTAGTGAGCAGAATAGCATTTCAGAATGCACAACATGTCTAACCTTGAGGTGGATGGGCTACAACAGCAGAAGACCACATTGGTCACTTTATCAGGACCATAGTGTTCCTTATAAAGTGCTCAGTGAGAGTACTTCAGTAAGGTTTGAAATCAAAAGTCTAATTACACACAAAAAAGCAGTGGTTTTGTATGTTGGTTTCAAAGAGCAAGTTCAAATCCCTCTTGAAAGAATAGTTCACCCAAAAATGAAGATTGACTTTCAATACAATCACAGTTAGTAGTGACTCACTTTAAAGCTTTAAAATAGGACACACAAATTTTAGAATAGTTTATGTGAGTCTTCTCAAAGCATACGATATGTTTTGGTGATAAACAACCTGAAATTTATTTTAGTGAAAATCTTGATGTCCGTTGCACGTTTAGCTTAATATGCTAATTCAATAATAGATAGATACAGGATTTATATTTGTGTCGAGTTCCCCAGAGGTGGGACCAAGTCATTGTTTTGCATGTCACAAGTCTCAAGTCTTTGACTTAAAGTCTCAATTCAAGTCCTAAGTCGAGAAAGGCAAGTCCCAAGTCAAGTCCCAAGTCCTCAACTTTAAGCGGCAAGTCTTAAACAAGTCATTAGTGCTCTTTGCCCAAATTAGTGTCTATAGTAATTACACCCTCCATAGTATTAGCACGTTTTAGCACAATGTGTGGACTTTTCAGACGGTCCCTTACCACACTTCCACAGCATCAGCATGTTTTAGCACAATATGTGGACTTTTCAGATGACTGCTTACCCACTGTAGGCTAAATTTCCTTCTTAATGTTAAATAAACGATCCTGAACGATTTCCCTGTGACATCATCTGACCAGCTTAAATACAGGACAAATCGCATCTGTTATTGATTAGATACGGGACACATAATTTCATCTTTAAATGCAGGGCGATCCTGTATTTTACAGGAAGATCTCATATTTTATGTCTATTATTTTTGAACCACATGTTCTGCATGTTGCAATCTTTCCGTTTCCTTCGATATTGTATTCTTTATATACAAATTAAATTATCATTGGTATCATTTTGTCAAAATGTCAGGAGAGACCGTTGCCTGGGCTTTGTTTTGTTTGAAGAGAACTTGTGTTATTAATAAATCCTCTTGAACTGTCACCTTTACTCTTGGGTTCTCTCTCTCGCACCCATGACATCTCGAGTCTAAGTCAAGTCGCAAGTAATTTTGTCAAAGTCTAAGTCGATTCGCAAGTCTTCTTTGATTATGTCGAGTCCCAAGTCATCAAATTTGTGACTCGAGTCCAAGTCAACACCAAGTCATGTGACTCGAGTCCACAACCCTGAGGTTTTCTATCCAATAAGTTTTGTTTCTTTAATTCTTTACGTTTAGTCCTTCAGTGCACCATTGCTACTGCCATCAAAGTGCCGCTGGTTTACTGTCGGACTTCAAGTCCTCTAATGTGGGTATGGTTCCTGTTATTATGCATAATCCACAGGTTTATTTGTGAGGTGTTGTGGAGAGTATATTTTCAGGAGTCATTCTGCAGATTCTGTCTGACACTGCCATTTTAAATAGTTGCAGAAAAAAAAGGCTTATCAAATTGTCTGATGCCGTAAACTACATGTTGTGTGCCTGCAATATTTATAATTGAACAGTGAATTGAACAGAAGTGAATTGCACTTCTGAATACAGAGCGAGGATCACCCTGAGATGCCAAGCACTCCAGATACATTAAAGCACGCCATTCTGTGTCCGTGTTGCACATAAGCAGTTTTGTTTAGCTCTGTGTTGGAGCCTTTCTTGTTTCTTGCATTTCTTACTTTAATATTTTTTTTGTTATAAAAGGTTACAGTTATTTAGCCTATTTATTAGTTTAATGTCCGTTAGTTACCCTGTTAAAGTGAGTCATATGAGTTTGGAACAACATGAGGGTGAGTAAATCAGGATCATTTTTGTGAATTCTGTCTTGCAAACTGAAGTTGCATTATGCTGTTGTGTAAACAAGTAAACACAATAAAACCAGACTGACATACATTTAGGCAAATTTATAATACAATTATATTTTAAACAAAAGGCTGAACTGCTTTCAGGACATGGGTATATCAGGAGGGGCAAGTTGTCACATATATTAAATGTTTAAAAACATATATACAATATTTGCTGGCCAATACAGTGATTTGATATTTTTTGATATTTTATGTTACCTTTTGCACTTTTGTTGCTTCGTTAATTAGGTGCCAAACACTGCAAGTTCATAGGCACCTATTGTATTCAGTAGTCTTCTTCTTCTTCTTCTTCTTCCTCCACAATTGATGTTTATGTCAGCTAACAGAACCGTACATAGGAAAGTTATGAAATTTGGAACACTGATAGAGGACGCTCTGAACTATAACTGACCCAAATTTGGCGTCTCTAACTCAAAACCTCTACCACCACCAACTGTTCAAATTTGCATTTATGTTTATGCTCATAACTTTTGAATCGTAAGGCCTAGAATCAAAATTCCTTTTCCTGAGTCGAATGCATACCATTGTTTCAATTTCCACCCTACTAGATTTTCCACCATTTAGAATATTCTGAAAAACCTACTTTTTCGAACTCCTCCTAGACTGTATGTCTGGTTTGTACGAAATTTGTCCTGTGTCATCTAGAGACACTCGGAACATCAAGTTATCAAAAGCTTTTTGATAGACAAAACCGTTCTTAAATAAAGCTTCAATGAATTTGATGTGAGAATGCCAAAATGGACGTGAGGCTATATCTTCACAACACTTTGGCATATTGACATGAAACCTGGCATGTCACAGCCATCATGACTTGAAGGTACCTGCAGCGTTTCGGCACAGCACCATCTAGTGTTCAGGAGATATTAAAAAATGGCTATTTTTGCTTAGAACTTCTGAATAGTTTAGCCTAAAATCATGAGACTGGTATCTGTATATTCTGTGCCAGAATGATCTGCCCCTCTGGCTCGTCATCGTCGCCCCACCTATAATTAATTATAATTATAATTATACCTCTTCAGGTTGCCCTTCAGCCAGGCTCACGATGGGAGTTGGGCGGGAGAGCGAGAAGAGGTGCATAATTAATAAGCCTCGTTTGGTCAGCAGTGAATGAAGCATTATTCACATCAGGTGTGCTTCATCGCCACTGACTTTAAAATACAGTGCGCACCTCTTCTCGGGGAGCCGGCTTCAAATCTCCATGTGTGCACACACTGGCATCCTCGCACGCCTAGGATCAGAGCTGGGAGGGATCAGACAAGTGGATACGCTGCCGGACCCGTTCTTCAGACCCCCGAACGCCGTAATGAGTCGCCGGGGGTGAACTGCTCACGTTGCCACAGACGGGCTAGATGTCGGGTCGTCTTCCCCTCACGCTTGCCACGGGCCTGGGAAGACAGGCCGCCAGTGATGCTGCTGCCCCACGCGCCGTGGACTTTGGAGGGGAGCGTGAGCGGCTGATTGACCCAGCCCGTGCCTGGGCGTTCCTACCAACACTACCCCGCCCCTTTCACGGAGCCCCGTTCACCGTGAGGTTGCCAGATTCCCCCTTTTATTATGAACACTATTTCCCCTTGGACACTTTATTACCCCTTTTGGACATTTTTACGTTTATTATTGTTTCCAATAAATGCCTCTCCGAGGCTTGACGCCACACCCACTGTGTTTGTCTCCTGCTCACCCTGCCACAATTCCCTGGGGCATAACGAGTCGAATGATATCCAATTTTTCTATGTTGGCCATTTTGGGCGTCGGACATTTAGAATTTTGTCGTAAAATGCTGCATTTTAAAAACGCATTAGCATACGGTTACAAAACTCGGTATGCATCGTCAGCACTATGCCCTGAGGGCACCTGTGAGGACCACCTTGTGGTCAAAAGTTATAATGAAATGTTTAAAACTCCTCTCCACCAATAGCTGGTGTGTGGCGAGTGTACTGGTGGACTGTGGCTGCCGTCGCATCATCCATGTGGATGCTGCACACTGGTGGTGGTTGAGGAGAGTCCCCTGTTCACTGTGTAAAGCGCTTTGAGTGTAGTGTCAGAAAAGCGCTATATAAATGTAATGTTCATTCATTCATTCATTCAATCATTCATTCATTCAAATCGACATTAAAAAATGAACATACCATGATAAATATTTTCAAAAATGAACATACCATGATAAATGTTTTATGGAATAAAACATTTGAAAACTAGCCCTGGTCTCGCCTACATATTACATAACCATGTAGTAATGTTTTTTTTTTCTTTTTCTGATAAACTAGATGGAACGTATGAAGCCGTTGTAAAAAAAGACAACACATGCACACCTGTGTTTGGTAAAATGGGCCACTTTCTGTCATTGAGAATTAACCCTATATTTATAAACCTACCTAGCAAGGGTTTTATGTTGTTGGGTGGTATTTTATTTGTTTCACTCTTAGTGTGAATAGACCTTTCAGGCGCTATTAGTTTCTTTTTCTTTTCTTTTTTTTTCGTTCATCGGTATGAATGTGCCTTTAGTTCGGTTTTAGTTTAGTTAACTGGACACTAATCAGGCCTTATACGCCTTAGTTATTATGTTTGGCTTTAAAATAATTTAGTATGATCACCATGAAGTGAGTCTTTTTAAATGAGGTCATTTGAAATGAATGTTGCCCTTAGTGCTTTTTTGCAGGGCAGTGGTGGCACCTTCAGTATTTTGCTGTATATGAAGTACATTGACCTCCCTGTGTGACTTCCTGTCAAATCAAATACACCTCTATTATTGCTGTTTGGGTTATTGGGTGGAGGATGTCTGGTGGGTATTGTCACTGACCTCTAAGACATGAAATCACAAGGCCTAAAAGTGATAATTCATACAGACACTCACAAACACACACATACTCACTCACTGACCCTTAATAACATAATCCAGACGTGGTATTACTTTGCAGATTCTTGTGGAAATGTGTGTATTTGTTTGTATTTATATTAGTTCCGAAATTTGTTTACACCCAAATTTGGACCTGATGTGCTGAATTACGGACCACCATGCAGTGAATGTTTATACTATAATCATATAAGAAAATATGACACGCTTTGCTTTTGATGTCACATTCCTTTTGATCTCCAACTAGGGAGACCTATTTACGTTTGCAAAGAAGTAATTGAAAAGACACTGTTTTGATCTCAGCACTGTTATGGGTTTTGGGTTAGGAGTATATTAATGTAATTACTATTCTAATGTTTCTGAAAATCGGACGCTTTGTGCTTTTTATGTCGAATCCATTCAAATGTTTAATTCATAGAATGTTTGCTTATGTCTTTTGTTTGTACAATATGTCGCACAAAGGTACATATGCTCACAACTGTAGTTCCAGCTCCAGCCACTGTGGGACAGTTCGGGAATTCGGAAAGAATTTAGCGATTTTAGCAGACAAATTTACACATTTACACTTTCACAGATTTTCCCGTGAGATCTGTCAGTAGTGTCAATGGTGTCAGTGAACATGTTGTGGGATTTTGGCATGCTGAGAGATTATTTTTGCTAGACTTGTTGCTGTGATATATTTCAATTCAAATCAAATCACTTTTATTGTCACACAACCATATACACAAGTGCAATAGTGTGTGAAATTCTTGGGTGCAGTTCCGAGCAACATAGCAGTCATGACAGTGATGAGACATATACAAATTTACAATAAACATCAGATTTACACAACACAATTTAAAATCTAATATACACATAATTACACACAACACAATATACAATAATAACATATAATGTACAGTATACAATACACACAATATAAAATACACATTATACAATAAAAAAATAGTATATATAGTATATATAAAATGTGCAGTAGGTTGTATTGTATTGACATTCAGGCTGTCAGCTGATAGTCAGTTGTCAGTGTGTTGTTAAGAGAGAATATCATTTATGACAGTCCAGTGTGAGATAATAAGATTAATAATGCATTGCTGATGTATATTGATCGTGAGAGATCAAGAGTTCAAAAGTCTGATTGCTTGGGGGAAGAAGCTATCATGAAGTCGGCTGGTACGGGTCCTGATGCTGCGATAC
Source organism: Myxocyprinus asiaticus (assembly GCF_019703515.2). Classification (NCBI taxonomy): domain Eukaryota; kingdom Metazoa; phylum Chordata; class Actinopteri; order Cypriniformes; family Catostomidae; genus Myxocyprinus; species Myxocyprinus asiaticus. The sequence goes on along the minus strand of NC_059361.1, from coordinate 42,717,497 downwards.
TGCCTGCCTGATGGTAGCAGTGAGAGCAGCCCATGGCTCGGGTGGCTAGGTCTCTGATGATCCTCCAAGATTTTTTCACACACCGCCTGGTATATATGTCCTGGAGGGAGGGGAGCTCACCTCCGATGATGTGTCTGACAGTTCGCACCACCCTTTGCAGGGCTTTGCGGTTGTGGGCGGTGCTATTGCCGTACCAGGTGGAGATGCAGCCAGTCAGGATGCTCTCCACAGTGCAGGTGTAGAACCGTGTGAGGATGTGGCGGTTCATTCCAAACTTCCTCAGCCATCTCAGGAAGAAGAGGCGCTGATGAGCCTTTTTCACAACAGCCTCAGTGTGGACAGACCATGTGAGTTCCTCAGTGATGCAGACACAGAGGAATTTGAAGCTGCTGACTCTCTCCACTGGTGCTTCATTGATGGTGATGGGGCTGTGTTCTCTTTCTCTTCTCCTGAAGTCCACCACAAGCTCCTTTGTCTTGCTGACATTGAGGGAGAGGTTGTGCTCCTGACACCAGCATGTCAGAGTGTGCACCTCCTCTATGTAGGCTGTTTCATCATTGTCAGTGATCAGACCTATCACCGTCGTATCATCAGCAAACTTAATGATGGCATTGCAGCTATGTGTTGCCACACAGTCATGTGTGTACAGGGAATACAGGAGTGGGCAGAGAACACAGCCCTGTGGGGCTCCAGTGTTGAGGGTCAGTGATGAGATGTTGCTGCCCATTCTAACCACCTGGCGTCTGCTTGACAGGAAGTCCAGGATCCAGCTGCACAGCGAGCTGTTTAAGCCCAGAGCCCGGAGTTTCACATCAAGCTTGGAGGGCACTATGGTGATTGAATGCTGAGCTGTAGTCTACAAACAGCATTCTCACATAAGTGTTCCTTTTTTCCAGGTGGGAGAGCAGTGCGTAGTGTAGATGCAATGGCATCATCAGTGGAGCGGTTGTTGCGGTAAGCAAACTGCAATGGGTCCAGTGAGGCAGGCAGCACAGAGCAGATGTAATCTCTGATTAGTCTCTCAAAGCATTTGCTGATGATGGGGGTCAGAGCAACAGGACGCCAGTCATTTAAGCAAGTGATTTTTGATTGCTTTGGAACAGGCACAATGGTGGATGTTTTAAAGCATGTGGGGACTACAGACAAAGAGAGGGAAAGGTTGAAAATGTCCGTAAAAACACCAGCCAGCTGGTTCGCGCACGCTCTGATGACGCGGCCCGGAATGCCGTCAGAAGGATCGGGTTACATCCTCTACAGAGACGGAGAGTGAACTAACCTCTGTAGCTTCGGCCGCGAGAGCACTCTCCATGAGGGCGGTGTTATTTCCCTCAAAACAAGCATAAAAAGTATTTAGCTCATCCGGGAGAGAGGCAGCGGTGTTCATGGTGGAGTTTTTATTCCCTTTAAAGTCCATGATGATGTTAATTCCCTGCCACATGCTTCTAGAGTTGGTGGTGTTAAACTGTTCATAACTGGCTGTTATGCTCCTCCGCGTTCCCGGAATTAAAAGCTGAGGTCCGCGCATCAAGTGCCGTGCGAACATCGCTAATTACATCCGTATTGTTTTGGTCGGAACAACATCCTCTACGCACTTTCTGATGAAACACGTTATGTTATCAGCGTAAAGCTTGATGTTGTCATTAGAGGTGGACCGGAACATCTCCCAGTCTGCGTGATCAAAACAGTCTTGCAGCGTAGAGTCTGATTGGTCCGACTAGAACTGGATCGTTATGAGGGCAGGTGCTTCCTGTTTCAGTTTCTGCCTGTAAGCTAGCAGAAGCAGAACGGAAGAGTGGTCCGATTTGACAAATGGTGGGCAGGGGAGGGATTTGTAGCCATCCCGGAAGGAAGAGTAGCAATGGTCCAAAACCCGGTCCCCTCGTGTGTTGAAACTGATGTGTTGGTAGTATTTTGGTGCTATTGACTTGAAGTTGGCTTTGTTAAAGTTCCCGGTCACAATAAACGCAGCTTCAGGGTGCGTGGTTTCCCGCTTGCTTATACTCCCATACAGTTCCTTGAGTGCCCGGTCTGTGTCGGCTTGTACACAGCTGTGATAATGACCGCTGTGAATTCCCTCGGTAGCCAGTATGGTCGACACAGAAGCATGAGAAATTCCAGATCAGGAAAGCAGAAAGATTTGTTGATCATAAAACATACACCACCACCTCTGCTTTTACCTGAGAGGTCTTTCACTCTGTCTGCTCGGTGCACGGAGAACCCCGCGGGTTCGATGTCTGAATCTGGAATCTCAGCATACATCCAAGTTTCTGTAAGGCAGATAATGCAGCAGTCCCTCTTCTCTCGTTGGAAAGAGATCCGCTCTCTCAGCTCGCAGAGCTTTTTGTCCAGAGACTAAACATTTGCCAGTAGAATACTGGGTAGCGGGGGTCGATTTGCACAATGTCTTACTCTGATGAGAACGCTGGCTCTATTTCCCCTTTTCCTTCTGCGTTTCTACATCCGGGCTGCCCAGACAAAGGGCTCTGCTGCCATGTTTGTAAACAGCGGGTCGGCATTGAGGAATGTGAAGTCCGGTTTACGGTGTGCAGTTGCAGAACCAATGTCCAAAAGTGTTTGTCTGTCATAGACAATAAGGCAGACAAACTTCCAAGACAAAAAACATAAGAATTGTAAACAAAACAAACAAAAAACTACAATGTTGTGTCGGAGCTCGCAACGCAGCAGCCATACTCGGCGCCATCTTGAGTCATTATGACATCCGGGAGAGAGATTTGTGAGTGTATGCTGCTGTTGTACCAGTCTTTAGTGGAAAAGCAGGTATTATATAATAACTTCAAACATGTGTTGTCATTTTGCTGCAGAGTTTCTCTGAGGGTCAAATAACAGCTGAATGGCTTTACGAACAAATAGTAAATTTACATTTATTTAGATGTTTTTTTCCAGTGCGACTTATGCAATAAAAGCTATTAATCTTAGTTCCAAAATCTCACAGAATAGTACATAAGTAGGAGCTAGTACAGAAATAAAGGTGAAACATTTTTTTCTTTTTTTTTTAAGAGTAAGAAAGGGTAAGTGAATTCATAGTGGTGACTTAAGTGTTCAAAGGAGATACTGTTTGAATGAAAACGATGAAAACGAAGGTGGCAAAAATAAAATATGAATCAGACACATTTGTAATAACATGTCTGTGTGTGTTCTGCAGATCATTGATGAGGAAGACTCACAATTTATGATGAACTGCCCCCCTGCAGTGACAGAGAGCACCCCCCGCAGGAGGACCAGAATACAGGTGCTCTGGACAGCGCCCCCTTCAGGCAGTGGCTGTTTACTGCTGAAGTAGGTATCAGTATAACATAGCTCTGACCAATGTTGCATTCCATTCAAAGTCAGATGTGGAATATTCCTACTTAATATCTCCAATCTCCGACCATGAAGGCATTCCACTGGCCGATACTTGGAAGATGACGTATAAGGAAACAAAACTTCCCTAGCAACTAGATTGCAGAGTATAAACGATGCTATGCAATGATAGCATTTGTTTTACAGGTGTGCGATTGTCAAAAGGAGAATATATTTTTAAGTATTTTACACTCCTGTCTCTTCAAATGTTTGACAAACAAGTTTTAGTATTATGAAATGTAGAAGCTTTGACTCACTTATGTTTTTATTTGCTTAAAAGTGAATGTTGATCAGTAATTTTTATCTCCCTGGGTACCAGCATGTTTGCATGAAGTCATGCACCTCTATCTTGAAATCAATAATCTGAGTTGTGGATTTCCATTTTCAAGTTTGAAGTCCGACTTAAAGTGGTGTTCCATTGCACTTTTCTATGTAGGAAGTTGGAAATTCAGACTTTCCAAATTGAATGGAATGCAGCAATACAATGAAAAGTTTTTACACACTTGACAGAATGTATGTTTCTAATCAGCTTAACCTTTAGATCTAAAGGCTCATTCTTAAATGATTAAAATTAATTTTGCTGACAAACATAAATTGTCCCTTGATATGATTTTGTTGGGAAAAAATACTGAAAAAAAAAAAAAAAAAGAAGAAGTGACTTTACTGTGATTTTAAAATGTGGAAAATAGTATTAGTAAGGAATGAGTAGATGTGTGCAGACTTTAGACTGGTAGTGTATTCATCACGTATAAGACACTACGTAGATACTTGTCCTTTTTCCTTTCTCATAACTTCTTGTCCTTTGTCCTTACTGTTGTGTTCAAAAAGTGTTTATCCATCTTGGTTGAATCCATACAAGGAAACAGAATTTCATCTTCCCTTTATAAACTTTCAGTCAATCAAATTGATTTTATAATTAGTGTAAGACTGTGTGGGCTCTCTTAGTCAATTCATACAAAATTAGACAGTGCAGATCATCACTGCTGGACGTTATTAACAGGGTACAGGTGTGTAAACAGGAAGGGAGAACAGGAAGTGATTATGACTAAAATTAAAAATGCAAGAATTGACTTCCTTTCCATTCATGAGTTGAAATTAAATTGAATTCGCCACACCCCACAGGATGTTGAATTGGGAGTTTGAATGCGAATGCTAGGAAGAGGAATTTAATGAATTGAAATTCAACAATCACTCAAAAGTTTTTGACAAAACAAACAATTACAGATTGTTTTGACTAATTATTGTTTATTCCCTAATGTGCAGTTTTCTCAAAACAATTATCACAGCCATAAAAATGTAAAAAAAGAAAAAAAGAAATACAGTTCTACAAAATTATTCACATTGTTTTTAGACAACTTTATACAAATTAAGCCTGCCATCAAAATATGGGCTCAGTTAGATCATTCTGGGAAATTAGATGTTCTTTCATCATTGTCTATAAAATGTGAAAGTTAATTTATTTAATGTATTGAAATATTCAGTATATTACATTAAAATTATTTAAAAAAAATAATTAAGTAAAAAATATATTTATATAAATATGTAAATATATAATTTGTATAATATTTACATATACATTATTAAAAATATATTATGTAATTGATTAATTAATTATCAATTAAATTAATAGCAAATTTCAGTGTCCTATTGTTTCATAATGTTTCTGGCAATACCCCATATGTTGTGTGTACAAAAACATGTTTATGGATAATGTTAAAACATTAATAAATGTATAATTAAAAACTACATTTACAGCATTTCTTTGAATTTCATTACATTTTAATTCTGCCTTTATTTAACCAGGAAATAAGCCTCTCTGAGATTAAAATTCTTGGAAACACTTTACAATAAGGTTCCATTAGTTAATATTAGTTAACAACATTAGTTTACATGAACTAACAATGATCAGTACTTTTGCAGCACTTAATAATCTTGGTTCATGTTAATTTAATCATATACTAATATTGTTTTAAAAAATCTAAAGTTGTTAACATTATGTTAACATTAGTTAATGCACTTTGAACTGACAATTATTATTATTATTATTTTTTTTTTTTAATTTTGTAATTAACATGAACAAAGATTAATAAATGCTGTAAAATATATATATATATATATATATATATATATATATATTGTTCATTGTTAGTTCATGATACCTAATGAATTAACTAATGGAACCAAATTGTAAAGTTTTACTAAAATCTCTTTTATAGGAGTGTCCTGGCCAAGATAATCAGCAAGTAAAGAAAAAAAAAAAATAGTTACCAACACATCACAACACACACAACACATATCAATAATAATAAAAAATAATAATAATGTGTAAGAGCATAAAACAGTCCCAATTTATTTCTGAATGGCGCACAACCCTGTCCAAATAAGTTGTTAGTCTCCTCACTTTATGAGACTGTGAGACTCAACTCAAGCTCAGAGTTCCTGGACATAAAATATGGAAAGAAAATGTGTGTGCGTTACAGCGGTTGGCAAGTAAAAAGTGAAGCACAAGAAAAAATTTGAAGTGCAGAGGACATGAAAACAGGTGCAATACAAAAGAATGTTGGACATGTATCAAACCAGCATGAGCGCTGGAGAGGGTGCGCTCGAGGCAGACGGGATGTGGAGAGGTAAAGGAGAAGAGGGCAGAATGGAGCGTGGGTAATGAGTAGAGATCCGTAGTGAGGTTGCTGAACTCAGATTTTTGCCGTCAGAGTGGACTTGAGGTGATGCTGTGAGCAGAGACTCTCTGTGAAATCAAAACTTTCTCTTTCTCCGATTTACTCCAAACAGTCTCGCAAGTTAAAGAAAAATAGAGGAAAAAGTAGCTTGACATTGCAAATTGTTTTTTAATGCCCCCCGAGCTTCCCTACAGCTGAAATGTCATGATTAAAATCTTGATCCAAAAGAGAGACAAGTGAACCTGCAAAGCCACCAGCTAAATAACCAAACTTTTCCTGTTATTTAAGCAATGTCACACAAACAAGATCACACAAAAGATATCACACAAACAAGAATGCTGCAGGTAATAATAATACAGTAGTCATGCAGATGTTCACTGTAACAGTACGATTGAGGGAAAAGTAGCCTGTAATCATTCTGCTCCAACTCCAGTCTAGGACTTCCATTCCACATCTTCGCTTGCTGGAGAGAGAAACATGATCCGATTGATCCTGGATTGAGAGAAAACACTTCAGGAAAAAATCTATCCATATAGTTCATATTAAAAATCAGCACCCTTGGAACACCACTTGTCCAATCAGATTAGAGGACTGTATAAATCAAATTATTACATGGCTCTCTGAAATACTTTTTCTGATTGGTCAATCATACATTCACTGCATTCTGTTTGTGGTGTCTAAACAGTATAATTGAATGTTGTGCCAGGCAAAACAATTTCCTACATTGCTGAGCTATTGTTTTTTTTTTTATTTATTTATTTATTTATTTTTTTTTATCAGAAGCTTTAAAAGCCCTGTGAAATCAAAATTAAAGTTTTTCTGATTTTAGTCCATATCTATTAGCTTTAAGGTCATCTATATGCTAGTGTATATCTAAATGTTGACATCATTTGTTTTCAGAAGATATAAGCATTTAAAATCTGCAGTCGGGTAGTTGACAAATATGCAGTAAAAACCTATTTTTTTGTAAAGCACAATTTAAAAACAAACAAACAAAAAAAAAAAAAAAACATTTATGTAGTGTAAAGTCTGATATTTAAGAAAATATAAGGGGTCACTAACTTTGTCAATTCTTTCACTGTTTTTTGAACATTTTCACTGAACAAATTTTTTTCACTTATTTTCATATGGTGTTTTTTATTTATTATGAAATTATGAATAGCACCCCCCCCCCCCCCCCATTACCTGTTGGACATTTTCATTAAATGCAAGTCAAACTTTGCTGTCATCCTTTCAAAAATGTTGAAAATTATACCAGTTTAAGATGAGTGATGATTATATCTACTCTAATGCAATATTCAACAGTTTTTTTAAACATATTTTGAGTTAAAAAATAAATCTTTGGTTCTTTTATGTGTGTCACACCATAGGACATTATGTCACACTAAAGGACAGAAATGGTAGTTGTTGGATTGAAGAGAAATAAGATGTATTACAGTCAAGCATTTCTATTTAACTGAATGAAAGATGATTGAAATTTTTAAATATAATTGTTGCATTTTTCAAAGCAACATTTAAACTATTTACTTTCTTCATCGGTTTCTTAGGATCTCCTCCCTTCGGTGTGGATCCCTGTTAAATTTCTCTCTATACTTTTGTGTTCTCTCTCTCCCAGTCATTTTTCTCCCTCAGTTCTTTCTGTCCAAAAATGAAAGAATCCAAAAATGAAGGACCACATTTTATACTTCAGTAGTTTGCATGTAAATGTAATCTTCAAAAGAGTAAAGCATACTTGGCCTGCTGTCTGATATTGGAGGGCTCAGAGCTCAAGACTCAACTTGAGTCCTGATTACACCAATCCCCCCAGACTTTACTTACTTGGGGGCCGTTTACACAACAACTTTTTCAACTAAAAACGGAAAACTTTTTATGTGTTTTGGCTGTTCGTTTACACAACAATGGCGTTTTGGGGCCTGAAAATGCAAACTTTTGAAAATGGGTTTCAAAGTGCACGTTTTTGAAAACGATGCCGTTACCGTCTCCGTGTAAACATACAAAAACGCGAATTTGTGAAAACAATGACGTCATGCGCATGTGTATTACGTGTTCAGTCTATAGGCATGCGTGCAAGTACTTCAAAACAACGCGAGAGACATTCAAAATTACAATGGCGGACTACAGGACTGTGTTTGTGCTGCTCAAGATTTTGAGTTTACTGACGCTTCTCCAGCAAATTGTAGATTTACTGCATCACTACTACGACCAGCGATCGCCATTTTCATTGTTTGTATTCACCGCTCTGTGGAAGAATGCTTATGTGCGCAGGCGCGTAGTGTTTCTTTACAAAGTGACATCACCAACTACTGGCCTGGCATGCATAATACAGCATTTTAGTCGTTTTCGCGGATCCGTGTGAACTGGGATCGTTTTGACAACGTTGTCGTCTATACGCGAAACTTTCCGTTTTTAGTATATCGTTTTCATGTAAACGTACCCTTAGATGAATAGTGAATATCTGAAAATAGGTGGAGATGGGGAGGAGGCGGGATGCCAAGAAAATCTGTCACGGGAAGCAGGTAAACTGCGGCTTATATACTCCTGCTAGCGGGCTGTGATTTGTCAGATTAAAATTGGCATGTTACTCCCGAACCTCTGTTATTTCACTTTTATAAGTATTTATTTTCATGACACTGAATAGCAGTATCATCATACATCATATCATCACTATAACAGTACAAATGTTCTGCAAAAACAGAAAGTAGTTTAATTATTGCAATTAAAACACGGAAAATGGTCAAAAATAAATAAAATGAAATGAAATGAAGAAATGAATTGTTTAATCATTTAATGCATTTTTAAATGATGCCAATACTATTTATTAATTTTTATCTTGTGTGACAGTGAAAATGCCATGTCATGTCAACAACCCAGTCTCTCTCTTCCGGCTAAAAACATCCTTGACGTCACATAGAGGTTCAGAAACCTTGTCCAATCGAACTTTTTCTAGAACTAAAACCCACCCTCCCCCTACCTCTGTTCAATGCGTTTGGTTGTGTTCTAACTGGCACTGATCATGCCTTCGCAGAGCAATTAGAAGGGAACACAATCCATGATGTGGGTCGTTCCAAACAAAATTTCCAATAAGAATCACTTAAAACGTGAGTTCTAACTGACCATTATCGCCATTCAGCCATCTAGAGCTCCCTCAGTGAAGGGTAATTGTCTTTGAAGGGAATTGGTCATAGGGTTGATTACTTCTGAATGGGACGCGCCAACGCGGGAGCTGGACGTGAGGAAATTTACTTGAGTTTACTTGAGGCTCAAGATGGCGCCGAGTATAGCTGCTGTGTTGCGAGCTCCAACCCAGTGTTGCAGTTTTTTGTTTGTTTTGTCTACAATTCGTATGTTTTTTGTCTTGGATGTTGTCTGCCTTATTGTCTATGATAGACAAACACTTTTGGACATTGATTCTGCAATAGCACACCGAAAACCGGACTTTAAATACCTCAATGCTGACTCACTGTTTACAAACACGACAGCGGAGCCCTTTGTCTGGGCAGCCCAGCCGCGGAAACGCAGCCGGAAAAGGGGAAGAAGAGCCAGCATTCTCATCAGACTAAGACATCGCACAAATTGACTCCAGCTACCCAGTATTCTACTGGCAAATGATCAGTCTCTGGACAATAAGCTCTGTGAGATGAGAGCACGGATCTCTTTCCAACGAGAGATGAGGGACTGCTGCATTATCTGCCTTACAGAAACTTGGATGTCTGTACAGTGTAATTTTATTGTACACAGTCTTCTTATTTTGTGTATACTGTATATTGTATATTATTAGGTGTATATTGTGTTGTGTAACAGATGTGTAAACTGCGTTATGTGTAAATCAGATGTTTATTGTAATTGTCATACTGCTATGTTGCTTGGAACCGCACCCAAGACTTTCACCCACTGTTGCACTTGTGTATATGGTTGAGTGACAATAAAGAGATTTGATTTTGATTTGATTTATATAAACTGGAGATTTATTGGGATGTTCAGCTCATGTAATTGTTCTTTATTCTTTATGCTTAGTTTATTGTGATTTAAAACTTGACTATATTATCTTTTTACTCACTTGTTGCTTATTTATCTGTATTGGCACTGGCTCTAGCCTTGTTATAAACAAAGGCCGCGATGCGCTGTTTGTTTGTGGGCTGGTTATGCAGTAACGTGTTTAGTTAGAGATCATCATTCATCCTCAAGTCTTTAGAAATGCTGGTCGGTATTGAGATCACTTCTCAAGTTTCCCCAGTAAGCGGCTCTGATATGAGCAGCACGGTGGAAAGAGCTATGTGTGTTTGTGTGTGGCTGTAAACTAAAGCCTATTGGCTTAAAATGGTACGTGTCGTTCGACATTTGCCTCCCCCAGTTCCTGTTTCAGTAGGAAATACATCAAAACACCAAATCGAGTCGTGCTCATCAAATTACTTCACAGGGACTGTAAAGCTGAAGTATGTAACTTTTTCTGAGTTAAAATACTTTCTTTTATCCCAAATTAATATTCAGAGACAACTTTAAGTAAGCCTTTCATAGGTTAATTTTTATTTTATTTTTGGGGGATTTTCTCCTCTTTTCTTCCCAAATTGGCATGCCCAATTCCCAATGTGCTCTAAGTCCTTGTGGTGGCGTAGTGACTTGTCTAAATCCAGAGGACGAATCTCAGTTGCCTCTGCGTCTGAGACAGTCAATTTGGGTATTTTATCATGTGGCTTGTTGAGCGTGTTACCGTGGAGACCTAGCGCGTGTGGAGGCTCATGCTATTCTCCACGGCATCCAAGCACAACTCACCACACACCCCACCATGAGCAAGAACCACATTATAGCAACCACGAGGAGGTTAACCCAACATGACTCTACCCACCCTAGCAACCGGGCCAACTGGTTGCTTAGGAAGCCTGACTGGTGTCACTTGGCATGCCCTGAATTCAAACTTGCAACTCTAGGTGTGATAGTCAGCATCTTTACTTGCTGAGCTACCCAGGTCCCCCATAGGTTAATTTTCTTAAAAATTGTAAACACTGTCTCTGTAGCGCTATGGAAATTCCTGTTTTGAGCAGTCAGTCTCAAGAGAGACAGTAACATTGACTTGACCAATGGCGTGGGACTATCTGTTTGTTTGACCAACGGCAATTCCGATTGGTGGCACTAGTGGTGCAGAAATTACATACTTAAGCTTTAAGGTCAACATGAAATCAAAATGGATCCTACTGACATTCCCAGTACACGTTCTTGTTCTTATAGAGCGCAACAGTTGGGTTCAGTAAAAATCCCATTTATTTTCTCCAAAGTGGAATTGATTTTTAACGATTACTCATAAACCATTAAAGACAGACCTTACGTGAGCTCCAAGGTTGTTAATTGTATGCTTCTGCTTCTGCTTTCAGTCCATATTATTTCAACTTTATTTTTTATAATATTGCATTTAATAGCAGAATTCCTGGTGAAGAACTACATTAGTCCAAAAGAGAGGGGAAGCTCGCACACAATGTTTAGAAAATCTTACAGTTGTTTCATTTATTGAGAGGCCAAAAAGTGCAAAAGTGCTCAGTGCAAAGACAAAACGTTATCGTCATCAGTGTCCCGTTAACAATAGCACACCTATTGTGTATTTACCGTATTTGTCCAAATAGAATAGACTTAAAAATATACAAATGTTTGCTAAATGTTATAGACATACATATTACCTCTTTATATGGTATACCAGCATACATATATATTGCTAAAGTAACAAAAACAAGTTATCAAGAATCTACGTGTATATATCAGGAGATGGAGAAGGACACAAATTACATAAAAATTACATATACAAAAATTACCCATTATATTATTATAACACAACCATATACCAATAATATTCATTATTCAAAGAAGAATTGTTGTGTGCACACAAATCAGTAAGGAATTATATTTTGTGTCATATATACATTATACCATTATATCAATTATGTCAATGCAAATGTGGATCATGCATAATTCAAAAACATGGGCATAGTACAACAATCACCCGATATTCAAAAATGTCTACATGTATTTACAAAAGTAAACTGTACATAGTTATATTTGCAAATATACCATGATTCAAATCATAAGCACGTACAAATAGAGATGCGTCATAATAATCCTATAGAAAACAGCTGATGGAACAATATTAATTCATTCCCAGGGGATGTAAAGATTTTAAGTGTAATATCTATCGGGGTTTTTTCTGTAGGAGTATCCGTTCTATATTGCCCCCCATGTGGATGCTTAACTTGTTCAATAACCAAAGAAGTTAGAGCAGATACCGAGTGACCAGCTTCTAAAAAGTGCCATGCAATTGGAGATTTTTGATCTTTCCTTCTCATGACACTCTCAAACTACTTAAATATTTTTGTATATTTGAATATTTTGCAATAAAATTAAAATATAATGTCTCTATACTTAAAATAAACAACTTAAAATCAGTACTTTTATATATTCCCCTTTTTTAATTGGTTAAGTCATTTGTAATGCTTCATGGTATTGTAGTTCAGTCCCTCATGAAAGACATTAATACTGCATTTAACACAAAGTCGGAATATTACTACTTGATATCTCTGACCTCCAACCATAAAGGCATTCCATTGCCTGATGCTCAGAACATGACAAGTAAGGAAACAAACTGCAGTGCTACCGTAGCTTGGCAGGTGTTTGACTGACACCAGAGACGTCTCCTAGAATCCCATTTGATAAACAATGCTGCAGCGCTAACATTTGTGCTACAAGTGTACAATTATCAAAAGAGAGTATAATTTACAATGCTTTGTACACCTTTCTCAACAAACGTTCATTAAACACACTTTAATATCTTGTAATGTTGGAAATTTGACTCATTTATTGATATTATTTAATAAAAGAAAATGTTTTTCACTAACTGTATGTCTCCCTGGGTGCCGACATGTTTGATGTCACACATCTGCATCTCAGCGAAATCAGAGTTGAAGATTTCTGCACGAGTTTCCAAGTTGGAAATCCAACTTCAAGTGGCGTTCCATTGCACTTTTTTCCTAGTAGGAAACTGAATGGAATGCAGCATTAGTACATCTTGTACCTTTGTCTTTTTGTCTGATTATCTAATACTTTTTCTAATACTAATAAGTTTTTGCTTCAAATCAAAGTTTGTAATGTTGTGATTCACCTCGGAGCTGGCTGGTGTGCTTCATTCCAGAACCAAGTGAGTGAGCACAACTTTCTGTTTCTGCTGACGTCAAGGTTAGGGTTAGGGGTTAGGGTTAGTTAAAGCCAGCAATGTTTCAGAGGGGACTAGTTCTCCGTCTGCAAATTCTGGAATGGTATGATCATTTTCCACAATCCAATCAATTCCAAATTTTTCACATTGATAATTTTGTTTAATTCGGAAACATTATGACTGTGATATGGATTGCAAATGTTGTTTCATGTTGACTTAAAGTTACACCCTGTCTACAGCTGATGCAAGCATTGCGTCACGACAGAAGCAAATAGATCCCATTATAATCAATGAAGTTGTTTACACCGAAAGTGTCCGTTCTATCAGGAAGACTCGCAGACTTGAAAACAGTTTTAGATTACATTTATTTGATGAATATGTAACAGAAATGTAATGTCTCTCTTTGGTGTGAGCCCCGTCTGGCGGTCCGAAGAAGTTGTACTCGGAACCATCAGATCCTGCCGGAGATAGGAGGCAGGGGCGAGGAGCCTACCCTCATGCATGACGGGACTCAACTGGTGGCGGTGTGGTGGTGGAGGTTGCTGTGTTAGCACACTGAAACAGCAATGTGATAGATTGTGGGCAGACATATAAAGCGATGGCTGACATATGATTTGCTAGGAGTTACCTAGCAAATGGTGCGATGATGTACAGCTGCAAGTCTTCCCGCTAGAACTACGCTGCTTTTACATTTCCAGTGCTGAATTGCTTCAGAACTACTGCATGCTGCAATGCCACTTTATTATCCCGTCCTAACTTCTGACTGCTACATTAAAGCTAGCTTGTGATGTTTCTGGTGTCTGGTCTACTCATTTAAATAATCTTCTGTTTCTTACCACATTTATATGCAGTTTTAGCATCAATAACATTTCAGTAATAATGATATAATAAGTGAATGTTTACACCAGTGGATTTTCATTGAAAATAAAGTAGGATACAGTTTTTTTTTTTTTTTTTTTTCCATTTAACCATTGCTGAAATCTACTTAAACTCACAGCTGATTGGTCCATGCTTTCTGCGTGTCATTTAGAATGTTCACTTCGACACACAGTAGCCACATCACTTCACATTAACAGATGTGCCCAGTGTAGACAGGGTAAGCTCCTAAAATAAACTAAAATTAATATTTGATGTCCATTTTTTAATTGATTAGGTAGGAAGAGGGATTATTGCATGGCTGCTTATCAAACCGCTGCATATTCACATCCTGATCACTTTGTCCATGTTTATTTTGTGATGATAACTGGCTTATTCTACATTTTACCTTGCATAGAGTGAAGCTACAAAGATGCCCATGCTTTTGGATAATATGGTTATGTGAAGTAAGAGTAGTTGGCTTTGGAGTAAATGTTAATTTTCCAGTAGAAAAGTTTATTGCTCATAAGTTTCTCTTTCATTTACAGGTACTAGTTTGTTTAAATTTCAAAACTATGAACTGTCAACCCCTAAAATTCCCTAGAAAAAAAAATAGACTCGAGTGAGACAATTGTTGACGTACAGTAAGAGTACAGAGAGCTATTCAATTTATGTGGATAGCATAGCTATGGTAATTTGGTCTTGGAAACATTTTGATTGCAGACTTTGAATCTTCTGAGCACAGTTTGAAACATTGTTGAGTTCTCCTCTGAGACTCTAGAGGAGACACATATGGGGCTACTGGGCTCTTTTTTCTCTGGAGAAAAAATCTTCCAGGAGGAAAAGTCTCCATTTGCTCTCTAAACCTAACCCAACCCTTACCCTGAAACCTAACTCTAACCCCTAACCCTACCCCTACTCCCAGGGCCGTAGCTGGGTATTCTGGGGCCTCTGACCGTATATTGCTTTGGGCCCCTTTCCTATTAAAAAATACAGTTTCGAATTTGTCGTGGGGCCCCCCGGACCTGTGGGCCCATAGAATCATTACCACCTTTCACCCCTCTTGCTACGGCCCTGCCTACTCCTAAACCTACACGTACCTCAACCTTAGTAGCACCAAATGTGAATCTTGTGAGAATTTTGCAGAATAACATGTAGTTACATAGTAAATCTATTGTATTGTATGCTTTTTTTATTATTTATTTTTATGTTAGTACATAATAGTTAAAGACACAGTATAAAGTGTGATAATCTTTCTTTCCTATGGGTCCTGCTAACAATTGTTGAAGCCTATGAAATCAACGATGGCTCTGCCTGGGGTCGGACATGCACACAAACAACTTAAAAGCAATTTCTGTTTAAGCTGTTCTGCAAAAGCGATTTGTTCCTTTTAAAAGTGTAGAGTGAAGGCAAGATGAAGCACTGATTGAAATATAGATGTTTTTCAGACCAACAGATGCTCATTAGAGACCTCATGTTACAAGCGATTTCACTAAAAGCCCAGACGAATAATCCAGTTTAACAGCCACAGTGTTAAATAATTACATTAGCCTATAATTATGTGACACAATTTTTGGGTTTCAAGGTTCACAGTGTATATATAAATATAACCTGCATATAATTTCACAGCGGCACAGATCTCATTGAAGATGTTTTTCTGGGTTGATGTGGACTCTTTAATTTGCATTATATAGCCCTGAGCAGTGGCCTGAGAAGATCTCTCTCTCTCACACACATATTGTAAGAGAGGCGATTAGCATCAGCATATAAAAAGAGGAAAGTGAGTCTGCCCTTAATAACATCTCATTGATAGAATTTAAATTGGATGTTAAATAAGCATTACTGTGGCTGATTGCCTGACCGGCCCTGAAAAGTGAGGAGGCTTTCTGGCGAAAGTGCTCTTCTTGTGATATGTGAAATTGGGGTGAGATTGAATTAGAGCATGCACAATTAGAGCGGTACCATCAGTACCTTTACATAAAATGTGATGTGGGTGGTATGTGTGTTTCAGGGTCTTTGTGTGTCTCACTCTTTTCCCACCAGCCTTCTGACTGAATGCTCCCAATAGTGTTTGGAATTGTTTACACTTGGTCACTTATGCAACGTTCAGACCGCAGCTGAATGTGGCCCAAATCTGATTTTTTTGTTCAAATCTGATGCACCTGAGAATGCGTATAATTTTAATTAGCAATATTTATTTTTATTTTTAACGCAGATAGGACACTTAATGCCTCTATGCCTAATAATACCGTAGCCTATATCATATCAGCAAGTGATGTAGAAAGACAGTCTTGATTCAGTTGTGCTCAAAAGTTTGCATACCCTGCCAGAAATTGTGAAATTGAAATTGTGAAAATATGACTGAGCATGCAAAAAAAAAAAAAAAAATGTCTTTTATTTAAGGATAGTGATCATAAGAGGCCATTTATTATCACATAGTTGTTTGGCTCCTTTTTAAATCATAATGATAACCGAAATCACCCAAATGGCCCTGATCAAAAGTTTACATATCCTTGAATGTTTGGCCTTGTTACAGACACACAAGGTGACACACACAGGTTTAAATGGCAATTAAAGGTTAATTTCCCACACCTGTGGCTTTTTAAATTGCATTTAGTGTCTGTGTATAAATAGTCAATGAGTTTGTTAGCTCTCACATGGATGCACTGAGCAGGCTAGATACTGAGCAATGGCGAGCAGAAAAGAACTGTCAAAAGACCTGTGTAACAAGATAATGGAACTTTATAAAGATGGAAAAGGATATAAAAAGATATCCAAAGCCTTGAAAATGTCAGTCAGTACTGTTCAATCACTTATAAAGAAGTGAAAAATTCAGGGATCTCTTGATACCAAGCCAAGGTCAGGTAGACCAAGAAAGATTTCAGCCAAAACTGCCAGAAGAATTTTTCAGGATACAAAGAAAAAACCCACAGGTATCCTCAGGAGAAATACAGGCTGCTCTGGAAAAAGACGGTGTGGTTGTTTCAAGGAGCACAATACTTGTTGACCGCTCTCCAAACATAGCACTTATGGTTGTGACCATAAAGCTCTATTTTGGTCTCGTCACTCCAAATTACAGTGTGCCAGAAGCTGTGAGGCGTGTCAAGGTGTTGTGGGGCATATTGTAACTGGGCTTTTTTGTGGCATTGGCGCAGTAAAGGCTTCTTTCTGGCAACTTGACCATGCAGCTCATTTTTGTTCAAGTATCGTCGTATTGTGCTCCTTGAAACAACCACACCGTCTTTTTCCAGAGCAGCCTGTATATCTCCTGAGGTAACCTGTGGGTTTTTCTTTGTATCCTGAACAATTCTTCTGGCAGTTGTGGCTGAAATCTTTCTTGGTCTACCTGACCTTGGCTTGGTATCAAGAGATCCCTGAATTTTCCACTTCTTAATAAGTGATTGAACAGTACTGACTGGCATTTTCAAGGCTTTGGATATCTTTTTATATCCTTTTCCATCTTTATAAAGTTCCATTACCTTGTTACGCAGGTCTTTTGACAGTTCTTTTCTGCTCCCCATGGCTCAGTATCTAGCCTGCTCAGTGCATCCACGTGAGAAGCTAACAAACTTATTGACTATTTATACACAGACACTAATTGCAATTTAAAAAGCCACAAGTGTGGAAAATTAACCTTTAATTGCCATTTAAACCTGTGTGTGTCACTTTGTGTGTCTGTAACAAGGCCAAACATTCATGCCATTTGGGTGAATTCTGTTATTATTATGATTTAAAAAGGAGCCAAAAAACTATGTGATAATAAATGGCTTCATATGATCACTATCCTTAAATAAAAGACGTGATCAGATATGATCATAAAAGATACGATCAGTAATATTTTCAAAATCAATGCCAACATTTCAACATTTCTGCCAGGGTATGCAAACTTTTGAGCACAACTGTAAATAATGTAGGCTATTTTAATTTGTATTTATTTTTTTAAGCCATCTGCAGTCTTTGGGATTTAATTACCATCGAAGTTCAAGAATGTATATTATTAATTATGAGCATAAAATCAATGGTAAGAAGAGTTATCTAGAATTATTTCAGATTTGATTGGCTTGCATTTGCATTTTGATACAGTTTGAGAAATAAAGCTTAGACACTGTTTTCTGCACGAGTGATGCAAGTAAAGGGCACTGTTAAATAAATCTGCATCTGTATCTTTACATGCACATATTTTAGCACTTGAAATCCAAATGAATCACTAAACCCAACATCTGAAGCCTATATTTTTATTTTCCTTCCGTAAAAAGGAACTGAATGAGTTAACTAGATAGGTAATACAAGTTTTAAACCATAACAGGCCTATATACAGTGCTGGGAAGATTTCTTCAGAATTGCAATCCGGTACTGATTACAAATTATATGAATAAAATTGCAATCAGTAACGTAATCTCTTGGATTATATTTTTTTAGGTAATCTAATCTGATTATTTTTGTATTACTTTTGGATTACCTCTACTGTTTTTTATTTGATGTCACATGCGTTTACTGTAAATAGGATAATCTATACATATTTTGACAATGTTGCTTAAATTAATTTAGGAAACCATACTTAATAAATCAAAATATGAGAACTGATATGATTTTTTTGTGTTCTAATTGCTATTTTTGGCAAAGATGGCATAACAAGATAACTCCACACAGAAGGCACATAAGAAAAAATCTGATAGGTATCTGATTTATTTACATACGAAAGTGGCCTTGATCAGATTTGAAAATGTCAGATTCACATATGAGTGAATAATTCCGATTTGAATTTGAATCAGTTCAATATGTCCATTGTACAAAGGTGCCTGGGTTTGTTCCTGGCAGGCAGTAGATACGCCCCCCCCCCCCCCCCTCCCTAATCCTAACCATATGGAGCCTGTAAAATGAGTACCCTGCCAGGAACATCCTGAGGTACCTTTCTCCCATCGCATGTGAACATAGCCTTAACCCTATCACACTTGAGTTTTTCCTGTACAGATGTATACCCCAGAGTGAGTTCTTTAATGCACGCTGTAATAAAAAAAAGATCTCACTTTATACTTTACAACGGATGCATTAGAGGACAGATTATACCCCGCCATATTGTTTACATTACAATGCAGCATGGGATTATGAGTTCTTCAAACATAGAAGTCTCTTAAAACCTAGCCCTTGCACTTTTTTACACTGGAAGTTTGAGTGACAGATGGAATGGGAGAAGACTCAAGTGGACTAACTAGTATATACATTCTTTATTTGACATCAGAAAACATGCCCACATAACAGCTTTAAACTTTTATGTAGTGATTGTTTGAATTTTTGTAACATAAAAAATAAAAATATTGTGATGTAATATTGTTGAAAAGACTGTTTGAGCTGCTGGTTCATTATGACAACTGCTTCAGTATTTCTTTTGCTGGTAAACAGCTGCATGAATGCAGATCACACCAGTTTGATCGTACGCCTCTGAGCCCAGCATTGTGTAATCACAAAGGTTTGATCGTTCGTCCAAAAGGGTTAATGCCAGCAGTGCATTGTCTATACAGCTGGAGTTGCACTCACTGGAGGTGGTATTTCAAGCTTGAATTGATTGGGTTGGAAAATTAGCTAATATTAACAATAAAATTAACTATCACGGTGATGTAATTAATTGCATTTTTTTTTTTTTTTTTTTTTTAGCATTGTTTCATATAAAATTAACTGATTTAATGCATTAAATTGACAGACTTAGAAAAAAGTATTCATGTCTTTGAAGTCAAAGAGTGATGTTAAGGGGCTCTTTACACATGATTGTGAGCCTATGAAGTATCATAAGTGTTATTTCTTTCCAATGGAAATTTAGCTGATTATTTATTGGACATGACTTTCAATCATTGTATTTTTGTTCTGCCTGTTTTTTGGGGGGATTTTTTGTCTTTATTTGAAGATTTAGCGAGTTCTTAAATGTGCAGGGATTTGTAACAAATGGCCAATAACAAACACTGGTGTATGTGACTGACAGCACTGCTGTCGAAAGCAGAGTGCTTATGGGTCGCAAAACTGACACGGGTATTTCCAATCTGTCATAACCAGGACTGGAAATAAGGGCATAGGCTGGGGGACGGAGTGCGGGGAATGAATTTAGAAGATTTAAAACTTTATGAGATACAGTTAAAACTGGTTAATTTTTTTTAAGGGAAATTAATTGGATTTCTGCGTGCTTCTAGTCAATAGCATAAGAAAGCTTGTTGACTTCCGTGAAAGCAGCTGGAATATATGCAACCAACTGAAATGCTTCTCTATCAGTGCTTGTCCACAATAACAATGTATAGGCCTATAAATGTTATGTTGTTATAGATTTTAGATGTATTTCTATTTGAATAGACTCTGGTTATCTGAAAGTGCCCCAGAATGATGAAAATGAATAAATACATAAATAAATGTACCCTGACTCCCCAACTAGGGTCCCCCCACTGAATCTCAGCCACTTCCACCACTGGTCATAACACATTTATTTTAGATTTCATAATCCATTTTCTTTTTTTCCTAATGGCATTTTTATTTGTTGCAAAATATTTCTGAGCTTGATCAATTATTTTCGTTGAAGTTAAGCATTAACTTTGAATAGTAGATTGAGAAGCAGTTTTAGGGAGTAACAATGCAGACACCAAAACACAAAAAAATCTGTGCTTCCCCACAAGGCACCAGTCACCACTGGTTTGGATTAAACGTGAGTAAGCATTTCTGTTTTTGGCCCATTTCTCAGTCCATTGAGCTTGACTGAAAACGTCTTGGTTACTGATGTAACCTCTGTTCCCTGATGAATGGAACGAGTCGTTGTGTCGATATAGTGACACTAGGGGTTCGATCTTGAGAGCCCCAATCACCTTTGCTTAAAATAGAAAAGGCCAATGAGAACTGGCGAGTGGAATTTGCATGCCACTCTCCGCCCCGGACATATGGGTATAAAAGGAGATGGCATGCACCACTCACACAGATTTATGCTGAGGAGCCGATAGAGGGTCCCAGCCATGTCAGCAGCCGGTTCAGCGCCGCGGCAGGAGGGACACAACGTCTCGTTCCCTCCATCGGGAAACAGAGGTTACATTAGTAACCAAGACGTTCCCTGTCTGTCACTCACTTGACGGTGTGTCGATGTAGTAACACTAGGGATTCCTATAGGAAATGCTGCAGGCGCTGAACCGTGTCACAAGGTATAGAAGAGTGGACAGGGGCAAGCTGCTGCATGCCTTGCAGTGAGCGCTCAACCACGTCGTGACCTTCCAGCGAGTTAGGTAAGGTGTCTCCCTAGTCCTGTTAAGGGGGGAGGAGGCACTTACCCAAGGAAGCTACCAGCGGAGCCTTACCTGATTGCTGTTAAGCAAACTCCGCCAAGCACTTTCTAGAATAGCACTGGGAAGTGCTCTTCCCTCTCCAGGAGGGAGGGCACTACGGAGACCACATCCTACCGGAGGGAGGTTAACATGTGGAGAATACCTCACATGGACTTACCAACAGGGAAGTTCACATATGGAATGATACCACAGGAGGACCCTATCTAAAGAGAGGGTACGCAGCAACAGTGGCTGAGGCAGAGAAAGCTCTGGCGAGGGGAAACACAGGGTTCACCTACAGGGAAACCGAACAGTGGAAACTCATCATACAGGATTACCAAGGGGAATCACCATGTATGGAGCACTGAGCCCGAGCACACGGGGTCATCTGAAAAGGGGTATACCACGAGTACTGGGCCTGGTGCCATAACTCCTCCACCGAGTTCGTCATCGAATAGTGCTTAAGAATTAAAGAGGTGTCCGGGGTTCACCGGATACGGGGAACTGTTGTGGACAAAAGGCGCACATTATCACCTTGACAAGGCTGGGACTTCCTCCTCTGAATGGAGCGCTTGCAGGTTCACCACCTGGTCCCGAAAAGGAGTGGTGGGAACTTTGGCCATGGGGTCTCAAGATCACATGAGAGTGTGCCGGCCCGAACTCCAGGCATTCGCTGGTAACAGAGAACGCCTGCAGGTTCCCCACCCTCTTGATGGAAGTGTGCGCCACCAGGAGAGCTGTCTTCAGAGACAGAGTGCTGAGCTCAGCCTGCTCCAGGGGCTCAAAGGGGGCTCTCTGTAGGGCAGTTAGGACCACAGAGAGATCCCAAGAGGGAATCAGGCGCGGTCTAGGAGGATTCAACCTCCTTGCGCCCTTGAGGAACCTGTTGATCAGGTTGCACTGTCGTGAGGGTCTCCCGTCCAGTGTATCATGGTAAGCTGCTATGGCAGCCATGTACACTTTCAGGGTAGAGGGAGACAGTTGTCTCTCCAGCCCTTCCTGAAGGAAGGACAGCACAGACCCGATGGCGCATCTCTGTGGGTCTTCTCCACAGGAAGAACACCAGTTCATGAAGAGATGCCACTTCAAGGCATATAGCTGCCTCATAGAGGGGGCTCTGGCCTGAGTGATTGTGTTTACCACTGCTGGTGGAAGACACGCTAGGTCTTCTGCGTCCCATCCAAAAGCCAGACGTGGAGATTTCAGAGGTCCGGCCGCGGGTGCTGGAGCGTTCCCTGCCCCTGAGTGAGAAGGTTCTGCCTCAGGGGAATGCGCCAGGGAGGTGCTACTGCCAGGAGCATCGGATCCAAGAACCAAATCCGGTTGGGCCAGTATAGCGCAACGAACAGGACTTGCTGCTCGTCCTCCCTGATTTTGCACAGAGTCTGTGCAATAAGGCTCACAGGAGGAAACGCATACTTGCGTATCCCCCGAGACAGCTGTGCACCAAGGCATCCGTGCCGAGGGGGGCCTCGGACAGGGAGTACCAAAGGGGGCAGTGAGAGGACACTTTGGAGGTGAACAGGTCTACCTGCATCTCCCCGAATCTCTCACAAATCAGCTGGACTGCGTGGGGGTGGAGTATCCGCTCCCCGCGGAGCGTTCCTGCCATGAGAGCGCATCTGCTACATGGTTGAGGATGCCCAGGAGGTGAGTGGCTTGCTGAGACTTCAACGTCTGCTGACTCCAAAGGAGGTGGCGGACGAGTTGTGACATGTGACGTGAGCATACACTGCCTTGGCGGTTTATGTACGCTACAGTCACTGTGTTGTCGTTCCGGACCACAACATGCTTGCTCTGAATCAAAGACCGAAGCCTCCTCAGGGCCAGCAATACTGCCAGCAACTCTAAGCAGTTGATGTACCACTGGGTGCCTGCCCGTTGCACACGGTGCCCCAGCCTGAGTTCGAGGCGTCTGTCGTGACCACAACGCGTCTTGAGACCTGCTCTAGGAGAACACCTGCCCGTAGAAATGCCAGGTCCGACCTAGACCTGAAAGTGTGACGGCACTGTGGCGTGAAATTGTTTCATTGGCGCCGCTACCTTCTGTCTGAAGGTCTTCAGGCAGGCAGCACTGACTGAGCACGTTCAGTCGTAAGACATGCCTTGAGAGTGACTAAGTCCAACTCCATACTGAGAAAAGAGATGCTCTGCACAGGGGAGAGCTTGCTCTTCTTCCAGTTGACCTGAAGCTTGAGTCGAGGTGCTGAAGCACAAGGTCCCTGTGTGCACACAGTAGATCTCGCGAGTGAGCTAGGATTAGCCAGTCATCGAGATAATAGAGAATGCGTATTCCCTTCTCCCTCAGCGGGGCCAGGGCAGCCTCTGCGACCTTGGTAAAGACATGAGGGGACAGGGACAGACTGAAGGGGAGGACCTTGTACTGTTATGCTTGTCCCTCAAAGGCAAACCAAAGAAATGGTCTGTGTCGAGGAAGAATCGATATGTGAAAGGATGCGTCCTTCAAGTCATTGGCCGCGAACCAATCCTGATGTCGTACTGATGCCAGGATGCGCTTCTGTGTTAACATCCTTAACGGAAGCCTGTGTAAGGCTTTGTTCAAGGCACGCAGATCCGGATCCAAGACCCTTCCCCTCTCTTGGGCACAATAAAATAAGGGCTGTAAAAGCCCTTGCTCAGCTCGGCTACAGGGACGGGCTCTATTGCCCGGAGGATGGAGGCACCCTCGCCCCGCACCGTAGTGGAGAGGAAGCCACTGAACCTGGGTGGGTGTCTGACGAACTGGATCACGTAGCCGAGGTGAATTGTCCTGATGAGCCACTGTGAGGGGATTGAGAGCACTAACCAGGCCTCCAGCCTCCGCGACAATGGCACCAAGGGGACGACTGGACTTACCATGCCCGGGCAGGGTGGTTCGTGGCAAGGCAGAGCAGGTGCCCTACCTGGAAGACAGCCCATGGGGGATGTGCTGCTCCGCAAGTCCGCAACAGTGGCTGGTGACTGAGGCAGGCGAGCGAGCGACCCCAGAGACCATTACACTTACCTGTTCGCTGGCTGTCTCTCGATGGAGAACGAGGGACTGGTCAGGAGTAGTTGCCTTATCCCTGGGCTGCCCATGTCAGGACTGCCTCAAAGCCCGTCTGGGGTTCTTGGGGTCTGGCTGACCGGCAGGTGGAGCCGACTTCCCGCGGGAGGATGTTTTTGTCTGAGGCCGGCTTACGGGCTCCGATGGTGCGGGAGCCAGGGCCGGCACCACAGGGGAACGGCTCTGGTGAGAAGCAGATGGGGAATGGGACATCGGAGGCCTGAAGGCGGCCAAGTCGCACCGCAGCAGGATGAGCTTAATCGCCTCAGTCTGCTTCCTCACTGTCGAGAACTAATGGGCAAAATCCTCGATGGTGTTGCCAAAAAGCCCCCCTTGGGAGATGGGTGCATCGAGAAAGTAGACTTTCTCGGCGTCACGCATCTCTGCAAGGTTGAGCCACAGGTACCACTCTTGGACCAAAACAGTGGACATCGTCCGGCCCAGGGCGCAGTCGTTGCACGCAAGGCAAGGTCGGTCACAGTGCAGAGTTCCTGCATCAGCCCTGGGTCGGTCCTACCCTTGAGCAGATCTTTCAGCGCCTTGGCCTGGTGGACCTGCAGGATGGCCACGGCATGCAGGGTGGAAGCGGCCTGACCCGTGGCCTTGTAAGCCTTCGTCATTAAAGAGGAAGAGAACTTACAGGCCCTGGAAGGGTGTCAGTTTGGAGAGGAAGGCCTTTTTGTTTTACTCTAACATTTTTCCAGGCTGTTTAAAGACTTCCATGGCTGCCACAAGTATCTCAGAGGTCACCAATGTAAACAGTCTGTAATCCTGTTTGGATCCAGGAGCTTAAACTATGTTCATGGTCACTCATCCAATTTTAATTACGACCGGCTGACCATAGTCTTTCTCTGTTACATTCTCTACCTTATTGATAAGTTCGCCTGGCTTAGTTGAACAAAGAATGCTGCTAGATCCATGGTCCGGTGAATTGTACTAGATGAGGCCGGGTATGCCACTGGGTTCGATGAAGGAGTTGAGACCTCGGTGGTTAGTTGAAAAAAGCCGCTGGATCGGCTTGTGGCGAAGTCTTCTGTAATGATGAAAACATCTCTGTATTCCTGGATTGGTGAACCAAGTCCATCTACGTTTGTTCCTTCTTCTTCAAAGTAGTGTCAGAAAATGAACTGTTTTATTATTATTATTTATTATTTATTTATTTTAAGTGGCATTATTTACCCAATATTATTGATTTTCAGAGGCATTTTTTTTTACCTTATTTTTTCTAACCATATCAAAGTACTCTGCATGTCGCCCATTTATTTCAATTTTTTCAAGTGAATCAAATAATTCAAATA
The DNA here is from genome assembly GCF_019703515.2 of Myxocyprinus asiaticus. Taxonomy (NCBI): domain Eukaryota; kingdom Metazoa; phylum Chordata; class Actinopteri; order Cypriniformes; family Catostomidae; genus Myxocyprinus; species Myxocyprinus asiaticus. Next base: position 42,691,785 of record NC_059361.1, on the reverse strand, counting down.
AATTGTCTATCAGAACCATAAAATCAAATTAACATTGAATTCAAAAGTAGCTGCAAATAATGCAATTATTTGCAAAATCTGGATACACCACCAAATATGCTGTATTTAAATATGATCAGGCCTAGGCCTTTGATAGAACAATATTAAATAAGGGAGTTGTTGTCACACTTTTCTTAGGGTAGGTTTATTTTTGAATTTGGTGTAGTTAAAATCGTAGATAGCGAGATGTGGGACAGGCTTACTGTACACCGAAAGTGTATCAGAATGAAAAGAAAAGAATTTTTAAATGTAAGTCTATTCTATTTATTGTTTCCATATAACAAACATGCTTTGTATAATTTATACCATTATTTTTTCTTATTTTATTCTTATTCTTATTATTTATTTATTTATTTTGCATGGAAAACATTCACTCTGAAGTACACATAGGTCATGTAGGCTATTCATTTCATTTAATGTCGTGAATCCCGCCTTTGTTGTTCCTCCCGCTCACCACCAGAGGGCTTAATCACCTGGGGATTGACTTTAACTCTCTGGACTCCATTTCCCATAATCCCCGTACCTGTCACTGATTACCTGCTCAGCTATTTCTCATTTACTCAGCTTTTTAAGTCTCACTCTCACTCTCTATCATTGCAAAGTCTTGTTTTGCCCTGGCTGACATTTCTAAGCATTCTCTGAGGTTTTGCATTATCTGTGTATGATCCTGGACTGTTTACCCTGTTTTGACCCATTGCTGCCTGCCTACTACTACTGCCTTGTTTACCTGGAAATAACCTGTGATTGTCTGCCACCTGCCCTGACCTCTTGCCTGTTTATTTTCTACCACTCTGGATTGCCTTTGTTATTACTGTTGCTGGTGATTGACGCTGCCTGTCTGTATTACGACGTTTATCATTATTAAAGCTGCACATGGATCTCATCTCCGATGACTCATCATTACAGAAGACTTCGCCACAAGCTGATCCAGCGGCTTTTTTCAACTAACCACCGAGGTCTCAACTCCTTCATCGAACCCAGTGGCATACCCGGCCTCATCTAGTACAATTCACCGGACCATGGATCTAGCAGCATTCTTTGTTCAACTAAGCCAGGCGAACTTATCAATAAGGTAGTACTCCCATTTATTTTCCACCGTTGCCGCCCACACTGGTTTTGATGCTGCTGCTCTGAAATCCATATACCTGATCGGACTCACAGCACGGCAGTGGAGGGAATTGCCAGACTCCGCAGACTAAACATGGGAGGTATATGTGAGGCTAGTACTCAACAAACTCGCCACAGAGGATCCTCCTCTCACAATCCCGGTTCCAACTTCCGAGTCAGCCACATCTGAATCTGCTCCATGCCATGGCACAGCCACGCCTCAGCCTGCTCCATGCCATGTCACAGCCAAACCTCAGTCTGCTCCAAGTCATGTCACAACAACGCCTCAGCCTGCTCCATACCATGTCACAGTCAAACATCAGCCTGCTCCATGCCATGTCACAGCCACGTCTGAGTCTGCTCCATGCCATGTCATAGCCATGCCTCAGCCTGCTCCATGCCATGTCACAGCCATGCCTCAGCTTGCTCCATGTCATGTCACAGCCTCATCTGAGTATGCTCCATGCCATGTCACAGCCACGCCTCAGCCTGCTCCATGTCATGTCACAGCCTCATCTGAGTATGCTCCATGCCATGTCACAGCCACGCCTCAGCCTGCTCCATGCCATGTCACAGCCAAACCTCAGCCTGCTCCAAGTCATGTCACAACAACGCCTCTGCCTGCTCCATACCATGTCACAGCCAAACCTCAGCCTGCTCCATGCCATGTCACGGCCACGTCTGAGTCTGCTCCATGCCATGTCACAGCCACGCCTCAGCCTGCTCCATGCCATGTCACAGCCAAGCCCCAGTCTGCTCCACATCATGTCACAGCCACATCTGAGTCTGCTCCACGTCATGTCACAGGCACATCTGAGTCTGCTCCACGTCATGTCACAGGCACATCTGAGTCTGCTCCACGTCATGTCACAGGCACATCTGAGTCTGCTCCACGTCATGTCACAGGCACATCTGAGTCTGCTCCACGTCATGTCACAGCCACATCTGAGTCTGCTCCATGTCATGTCACAGCCACGTCTGAGTCTTTTCCACACCCTGTCAAAGTCAAATTTCAGTCGGCTCAATGTTCACAACCACAGAGGTCGTATCTGAGAAATATGATTTGTGTTCACACGACAAAGCAATCAAAAGTTACAGCATTACAAAAATAATTTATCATAGTGTCTAAAAACGTCTCCATGTGTCCAAAAGCATCTCCAGACAAATAAAACATAATAATTGTAAATAAGAACTAATCACACATGCAAACACAACAATGAATAAAAGTTTGCATAGCATGCAGATGTGATTTTAGTAATGACATTTCACAGAATTAGTTCCTTTTTGTGCCATTTGAGTCATCTTTGAGTTTGTGTCATTTACTTGGCTCCATCTCCTGGTGGCCATATGTAACACTGTGCTTCATGTGGATTATCTAATGATCTATGCATCCGATTACCTTGTGAGTGGGCTTGTTTGAAATATTTTTGCCTCTTCTAAGTAATGGTATGTGATTTTATGTTCCGTTTATTTTTTGTGAAGTTATAAGCAAAAATGCAGCATATAATCAACATCAACATAATTGTCAAAGACATACACTTAGCTATTACTCACTATATTTTTGTCTGTGAGTAAAACAAATAACAACATATGACACATTTTGATGAGTTTGATGTTTTTACAGATTGCTACAATGCATTTTTATTGTTTTTTTAAACAAATTATCAAAACGGAACACTTCTGATTTGTCTGCAGATTTCAAAGCACTTGTTCAGTTTTGGTCATAATGCCTACATACATTGGAATGTAGAGCTGGTAAGCTTTCAAACAATACCTATTTTGTGTTGGTCAAGACTGTAGTTATTAATATTTTGACAACTTTTTTTTTCTTTTTTTTTTTTTTTCTCACAGGCACATCTGAGCTTAAAGGGTTAAATTATGCTGGTGAATATCATTGCTGTACTGGTCCACTAGTTGGACCTGTACCAAACCAGCTCTAAAACCAGCCTGAAAATTCATGCTGGTCTAATCTGGACTTTTCAGCAAGGCAGTTCTTTCTGTTGGTCTTTCAACCTTTTGTCCCACCTTCAAACTCATGTGCCAGTCTTACATCGACATAAAGTGTCATTTTAATTTAGAAAAATGATGACTTGTGGTCAAAGTTCCCTCTAATTTTTGTCCTTGCTGAGCAAAACCTATTTCTATTGGGTGGATACTTCAGCCACCACACAATAATAAAAATAAATAAATAAAAAAACAGATATAATTTAAAAATGAGTTGTTTTCTTTTTGTATGTTGTTGTTTAATGTGTGTTGTAGCACACGTACATCTCTGATGTCTGTTTTAAATATTTTCATCTGGAAAGCATCAAAATCAAATTAACATCTGCTACACATCTTAAAAATATCAGATTTACAAAATCATAAACGTCTTAACCTGTTATACTCTGGTGGATTTTTGGGCTGCCGCCTGCAATTTTAAACACTCAAATTTGAAAGCTCACCATTCACACATACTTTGGAAAAATGGCAAAAAATTGGTCTAATTTTTTATAGAACCTCCCAAATAAAAAGACTGTTTATTATTCTTAAATAATATTGTATGTGTTTATAATCTTATAAAAAAATCAAACATTGTAAACATGTAATTCTGGTTCTGTTCACTCTACCTCACTTTGAAAAGTCTCATTTTATTCCACTAGATGGCAGCAAGCACTAGAATTTTTTTTTCTCTATCACAGTTCATCACAATATACAGATCTGAAATGTAGGTGGCGCTCTAATGCAATTTAGCCTTTAAAGATGTGCTCGTCCATAGACATTCAGTCTAATTTTCAGTTCAAGTACCACCCTTGTTGTTTCATTGAATATCTCGGCCTCTGAGTGGACTAGAAGCTCAATCTAGGTGTTATTAGAAAGCCTTTGCAATGATATATATCATCAAAAGTTGAAAACATATTTTTCTGATGATTTGTTTTGCATGCTTTTCCTGCTGGATGGCATATTTTGTTCTAAACATCTGCCGCCGGCGGGTCCATATCTGCTGAATGTCTTATTGACATCTGGGACATACTTATTGACATATGTCTTATAGATGTTTTGCAGTTGAGCAAACAACGTAAAAAATACATCTTCCAGATGTAAACACACATAAAATAGATGTTTGTGTGATGTACGTGTACTATCAGGGTTGATTAATAGGCTAGTAACAACATAATAGACAGCGTAAGATCTACTACATTCCATTTACACTGCAGTTTAATCTAAGATCTGATATTTTTACATATACCTGATTTTTGTTGGACCTGTTTGCATTCACATATGACATAACTGACTGTGTTTACATTAATCACTCACGGGACAGGCATTATGAACATGAAACGTATTTGACCATTCATGCATGCAGCCGCATTACTGCTTATACCAAAAATGCTCGTGCCTCCCGGTAATGCGACTATTCACAAATTAAATGATGTGTATCTCCACTTTGTTTCCAATATTTAAGACGGCTTCAGCTCCATACCAAAAAACAAAATAAAAGATCTATGGACATTTGAATGGAACCCATTTGAAACACTGATAATTCATTTAGCTCTGATTCAAGAAACCCTTTAGGTTTTTCCACACACTCTGGAGTCTGCCATCTGTGCGGATATTTTTTCAATTTTTGCGGAAGGGGAGTAACATCAGAAGTTTAGAGGGAACATTTCAACATGCACAGCTTAGAGGAAACATTGCTTGTGATCCTTAGAATAGATTTATGCATTCTGTGATAGGTGTCCTTGGCACATAAATACAGTACATACTTCACATTTGCTGCCATTTAAATCCTGTGGCACAGCTGTCTTTAGTGCCATGCAGCCATTCAGATGGCACATGCCTCTTTTTGGAGATTACAAACACTGCAGGAGTTTCATGATTGCAGCCTGTTCAGAGTGCTGATTTCTGATAATAGCCCCTTTCACTGTTTCCTTCTCTATGTAACAGGGTATTTCATCTTCTCTTTCTCTTCTTTGCTCTTTTCTTCTCTTCTCTGAATGATTTTCCTTATTGTCTTCATCTCTCTTTTTCTGCAGGGCTAGCATTGTTCAGAGAAAGATCATCTCATTCCAGGATGAGGGCTCGCTTACAAAGCGGATGTGTGAGAAAGGTGAGTCTCTCTGCAAGCTAGATGTTCTGGCACATTACAAGCAGTTCTTCTCAGTGTATGTGTGATGGTGTTCTTCCTTTCTTCTCTCCTTCATCCATTTGCCTCCTCATATCCCTGTTCAAATCTAAGCCTAATCTAAGAAGTGATTGTTACAGCATCCCCTTCTGAGGGGGCCTGGGTAGCTCAGCAAGTAAAGACGCTGACTACCACACCTGGAGTCGCAAGTTCAAATCCAGGGCATGCTGAGTAACTCCAGTCAGGCTTCCTAAGCAAACAATTAGCCCAGTTCCTAGGGTGGGTAGAGTCACGTTGGGTTAACCTCCTCATGGTCGCCATAATGTGGTTCTCACTCTCGGTGGGGTGCGTGGTGAGTTGTGTGTGGATGCCGCAGAGAATAGCGTGATTCTCCACACGCGCAATGTCTCCACGGTAACACGATGTGCAGATTGACGGTCTCAGACGCGGAGGCAACTGAGATTCATCCTCTGCCACCTGGATTGAGGTGAGTCACTACGCCACCATGAGGACTTAGAGCGCATTGGAAAATCCCCCCCCCCCGCCCCCAAAAGCATCCCCTTCTGAAAAGACCAGCTTACACCAGCATAATTGTCCTTAGTCCTTCGTTTAATTAGTAGTTTTGTTGTTTAAGTATGATTTGTGGGGTATTAGCATCAAAAACATATGCTGGTAAACATCTATGCTGTTATTTTTTTTGTTCAAGCTGCTCTTTTCCATACATTGGAAGTTATCAAAGAGCAGCTTGGACATTCCCCCGAACATACAGTGGCAAGAAAAAGAATTTGAACCCTTTGGAATTAGCTGGTTTTCTGAATTAATTGGTCATAAAATGTGATCTCATCTTCATCAAAGTCACAAGTATAGACAAACGCAATGTGCTTAAGCTAACAACACACAAACAATTATAATATTTCATGTCTTTATTGAACACATCCCATTAAACATTCACAGTGCTGTGGAAAAATTAAATGAACCCTTGGATTTAATAATTGGTCGATCCTTCTTTGGCAAAATATCCTCAACCAAGCGATTCCGGTAACATTCAGAAGGAATTTTGGACCATTCTTCCTTACAGAACTGCTTCAGCTCAGCCATATTCTTATGATGTCTGGTGTGAATGGCTTTCTTGAGGTCATTTCAGAGCATCTCAATTGGGTTAAGGTCTGGGCTCTGACTGGGCCACTTCAAAAGGTGGATTTTCTTTTTTTGAAGCCATTCTGTAGTGGATTTACTTTGATGTTTTGGGTCATTGTCCTGCTGCATCACACAACTTCAACTGAGCTTCAGCTGGCACACAGCCACCCTGACATTATCCTGTAGGATATCTCGATGAACTCAATTTCAATTTTTCCCCTGATGATGGCAAGCGGTCCAGTCCCCGAAGCAGCAAAGCAGCCCCAAATCATGATGCTCCCTCCACCGTACTTCACCGTTGGGATGATGTTTTCATGTTGGCATGTAGTGCCCTTTTTACACCATACGTAGTGCTGAGTGTTCTTCCCATACAATTCAACCTTAGTTTCGTTAGTCCACAAAACATTTTTCCAGTAGTGTTTGTGGAGTGTCAAGGTGGCCTTTGGCAAACTTCAGGCACACAGCAATGATTCTGTTGGAAAACAGTGGCTTCTTTCATGCCCGTTTAGTGTTTTCCATATAGTAGACTCATGAGCAGAGATATTAACCAGTTCCAATGATTCCTTCAAGTCTTTAGCTGTCACTCTAGGGTTCTTTATTACCTCATTGATCATTCTGCGGTGTGCCCATTGAGTCATCTTGGCTGGATGGACACTTCTAGGGAGAGTAGCCTCAGTATGAAATCATCTCCATTTATATATTGCTAACTGTGGACAGATTAATATCTAAGCTCTTCGAGATAACTTTTTAACCCTTTCCAGCTTTTGGCAAAGCAACAATTCTTGATCGTAGGTCTTCTGAGATATCTTTTTTGCAAGACATGGTCCACGTCAGCAGATGCTTCTTGTGAATAGCAAACTCAAAATGTTTGAGTGCATTTAATCACTCAAGTAGCTCTAACCCACACCTCCAATCTCTATTCATTAATTGGATGCCAGGTTTGCCAACTCCTGATTCCAATTAGCTTTTATTTTACGTCTTTAGCCTAGGGGTTCACTTAATTTTTCCACAGCATGTGAATATTTAAGGGGATGTGTTCAATAAAGACATGCAATATTATAATTGTTTGTGTATTGTTAGCTTATCCTTATGAGTAGGGTCTAAATTTCCCTTCAGTGCCCCCTGGAGTGAGTTATTTTCGCATGTGACACTGCACAGCCGGTAGAGGGGGGCAGAGTGTAGACAAGTATTATTTTTATTTTATTTTAATTTTTGACATCTTGTCATAAAAAATAAAAATAAAAAATACTGTATATAATATAGTAAATGTGAACAAATGGGTTATTTCTGCTGTACTGTATTTGTTTTATTTATTTAGTTTTTATAGCTGTAAAAACAAACAAATAATATCAGCAGTCAGGTTTGCCTATATGCACTGTTTGACTTGTTAGACATTGTGTGTGTGTGTGTGTGTGTGTGTGTGTGTGTGTGTGTGTGTGTGACAAGCACAAATTTAAACAGACTTGGCTGCGTGTGTCGGATAATCGTGCTCAATCAGCATGTTTTCACCATGAGTATACGAGTTTTAAACTGTTATCGTGGTGCTTTTGTTATGTTTTGGCTGTCTTTTTCAGAAAACAAATGTATTATATGACTGAAAAGACTGTTTGAGTTGCTGTTTGTGTAAATGAAAACCGCATCTACACCTAATCAGCAGACGGGGCTGCGTGCATGGGATTTAGATGTGATGGCTGTGCATATATATCATGGTACTTTGGTAACAATTTGGCTGTTTGTTACATAAAATAAATATATTATGTGCTTGAAAAGTCTCTCTGAGTAGCTGTTTGTTTGACAAATGACAACCACTACTAATATATAAAAACTGCAGCATGCATTGGAGGAAGATTGCCTTTGATTTATTGGCTGTGCGTACAAGAGCTGTCATTTTTTTATCCTGGTACTTTGGTGACGATGTGGACTTATGTATATAAAATAAACTTACTCTGTGGTTTAAAAGACTGTATGAGTAACTGTTTGTGCGAATATAAATTACAGACGCTTGACCAGCGTCGGCACAAAAGTCGATTTGAATCTGGCAGATTGTAACGTAACTGGCCTTTGCAAAAACACATATGTGTGACGCTACTCTGCGGGGCCCAGTTATATGTGTGAAGGTACGTATGAAAGGGTTAAGCACATTATGCTTTGTCTATACTTGTGACTTTGATGAAGATGTTATTACAATTTATAACCAATTAATGCAGAAAACCAGCTAATTCCAAAGGTTTCACATATATATATATATTTTTTTTTTTTTTTTTTTTGCCACCGTAGCTCTCAAATCTCATTTGCACTTCCACTTTTGCATATTCAAACTTGGTGCTGTGTTATCACTTACCGGAATTTGAAAAACACTGCCCACGGTGTCCAAGTGTTGTCGGGCATATGTGGCTTTCCTCACACAAAGTTATTGTATGGCTTCAGAAGACTTATAATAAAGCACAACATTTGGGTTTCAGAAATAAAAATAAAAAAACATTCATTTTTTTCCATAGTGGGAATTGATTATTAACGATAGCTTATACACTTTAAAACACAGACCTTCCACCTTTTTGTCTCATTTTTTTAAATACTGTTTTGCTTCAAATCAAAGTTTGTAATGTTGTGATTCACTTCAGAGCTGGTTGGTTTAGTGCATGGCTTAGAACTATTAAAAAAAAATTGAAAACATTAACGTAAAAAAATTTCCCGAACCAAGATGCTAAAAAAATTGGGCGGGCACTGTTGCGCTCTAATGCAATGAATGCATTGAATGGACTACTTAAATGATGATTAGCCATTTATGGATTTTGACAGTCACTAGTCAATGCATGCTTTCGTTGTATAAAAAGAGCAGCTTAAACATTCTTCAAATGGTTTTGTTTTTGTGTTCCCTGGAAGAAAGACAAATTTGGAAGATATGAGGGTGAATACATAAGACATAATTTTTATTTGAGTGACTTATTTCATTAAATGCATATGGACATCACAAAAGTTACTTGACACTGTATAAAGCCTATGTAGTGACTGATCAAAGGCTATATGTTTTTGTGCAACCCAGTCTCATAAAATGAACATTACTATAGCCTAGCAAAATTTTTGCAAACTGACTTTTACTTGCAGAGTTTCCTGGTGAAATTAACACTAGAGGCACTACAACTGTGCGCTTTATTCACTTTCACATAAATTACGACTACAACGGCTGAGTATGACTATAAAAACTGCACTATTACTCACACACTGCTATGTTATGATATTGAAACACTTTTACTCTAACGTGTTATTTTAAAAATGATACGTTTTAACGCTTGTATTACAGACTCACCTACATTTACATATTTAATCCAATGTGATTAACTTCCGCGGTAGACTTTGGACTCGAAGACTGTGGTTCATGACCAGTCAAGCACACAAGTTGACACGTGAGCGAGAGTGTCGTTGAAGTGACACGAGATAACTTGGTTGCTTCAAAAAAATTTGCTTTTCATTTCTCATTTTGTTTTTGGACACTATCGGTTAGGTTTAGGTGATTGTTAAGGTTAAGTATTTTTGTTTTATGTCTACCTCTCATTTGATTTTAGATTACTATTGATTAGGTTTATGTTAAAATTTTAGGTTAGGGAAGTACGTTTTACTGATTAAAACCTCCATCTAATATTCACCTTAAATGTGCACTCAGTAATTTTTTCCTCATTAAAAAAGTTGAACTCCTAAAAACATGAATTGTAATTTTGTAATATATGTAGGAAATCATGACCACTCACATTAAAACAAAGACTCCATATATCAGTAACCTTATAAAAGCTGTTTTATTCTACATGGAGAGGGTCCGCACTTGGGGGCTGCCATTTTAGAATCGCGTGACCAGCCAAATACTACTCGCTTATTCTCAGTAACTGTCCTGTTATTTGACACTTTCACTCACTGATTAAATTAATCATGTCTGACTGTGAATATTGAATTTCTACAATGGCATCTGAAACTGAAAACTATTGATTTTAAATGATGCTGCATCCAAGCCACTTGCTTTGTGTCATCATCTTGACACAAAGACAAAAGTTATTGAGTGCACCTTTAAAAACGACACCATTTCACGCACTTTTGGCACCCCCTGCTGTGCATTTCACTAGGAAACATGTAATAAGGCACATAATTTTGTTTCACAAAAACGTTGCCACGGTCACATAATGTTCATGAGACCAGGCTGTTTTTGTGAGTCTGTGTGCAACATTTGTGGGGCAGTTTAAAGCTATTAATTCACAGTTGCATCTGGCAAACTCCTTAAACGTTAAATTATATTTTAAAAAAGGTAAATGGCTTATGGAACATCATTTACCATACTTTTATCAACAAGCAACTACTATTATATTTTGTATTGGTTATATTCACAAAGACTTTAAAAAAGTCTCATGATTTTTTTTTTTTACTGCATTTTTTAAACAATTAAACATTACACATTTTGCTTTTTACAGTATTATTGTAGTTATATTTCATGTAGCTCTTATGTGTTACTACTAACTGTTGTTCGGCTATTATTATTATTAGTCACCGTCTTTTCTGACCATTAGTGAAGATATGTTGTACTGGTTAAGCACCACATGTGTAATGTAGGTGGCACACACCTTTAATTTAAACGAACTGAGTGTTTGTTAAAATATGGCCCACTCACTGATATTTATGTAATTTCAAGTTAAATTCTATTTGAACGTGACTGAAAGTGGTGATGTCTGAGTGGGTGCTGTTTACTTTGTGATTAGTCTGTCCATTTCTGCCAGTTTGACCCATTCAGAATGACCTGCTGAACCGTTGTGAACATGATAGGTGACCATTAACCCACTGACAAGGTAATCAGCCAATCACAGAGATGCCTCTAATAATCCAGCGATCTTCTCCTGTCCTTCAGAGCCACTGTTTGGAGAGACGACAGACAAACCCCTGCTGGACTGCTGTGCCTGTGGAACGGCCAAATACAGAGTCACCTTCTATGGCAACTGGTCAGAGAAACTGCACCCGAAAGAGTACCCACGTAAGATCTTGTCAAAGACATTCAAAACTTTTTCAGATCTACTTAAAGCTGATGTGTGTAACTTCTTGATGATATAACACTTTTTCCTAACTCATCTTAATATGCTACTGTATATATAACTACTGTATAATAAGCCAGTTGTTGACTTCCTAAAGAGTGTAAACACTGACTATGTGGCACTATGAAAACATTGTTTGTTTGAGCAATCCAATATGTCACCTTTTGACTCAACAAATTACATGAGATTGAGCTACAATGCACTAGTAAGCATTTTGTTTAAAAGGTATGTTCCTAGTTCAAAACAAGTGAAGCTCTAGCAACAGCATTTGTTGCATAATGGCAAAATTTTTTTTGATTCATCCCTTGTTAAAAAAAAAAAAAAGACACTTACCATGGCAGTAAACAGCACCAATCCACAAAACATTCAAATACACAATAGCTGCATTTCCACTATCGGGCCAAATGAGGGCGTGCTAATGCATGCCAGGGCTAGTTGCGTTCTCACTGTCATTTCTGGGGCTTCATCATGCTGTCTCAGGGCTTTCTCGGGGCCAATGGCCTTTGGCCTGGCAATTACCCTTGGGCAAAACAAAGCCAACTGGGGAGTGAGGCTGGGTCAATATCAAATCCCAAAGCATGGACTCTACAAGACCCCTGAAGGTGTTCTGTTGTATCTGGCACCAAGTCATTAGCAGCAGATCCTTCAAGTCCTGTAAGTTGCGAGGTGGAGCCACCGTGGATCGGACGTGTTGGTCCAGCACATCCCACAGATACTCAGATTGAGATCTGGGGAATTTAGAGGCCAGACAAACACCTTGAATTCTTTATCATGTTCCTCAAACCATTCCCGAACACTGTGTGCAGTGTGGCAGGGCGCATTATCCTGCTGAAAGAGGCCACTGCCATCAGGGAATACCCTTGCCATGAAGGGGTGTACCTGGTCTCCAACGATGTTTAGGTAGATGGCACGTGCCAAACCGACGTCCACATGAATGGAACATTGCCCAGAGCATCACACTCCCTCCACCAGCTTGTTGTCTTCCCACAGTGCATCCTGGTGCCATCACTTCCCCAGGTAAACAGCGCACACGTACACGGCCATTCACGTGATGTAAAAGAAAACGGGACTCATCGGACCAGGTGACCTTCTTCCAGTGCTCCAAGGTCCAGTTCTGATGCTCGCATGCCCATTGTAGGCGCTTTCGACGGTGGACAGGGGTCATCATGGGCACCAGGGCCGGCCCTAAGCAGAATTTCAAAATGACCCCCCCCACCTGCAAGTACACCTATCCAAACACACCATTATATAACATCAATAACTATAAGCAAGTTTAAATTGTGCAAATAAACAAGTCTATTTTTTCAAAAGCATAAAGCTTAAAAATGCATAACTAACAACTGTAGTTTACCAGCACAGGTACATCAACTAAAAAGAAAACATAATTCACATCACATGCAGAAATTAATAAATATATTTAATGAAGTTATGTGCAAATAAATACGAAAGAACTAAATTACCAAACTAAGGTATGGTAACTACAGTAGATGATATTTACACTTGCTGTAAATAGGGGTATATGCTATTTGCACCCTGGTGTATAATAAAACAGTATATAATCTAACAACATCAGTGTATGTAGTATTGTGTCTGAATTTAACCACATCGCTGGCAGTGAGAAGAAACTCACCTGATGTTTCACGTAATGGTACCCGTCACTGCTGTCTTTAAATGCCGAGTGCGGCTTTAGAGTGGTCTCTTCAGGTCCAGGAAATGGGTAACCGAGTCACTGCCATGACCCCCACTTTCTGCAGACCTGTGAGATGCTGAGCCGCTGGGAAAAGCCACCACCATGCGTTTCAGACTGGGAGAGGCGTGCGTGTGCCCATCACCCCCTTATCTGCACTGCCCAAACTAGATCACAACGAGAACACTGCGATTGCTTTCAGTGCTATCACACTCCCCAAAGACACTTTATTTACACCTTTTGTGTTGATTTTTATTTAAAATAAATGACTTTCCGATGGCATGTACAGCCAATGTCTGTCTTTGATTACATGGAACGATAAGGGGAGAATAGTGAAATTGGCAAAACGTGAACTTGAACCCGGTTCACCCATGCAACTAACCAGCTGTCTTACTAATGTTGACACATCAAATCTTAGGTCAAGGAGGGTCAAATTCACACATTTATTTCTGCAAAGTATATGCAATATTTTTAATAGTTTGATAGGATCCATCAGACTATTTGCGTGCATATAGCCGGGCTGTGTGCCCAGTGCTATTTACACTTATTGCAAATAATTATTTGCCTATTCTGAACCAGTGGTAGGGGGGCCCCTGGTGGCCGCGGGGACCCTATTCAGCCGCATATGTGCAGTTTTATTATTATTTATAATAAATTTCATTTGCACAAGTGTCACATTAAAACATCCAAACACACAAGTCAACTAAAAAAAAAGCAAAAAAAAGATCAATATTTAGGTCACGAGCAATATGGATTCATCAGGATTTACTCAAATAGGGTTCATAAATTCTACAAAATAAACCATATATAGAATAATTAAGTCAAAAACTACAATGATTTTAACCTACTAACTTCTACAGGGATGAATGAGTTTCTAGATTGATTGAATGATTGATTGATTGATTGATTGATTGATTGAAATACATTATTAATCCCCGAAGGGGAATTTATTTTTTGTTATAGTAGCAACACATAAATATAAAATGTAATAGTTAGATAAAATTAAGTACAAATACAACATACATACACACATATACACTATACACTATTTACAGGAGTGAATTAAATAGACTTTCTATGTCTCTCAGTGGTACACCGGGGCATTCTAAGTCTCTTACTGAAGGTGCTCTTATAACTCATTATAGTGTCATGTAGTGGATGGGTAGAGTCATCCATAATACATACAATTTTGGACAGTAACCTCTTCTCAGTCACAACATTTAGTGGGTCAGTACTGGTCCCTAGGACAGACCCTGCCCTCCTCAGCAGTTTATCTATCCTGTTGGTATCCACACTTTAATGGTGTTTTCCCAGCAAACCACTGCATAAAAGAGGGCACTTGCTTCCACAGACTGATAAAACATGCTAATCATGGTTTTACATACATTGAAAGACCTAAGCCTTCTTAAAAAAATAGAGCCGACTAAGGCCTTTCTTATTTACATTCTGTGTGTTAATAGTCAAGTCGAGCCTGTTGTTGAGGTAAACTCCAAGGTACTTGTATGACTATATCATGTCAACCTCCTCTCCCCTGATAGAAACTGGCATGTGAAGTTCCTTCTTCCTCCTAAAATCTAGCACCATTTCCTTTGTTTTTTCCACATTTAACCTTAAATGATTCTTCTCACACCAGTCAACAAAATCACTAATTACTCCTCTGTACTCTCCATCCTCACCCCCTTTCACACGTTCTACAATCACTGTGTCATCTGAATATTTCTGTAGATGACATGTTCCAGTGTTGTTTTTGAAATCAGTTGTGTAAAGTGTAAATAGGAAGGGAGACAGGACCATCCCCTGTGGAGCCCCATTATTACTGACTACCTGATCTGACACACAGTCATGCAGCCGAACATACTGTGGTCTGCCAGCGAAATCTGTAATCCAATTTATCAGGGAACAGTAAATCTGCAGTGTCTTCAGTTTATTCCCCAATAAGGATGGCTTTATGGTATTAAAAGCACTTGAAAAGTCAAAGAAAGATATCCTCACCAAGTTGAGTATGAGTATAGACCCAGTGCAATAGATAAATGATGGCATCCTCAACACCGATGTTTTCTTGGTAAGCAAATTGCATCAGATCCACTTTGCCTTTCACCATAGGTCTGAGGCGACCAAACTTTCCACAGTTCTCATTATGTGAGAAGTCAATGCAAAGGGCCTTTAGTCATTTAGGGTGTTTGAACGGCCCTTCTTAGGTATGGGGATCAGACATGAGGTTTTCCACAACAAGGGAACCCATTCAAGTGTCAAACTGAGGTTTAAAATGTACTGGAGAACTCCACACAGCTGATCTGCACACACCTTCAAAACCCTTGGTTTGATGTTATCTGGGCCTGCCGCTTTGCCTTCTTGGATCCTTTTCAGCTGTCTCCTCACCTCCTCAGATGTAATGAATAAATGTGTGTTTATAGTGGTGGAGGGGGTTTGCGAGAATTGCAAAGGAGAACTGACAGTCTGTAAAGGATGTGAAATGGTTGTATAATCAGACGGGGAGATGAGAAGGCAGGGCGGAGAGTGAGTGAATTTTGACAGGTATGCAGTTTTGTCTGAACGGGGGGAAGAATACTGCCCGGTAACAGGTATTGTAGCAGTCAACTGGGATTACAATTGGTTTCGGGGCTTCTGCTTCTAACTGGTTAAAAAAACCTGTTAAGGTCATTAGCATTGTCCTTTTCCCCACAGTCTGATAACTGGCTGTAGAATAGTCTGTGATTTTTTTTTCATATGAGCCCACACCTCTTTAGCACCGTTCCTCTGCAGCTTTTCCTCCAACTTCCTCCTGTAAGCCTCTTTTCTCTCTCCATTCTCACCTTCAGTTCTTTTTGGATTTGTTTAAGTTCCTCCTTATTTCCTTTTCCAAAGGCTACTTTTTTGTGTTTAGAATGATTTTAATGTCCTTAGTGACCTAAGGCTTATTATTGGGAAAACAGTACACAGTTGATACAACAATGTCCTGGCAGAAATGTATATAGCAGTTAATGCTGATAATCTTTTAGTTCTTCCTCCCGGCATCCTATATCTATGCCCTGATGGCATAAGATGAAATTCTTTGTAAAGTGGATGGTTTGGACAATTCAGTATTTTATGTACTTTCTCTATTACTCATTTGCTATCAGTTTCCTTAAGCTGAACTTGTTGCACTCCTATCACATTGGAAGCAGTTTTAATAAGCCTTGTCAGCCTATTTGTACTACTAAGAGTAATATTATTAAACCACACCGCAACACAATAAGAAATAACAGATTCAATAAAACTAAGATAAAACAATTTTCATTAATACACTGCATACATTAAAAGAGTTCATCTTTCATAAAAAGAACAGGCACTGCTGGACCTTCTTACAGATTGCATCAGTATTAGAATCAAAATTCAATTTATTATCAACAATTGTCCCCAAAATATATTCAGAGACAGTCTCAATATCCATGCCCTGTATAGCTGAATGAGTAACAGAGGTGGCAGACCATCCAAAATCTATTATCATATCTTTTGTCTTGGCTGTATTTATTATTAAACAACTACTTCTGCACCAAGAAGCAAAGTCCTCCACCACCGGTCCAAGAGACACCTCATCATCCTTCTAAAGACCCACAATGACTGTATCATCAGCAAATTTTTGTTTATGCCTATTATCATACACACTTTACAGTCACTTTGAATTAGTGTACAAAATAGAAAGAGGAGAGAGGACACACCCCTGCGGGGAACCTGTGGAGGAGTATAACTTGGATGACAGAATACCATCAACTCTAACACACTGAGTCCTGTTCTATGTTTGCTTAATAGGCAGGGCTGGCACTGATGGGCACTCTGACCTGTCTGTTGCTACGCAGCCCCATACGCAGCAGTGTGCGATGCATTGTGTGTTGTGACACATTCCTCCCTTAACCATCATTAAAATGTTCTGACTTGTGCCACAGTAGGCCTTCTGTCGGTTTGGACCAGTCGGGATAGCCTTAGTTGCCCTTGCGCATAGATGAGCCTTGAGTGTCCAACACCCTGTTGGGAGCTGACCGGGAGCACCCCACAAGCCTTGCCATTTCAGAGTTGCTCTGACCCAGTCATCTGGCCATAACAATTTAGCCCTTGTCAAAGTTGATCAGGTCTTTACCCCTACCCATTTCTCCTGCATTCGCCATGTTGACTACGAGAACTGGTTGTTCGCTTACCATCTATGACCGACTCAAGATGGCGCCGAGTATGGCTGCTGCGTTGCAAGCTCCGACACAAGATGGTAGTGCTTTGTTTGTTTTGTTTACAATTCTTACGTTTTTTGTCTTGGATGTTGTCTGCCTTATTGTCTACGACAGACAAACACTTTTGGACATTGGTTCAGCAATTACACACCGTAAACCGGACTTCAAATTCCTCAATGCCGACCCGCTGTTTACAAACACGGCAGTGGAGCCCTTTGTCTGGGCTGTCTGGCCGCGGAAACGCAGGTGGAAAAGGGGAAACAGAGCCGGCGTTCTCATCAGAGTAAGACGCCGCACAAATCGACCCCCGCTACCCAGTATTCTACTGGCAAATGTTCAGTCTCTGGAGAACAAGCTCTGCAAGCTGAAAGCGCGGATCTCTTTCCAACAAGAGATGAGGGACTGCTGCATTATCTGCCTTACAGAAACTTGGATGTCTGCGGAGATTCCAGACTCAGCCATTGAACCCGCAGGGTTCTCCGTGCACCGAGTGGACAGAGCGAAAGACCTCTCAGGTAAAAGCAGAGGTGGTGGTGTATGTTTTATGATCAACAAATCCTGGTGTGATCAGAGGAACGTACATTCTATCAAGTCTTTCTGCTCTCCTGATCTGGAATTTCTCATGCTTCTGTGTCAACCATTCTGGCTACCGAGGGAATTCACAGCGGTCATTATCACTGCTGTGTACATCCCACCACAAGCCGACACAGACCGGGCACTCAAGGAACTGTACGGGATTATAAGCAAGCAGGAAACCGCGCACCCTGAGGCCGCATTCATTGTGACCGGGGACTTTAACAAAGCCAGTTTCAAATCAGTCGCACCAAAATACCACCAACATATTACTTTTAACACACGAGGGGACCGGGTTTTGGACCATTGCTACTCTCCCTTCCGGGATGGCTACAGATCCCTCCCCCGCCCACCATTTGGCAAATCGGACCACTCTTCCATTCTGCTTCTGCCCGCTTACAGACAGAAACTGAAACAGGAAGCACCCACCCTCAGAATGATCCAGTGCTGGTCAGATCAATCAGACTCTACGCTACAAGACTGTTTTGATCACACAGACTGGGAGATGTTCCGGTCCGCCTCTTATGACGACATCGAGCTTTACGCTGATAGCGTAACGTGTTTCATCAGAAAGGGCATAGAGGACGTTCTTCTGACCAAAACAATACGGATCTATCCGAACCAGAAGCCATGGATTAATAGCGATGTTCGCGCGGCACTTAATGTGCGGAACTCCGCTTTTAACAAGCCAGTTATGCCCTCCAAAAAACAGAAAAACGGCAGTACAGGAACAAGATTGAAGGACAGTTTAACACCACCAACTCTAGAAGCATGTGGCAGGGATTTAATATCATCACGGACTTTAAAGGGAATAAAAACTCTGCCATGAACACCGCTGCCTCTCTCCAAGATGAGCTAAATACTTTTTATGCTCGTTTTGAGGGAAATAACACCACCCTCGTGGAGAGAGCTCTCGCAGCCGACGCTACAGAGGTTAGTTCACTCTCCATCTCTGTAGCGGATGTAACCCGATCCTTCCGACAGGTGAATATCCTCAAAGCCACGTCATCAGAGCATGTGCGAACCAACTGGCTGGTGTTTTTACGGACATTTTCAACCTTTCCCTCTCTTTGTCTGTAGTCCCTACATGCTTTAAAATATCCACCATTGTGCCTGTTCCAAAGCAATCCAAAATCACTTGCTTAAATGACTGGCGTCCTGTTGCTCTGACCCCCATCATCAGCAAATTCTTTGAGAGACTAATCAGAGATTACATCTGCTCTGTGCTGCCTCTCTCACTTGACCCATTGCAGTTTGCATACTGCAACAACCGCTCCACTGATGATGCCATTACATCTACAATACACACTGCTCTCTCCCACCTGGAAAAAAAGAACACCTATGTGAGAATGCTGTTTGTAGACTACAGCTCAGCATTCAACACCATAGTGCCCTCCAAGCTTGATGACAAACTCCGGGCTCTGGGCTTAAACAGCTCGCTGTGCAGCTGGATACTGCACTTCCTGTCAAGCAGATGCCAGGTGGTTAGAATAGGCAGCAACATCTCCTCATCACTGACCCTCAACACTGGAGCCCCACAGGGCTGTATTCTCAGCCCACTCTTGTATTCTCTGTACACACATGACTGTGTGGCAACACACAGCTCCAATGCCATTATTAAGTTTGCTGATGACATGACGGTGGTAGGTCTGATCACTGACAATGATGAAACAGCCTACAGAGAGGAGGTGCACACTCTGACACACTGGTGTCAGGAGCACAACCTCTCCCTCAACGTCAGTAAGACAAAGGAGCTTGTGGTGGACTTCAGAAGAAAAGACAGAGAACACAGTCCCATCACCATCAATGGAGCACCAGTGGAGAGAGTCAGCAGCTTCAAGTTCCTGGGTGTCCACATCACTGAGGAACTCACATGGTCCATCCACACTGAAGCCATTGTGAAGAAGGCTCATCAGCACCTCTTCTTCCTGAGAGGGCTGAGGAAGTTTGGAATGAACCGCCACATCCTCACACGGTTCTACACCTGCACTGTAGAGAGCATCCTGACTGGCTGCATCTCTGCCTGGTACGGCAATAGCACCACCCACAACCGCAAAGCACTGCAAAGGGTGGTGCGAACTGCCAGACACATCATCGGAGGTGAGCTTCCCTCCCTATATATACCAGGCGGTGGGTGAAAAAAGCTCGGAGGATCATCAGAGACTCCAGCCACCCGAGCCATGGGCTGTTCTCACTGCTACCATCAGGCAGGCGGTATCGCAGCATCAGCACCCGCATCAGCCGACTTCATTATAGCTTCTTCCCCCAAGCAATCAGACTTTTGAACTCTTGATCTCCCACGATCAAAATACATCAGCAGTGCACTTTATTACTCTTACTCTTATATCTCATACCGTACTGTCATAAATTATATTATTATATATTAGATTCTCTCTTAACAACTTACTATCAACCGACAGCCTGAATGTCAATACAGTACAATAAAACCTACTGTACATTCTATATATACTATATATACTTTTTTATTGTACTGTGTGTATTGTATACTGTACAGTGTATGTTATTATTTGTATATTGTGTTGTGTGTAATTATGTGTATATTAGACTTCAATTGTGTTGTGTTAATATGATGTTTATTGTAAATTGGTAGATGTCTCATCACTTTCACGACTGCTATGTTGCTCGGAACTGCACCCAAGAATTTCACACACTATTGCACTTGTGTATATGCTTGTGTGACAATAAAAGTGATTTGATTTGATTTGATCTAATCTACCCAGACCTTGACATGTGGGCTTGTTAGGAGATGATCAAAGTTATTCGCTTCACCTGTGAGTGGTCATAATGTTTTGGCTCATCAGTGTATACATTTCCAAGAGGTACACACTCGACTCAACTGCACATCCTACCACAGAAACTGATTGTGTGGAGCAGTGCACATTTATTCATTATGCATGATGTACTGTATGGAAGATGGAGACTTCACCCGCAAGCGGTGAGCCAGGTGTGGGAGAGGTATGGGCAAGCTAACCTATAACTTCACATCAACCGAAAATGCTCACTCACTTTCATCTAAACCATTGTCAAATGTGAAACTGTGCGAGAGACCCAGCCTGTGCGCGATAGAGAACTTTTTATCATGTACATATTTTAATAATTTAAATAAATGATAACTAACCAATTTCTTGCAAGGGCTTTGAGACAACGTATAAAAGTAAACATATTTATGATTATATATTAATGTTTGTTTTAATGTAAGGTGTACCATGATTAATGGAGATCAATCATAGAAAACTGTGTGATTAATTTGTAAAAAATAATTTTATCGATTCACAACCCTAGTTCTAAATAATATTAAAAAATTGCTATGTATTACAGAACACCAGGTGCATGACAACACGCTTTGTTGATGTACGGTACTGAATAACTAGAAGTTTATCATCTGGAACAGTAGTCCCACTGCAAAAAAAAAAAAAAAAAAGATGATTTAGACAACTTTACAGGTCAAATATCACCCACCTCTATGGAATAATTAATGTGCTTTAACAAAATTCAGAGCAATTTTTTTTTAAATGTATACTCTATGAATTTCTGCAATGTTTACTTCCATTGTAAGTGTCTTTAACCCTAATTTTTTGCAATAAAAAATAAGAGGGATTACTGGAAATATTATTATTATTATTATTATTATTATTATTTATTTATTTATTTATTTTTGTGGAAATCAACCTTTATGCAACAAATGCATATATTTATGCAAAAAAACTTAATTCGTATTGAACCTGGAAAATTCCTTCAACATTTTATGTTTCTAATTTAAGGCCATCAGGAGTGTGATTTTTGTGTATGTGTGGTTTGAATTGGTTCTAAATTGTATCCTAAATTTACACTAAGTGCAACATTGATGAATCATGGTTTCAGCATGAAAACGTTTGCACACAGGTTTTACACACAAATTCACACATACGCCCAATCTCTCCTCACCGTTGTGCATTTTGCAACAAATATAATTTTAGATGTGAAATGTACAATAATAACCAAATAATTTTCTGCTAGTGTCAGTCTTCTGCTTTTGTCTTTGGTGGTTGGTGTGGATAACCTTGAGACTGTCTCATTGGGAGTAAATTAAGCCCGGGGATTAGAAGCGATCTTCCCTGGAGTAGCTGCAGCTCAGATCGATGCACTGATTAGAATGAACTCTAAGAGCTGATGAACCTGATAAAGAAAGTGCGCTGAACTAATTTATAGGCTTAGCAAACAATGAAAGACACACGGATAAACAGATGCACACTCGCTGATAAACACAGGATTTATGATGATCACGTGTGCATAAGACATTCCCATGTGCTAATTAATTACACACATACATTTGTGTACGAGAAAACACATACAAGCACATTGCTCTGGTCATCTGGAATGTATATCATGTTTTTACACCAATTTGTTTCGATGTGTCTGCATAAATTACTTCATAAACAAAGCAACTAATTAATTATTGCCATAAGAACATATGTTAAGTTATTCCCATGCCATTTTCATGGACAGTGATGCCAAATCAACCAGTCGTATTCTGTTTTTACAGCATCAAATGAAGCAAAAATAAATAGATTTATACATTTTCTTAAGAAAATGTGAGTTGTGTTTGCCCATGCAAAACTCACTGCCACAATGCTGAGGTGTTACTAAGGTGTTCTTTACACTCACTGCCCCTCAGTGGTTGAATAAACCATAGACATCCATACAAATATGCCACGCAGCTGTTCCAGTGGGCCGCGATATATCGGTGTGTAGATTATATAAAGTTCAAAATTAAAGTCTATAATTTAAATGTACATTACCTTGTATGAGCTTGTTTTGCACAGAAATTACGGTACAGTATTTGTAATTTACATCAGGTTAGCCAGTTAAACCATAGATTTGAAAATGCATTCAGAGTATTACAGTAGTTAGTATTGTAAAAAAAAAAATCATACTTGATGCAAAATTCCTGTGACTTCTCTTCTTAAACAACAATTCTTTTTCATAGCAAACTCCAACAAATGATTATACAAGTTGGTTTCTGTCCTCGAATCTGATTGGACGACAGGTGTTCCAAGAGTGCTGATAGCTCAAACCATTAGCACTGGGGTATCAGCACTAACACTCCGCTTGTGTTTGTGGCATGTTAAAATAACATGTAAGAACAGTGCATATGTGTAAGTGAGGCTAGATTTGCAATACATTTGCATTCATCCCTGTGACATTAAAGATCTGAGCCAGCAGGTGGCGACATAAGACCGTCTTGTGTGTGCTATGGGTGGTTTGAGCTGATGTTGACAAACTGTGTCAGTCGGTGTTTGAGTTTCTTTGAAGTCATCTGGAATTGTCTCCATGATCGCTCGGATTACTACTACACTATAGCTGAGAAATAGAGTTAAACTAACAGCTTCAGTATTACTGCCGATCACAGCTTAGAGACGCAACAGACAGAATAATCAAACATGCTCAGGGCGCCTACCTGATACAAGTTTCTGAGTTGGAAAAAGATATACTCTTTCAACATTGCAGAGGAGAGAATGCTTTCTGTGCAGTGCCAAAACAAGAGTTCCCAGCGAAATATACAAGAATGAATCTGGTGTCCTCCATGTTTTCTTTTTGACATCAAAACATTTGAACGTGAGTGAAATACTCATAGAATAATTCCGATAGCACGTAATGCAGCAACTCTCCACGATCAGTGTGGAGTACTTCCAAACTACTGCTGAGGAGTAGAGTTAAACTAACAGCTGCAGCATTACTGTTCATCACTGCAACAGACGCAGGTAATCACATGCTCAGTGACACTCTCATACACACATACCTTGTAGGCAGTGAATTTGTTATATAATGAACTTTTTCCAAACAAAAACAAATTGCAAAGCTTTGAGGCTTGTCTTCCATTGATGTACATTCAAACAGTTCTCCTTGTTAATCATTTCAAGATGGTGGTGCAGTTAATGTACCCAAACCAGATGAATGAGGTATCTACATATAGATATCGATTGAACGAACTCCCAATTTACACCCGAACAAAAAAATCCATTGCAATCTTCAAACACACCATTCTATTCCAGGAGCACTTGACAAACTATCTAGCCTTACTGCAAAAACAAATAACTTATAACTATTGGGACTTATATGTAATTAAATAACAAATTAATTCAAAATAAATAAGTAATTAAATACATTTAAAATACTTCTGTTCTAGAGTTGTACTACTATAGAACGGAAATGTTGTATGGTATGGTAGCACTTCTTGTATTGTGTTCTGCCTTGGAGAACCCTTTGCAAGTCGCTTTGTAAAAAAAAAAAAAAAAAACATTTTACGTTTGAATAAATGTAAATATTAAATGTGTTTCAAATGGTTTTCAGCATTTTGTTGTGCCATTACTAGAGTGCTCTAAGTGGTTCCTCTGGTATTTCATGGTGCTCAAGT
The DNA here is from genome assembly GCF_019703515.2 of Myxocyprinus asiaticus. Lineage (NCBI taxonomy): Eukaryota > Metazoa > Chordata > Actinopteri > Cypriniformes > Catostomidae > Myxocyprinus > Myxocyprinus asiaticus. The sequence goes on along the minus strand of NC_059361.1, from coordinate 42,667,457 downwards.
CTCTCCTTAAAGCCTATGGGATTCTTTTGCCTTTTTTCTCATGTGCCAAGCAAAAATTGCATGTCTGGTCACATAGAATAGTAAAAGCACACCTATCCTCAACAAGCTGATTTAAGGTAACATTCATGTCAGTAGCACAAATGGTGTTGGACGAGTGAAGTGTGGAAGTTTAAGGTGTTTTCACACTTGAGTCCTCTTTTAAGGTATGAAAACAGAGTTTTACTACATTAAAAGAGAAAAGTAATGCATTGAAGCTGAATTCGTTTTATTTTTATATAAAGACAGTATTTAGAGGCAAAATTCAACATATTCAGTCATGTTGGATTAGTCGTAACAACAAAAATTAATATTGATTACATTTCATTTTAATCCATTGACAGCCCTATCTACATCTGTTTATAGAATACAATTGTTTTATATTTCTGTCGTAATTTATAACTTACACGTGGCATTGTAACCAGTCCAGTTAAAAACGTATATCTTTATTTGCACAGAACACTGAATAAAGACATTTGAGTTTGTTTTCTGTGTAGTTTACAATAGTTTACTTGTTACTCTGTTATCGCCATAGAATACGCTTGTTGCGTCTTTCCTCTGCACTTTAAAATGACCTGTGTTCAGTACCCTGTCAGAGCCAACATTGTTTGGAATTATGCGAATGCAGTGGCAGTCCGTGATGAAATTTTCTGAGGAGGCAAATATATAAATTAGTATCGGAAAATCAAAACAATAAAAGATTGCTGTGGGACTAAATATCATGTGTTATGATGATATGTTTTTTTGTGATAATTAGGCTACCGCACACATGATGTCCTCTCCCTGATGCCTTAAAATATTCTTGATAATTATACTGTAGATGTGTTACACTCTTTCCGCTTATCAATTTAGCACTTTCTGATCACCAACTCAACACTTGTAAATTTTACAAACAAATGGAACACATGACACAGTGCCAGCTACAGACTACAATTAATGCAAACATTTATGAATGGAGGGCCCCGTTCATCTATAGTAACATCTACTCTCATAATAGTCTACTGTATGTAATGGATAATGTACAGTCAGCCGGTTGTTATCGAACAATAAACCCCGACAGGGTGATCAGGACCCCAAAGCGGAGGGGTCTTGTATCACCCTGAATGGTTTTATTTTGCAATAACAACCAGTTGACTGTACATTATCCCACTTATTAGACGTGATAAATAAATAAATAAATACATGGACATAAAATATTGATTTGCGTTGAAATTATGTAACTTGTGAAGAAAGATATCGCTGAACAGCTGAAATCAACCTCAGGTTTGCATCAGAGTTCTGCTGGTGGTTTCTTTTTGTGAAAATGGCCATCTGTCTCCTCATTATTCAGCCTGTTACAAGACTACTTGCCAGATAAACAAATAAATGGACATGACACTTTGATTTACGTTGAAATTGTGTAATTACTGTATGTGAGAAGAAATAAATTGCTGAACAGCTGAAATCAATCCCTGGTTTGCATCTGAGTTTTCTGTTGGTGTTTATTTTGCAAAAATGGCCGTCTGCCTCCTCATTATCCAGGCTATTACAAGACTACTTGCCAAATAAACAAATAAATGGACATGAAATTGAGTTGGAACATTTTTATAACCTTTCTCGAAGAGATAACACAGTGATCAAAGAAGCAGGAGAGACGGCTCACAAGGACCCTGATGAGCAGTCTGATACGTGGGGCTGCGGTTGTTTCAGAGCAATAACAAACTGCTAGATGGTGCCATTGACCAGTCAAAATCAAGTGTTCCAGGCCGCCATGTAAAGTGTCGATGAACTCCATCCTCCACTGCTTCATTGTGTCAAATAAATATATGATCATGTTGATCAGTCTTTTACATGTTCTTAGATCTTCCAGTAACTTTTATTCCATCAATATTTTGGCATATTTTGAAAGTTTCTCTTCACCTGTTGCGTTATCTGCTTGATGAAGGGTAAATGTGACACTGAAAGCTGATTGGCTTGAATGTTACCTCTGATAATGATTGGTTGTGAACGCAGAAGGAGGCAAATTTAATTTAGCCTCCGTGTGGCCTTTTTTGGATGCTTTTTGAACAGAAGCAAATGACATTGCTCCATTTGAATAACCATTTTGATTGGTCAGTTTACTGAGAGGAGGCTTTATGATGTAAGCCTACTTTGGCATTCATACCGATTCATACAGTAATTTAAACTCACCTGTCTACCGCGCATGAAAGAAAAATAAATAGAAAAACATATTTTTCTATTAAAGGCATCTTAGTTTTGTATGTTAGTAGGTAAACTGATTAAAACAATGTTCATTTTGAATACATTCTTGAGGAGGATCAGCCACCTTTGCCTCCTCTGACTGGCCGCCGCTGTGTGAATGGGAAAGTGAGCCCGCTGCGCTTTGTGTTCGTAATGCACGTTATTAACTAAACAAATCACATGCTGCAAGCTACCCATACTCACACCACCTCCTAAGAGATCATCTGAGATCATTTGGAGTGCTCACATGTGGGTCAAAAATCCTGCAAACACCCTCAGACCAGTGAAACGAAACAAGCTAAAACACTGTAATACTTTGTGCTAGCAAGCACCAACAATTATTTGTTGTTTTCCCAATCACTCCGCCCATTTGTCAGGTAGTCCTGCCCCAAACTCACACCACTGGATGATCCAGAAGTTGACATGTCAGACCACTCATACAAAAAGAGGAATGTTTCGAAAGCACTATAGAGCTACAGTGTTAACAGTCTAAAGGAAATTAATACCAAATGGCTTACTTACAGATGTTTCTGCAAACTAAATCTTAACACTTTACTTTAACTTTACATTTAATTTCAAAACATGCCAACTGGTTAAAACGGATAAAGCAGAGTTCACAGCTCTTGGCATACATATTAAATACATAAAAGGACCTATAAAATACATACAGTTGATGCAGAGAGAGAGTGAGATGCTGTGTTTGGCAGGAAATATGAAAATAAGCATTGGAACATCAGAGCGCATCAGTGAGATTTGATACAGGTCTGACGGATTAAGGGGATTAAAGCAGTGAGTGGTAAGCAGTTCTTCACAGAGGCAGTGTGAACACTCTGTCATGCCTGTGGAATCACTTAAATCGGTGAGGAGAAATTAGATTGAGGGGCTTTAAAGTCCCAGACTGGGCAGATCTGGAATCTAATACCTCAGGGTGGATATTTTCCTACAAGGTGACTTTATTGTTAGAGCAAGATGTTATAAAGTTGAAAGAGAAGTATGAAGTAATTTGACGGCGTTCTCACCGATAGGAAATTTGGTTGTTATAGAGTGTGGTTGTCACTCCCATTTAGAACAAACTTCTGTGAACGTAACCAAATTATGACTCACAAACAGGACTGACAACCATATTTTGCAGCTATATGAACACAGCCAAGGGTTGACCAAAATCCGATTTAACATTTTATTTTCAATGTACAATTTGTGGCGAGGCTGCATCATGCCACTGAAAGGTTGGGCTATGGGGACAAAGTGAGGACAAACACATTTTTTTTTAGCTGGCCCCTGCAGGAGAACCCCATTTTGTGGGAGGTGGAGACTATTTATATGATATCTGTGGGAGGTCATCATAAAATTGTTGTATCCAGCACAGAAAGGTTCTCTAAAGCTTTACACTGTACTGCCTGAATAGAGAAATGATTCCTCTCACACTGCCACAATGAGACAGAACAGCAGAAAAGCAGGATTATCCTTTTCATGACAATTGTCCTGAACAAAATGCACAATTTTCAGCTTGTGTATTAAGTGCAGTATTTTAATGTCAAACTTAAAACTTATAACAATGTATTTTTATTGGGACCTACGTTTTTTAGGACAAAAAAAAAAAAAAAGAAAAAAAGAAAGAATTGTGAGTGACTTGGTCTGGTGAGCAGTGCATGGTTTGATTCTGTCTTGTCATTTCCCAATCCCACTCAAATCTCTTCTTCCCAAAATATTCATTCAGTGCTCCACTGTCCTTTCTATATAACAGATAAAAAGCTTTAAAATAAATAGAATAAAATACCTTCTAATATATATATATATATATATATATATATATATAGACACACACCGATCAGCCATAACATTAAAAGCACCTGCTTAATATTGTGTAGGTCCCCCTCGTTCCGCCAAAACAGCGCCAACCCGCATTATAGATTAGCATTCTGAGATGGTATTCTTCTCACCACAATTGTACAGAGCTGTTATCTGAGTTACCGTAGACTTTGTCAGTTTGAACCAGTCTGGCCATTCTCTGTTGACCTCTCTCATCAACAAGGTGTTTCTGTCTGCAGAACTGCCGCTCACTTGATGTTTTTAGTTTTTGGCACCATTCTGAGTAAATTCTAGAGACTGTTGTGTGTGAAAATCCCAGGAGATCAGCAGTTACAGAAATACTCAAACCAGCCCATCTGGCACCAACAATCATGCCACGGTCCAAATCACTGAGATCACATTTGTTCCCCATTCTGATGATTCACGTGAACATTAACTGAAGTTCCTGACCTGTATCTGCATGATTCCTGTACCTGCTGCCACACGATTTGCTGACTAGATAATTGCATTGATGATTGTTGGTGCCAGATGGGCGGGAAAAAGCCTGCCGGCAGGGGCAGCCAATAGGGGGGGGGGGTGGGGGTTGTACATCATGCCGGGGGTTCCCTGGCCTGAGGTTAAGGAGGGAAGAGTGTGACGAGGAGGAGGGCCGGGCTGGGCCGTGACTACTAATCAGGAGAGGGATAAATGCAGCCGGATGCGGGAGAGAGAGCCACACGCAGCTGCCATGTGTGCATTTGTGTTTGTGTCTTTTTGTTTCATGAAATATTAATTTGACTTCAGCCGGTTCCAGCCTCCTCCTTGCCCATCTCTATACTGTTTCAATTAGGCAGGTGGTTTTACTGTTGTGGCTGATCGGGGTGTGTGTGTGTGTGTGTGTGTATATACAGTGCATCCGGAAAGTATTCACAGCGCTTCACTTTTTCCACATTTTGTTATGTTACAGCCTTATTCCAAAAGGGATTAAATTCATTATTTTCCTCAAAATTCTACAAACAATACCCCATAATGACAACGTGAATGAAGTTTGTTTGAAATCTTTGCAAATTTATAAAAAAAAAACAAAAAAAAAAACACGTACATAAGTATTCACAGCCTTTGCTCAGTACTTTGTTGAAGCACCTTTGGTACCAATTACAGCCTCAAGTCTTTTTGAGTATGATGCTACAAGCTTGGCACACCTATTTTTGGGCAGTTTCTCCCATTCTTCTTTGCAGGACCTCTCAAGCGCCGTCATGTTGGATGGGGAGCGTCGGTGCACAGCCATTTTCAGATCTCTCCAGAGATGTTCAATCAGGTTCAAGTCTGGGCTCTGGCTGGGCCACTCAAGGACATTCACAGAGGTGTCCCGGAGCCACTCCTTTGTTATCTTGACTGTGTGCTTAGGGTCGTTGTCCTGTTGGAAGATGAACCTTCACCCCAGTCTGAGGTCCAGAGCACTCTGGAGCAGGTTTTCATCAAGGATGTATCTGTACATTGCTGCATTCATCTTTCCCTCGATCCTGACTAGTCTCCCAGTTCCTGCCACAGAAAAAACATGCCCACAGCATGATGCTGCCACCACCATGCTTCACTGTAGGGATGGTATTGGCCAGGTGATGAGCGGTGCCTGGTTGCCTCCAGACATGATGCTTGCCATTCAGGCCAAAGAGTTCAATCTTTGTTTCTCATGGTCTGAGAGTCCTTCAGGTGCCTTTTGGCAAACTCCAGGCAGGCTGTCATGTGCCTTTTACTGAGGAGTGGCTTTCGTCTGGCCACTCTACCATACAGGCCTGATTGGTGGAGTGCTGCAGAGATGGTTGTTCTTCTGGAAGGTTCTCCTCTCTTCAATGCTGCAGACATTTTTCTGAACCCTTCCCCAGATCTGTGCCTCGATACAATCCTGTCTCGGAGGTCTACAGACAATTCCTTGGACTTTATGGCTTGGTTTGTGCTCTGACATGCACTGTTAACTGTGGGACCTTATATAGACAGGTGTGTGCCTTTCCAAATCATGTCCAATCAACTGAATTTACCACAGGTGGACTCCAATCAAGTTGTAGAAACATCAAGGATGATCAGTGGAAACAGGTTGCACCTGAGCTCAATTTTGAGTGTCATGGCAAAGGCTGTGAATACTTATGTACATGTGATTTTTTTCGTTTTTTATTTTTAATACATTTGCAAAGATTTCAAACAAACTTCTTTCACGTTGTCATTATGGGGTATTGTTTGTAGCATTTTGAGGAAAATAATGAATTTAATCCATTTTGGAATAAGGCTGTAACATAACAAAATGTGGAAAAAGTGAAGCGCTGTGAATACTTTCCAGATGCACTGTATATATAAAAGAGAGAGAGAGTGAGAGATAGATAGATAGATAGATAGATAGATATACAGCTCTGGAAAAAAAATTAAGAGATCACTGCAAAATTATCAGTTTCTCTGGATTCACTATTTATAGGTCTGTGTTTGAGTAAAATTAACATTTTTGTTTATTCCTTTAAGTACTGACAATTTTTCTTCTAAATTCCAAATAAAAATATTGTCATTTAGAGCATTTATTTTCAGAAAATGACAACTGGTCAAAATAACAAAAAAGATGCTGTGCTTTCAGACCTCGAATAATGCAAAGAAAACAAGTTCATATTCATTTTTAAACAAGACAATACTATTTTTTTTTTAACTTAGGAAAAGTTCAGAAATCAATAATTGGTGGAATAACCCTGATTTTCAATTACAGCTTTCATGCATATTGGCATACTCTCTACCAGTCTTTCACATTGCTGTTGGGTCACTGTTATGCCACTCCTGGTGCAAAAATTCAAGCAGCTTGGCTTTGTTTGATGGCTTGTGATCATACATATTCCTCTTGATCACATTCCAGAGGTTTTCAATGGGGTTCAGGTCTGGAGATTGGGCTGGCCATGACAGGGTTTTGATCCGGTGGTCCTCCATCCACACCTTGACTGACCTGGCTGTGTGGCATGGAGCATTGTCCTGCTGGATAAACCAATCCTCAGAGTTGGGGAACATTGTCAAGTTTTCTTCCAGGATAACCTTGTACGTGGCTTGAGTCATGCGTCCTTCACAAAGTGAATCTACTCGTTTCCAGCCTTGCTAATGAACCCCCAAATCATCACCGATCCTCCACCAAATTTCACAGTGGGTGCGAGACATTGTGGCTTGAAGGCCTCTCTAGGTCTCTGTCTAACCATTAGACGACCAGGTGGAGGATCGGTGATGATCTGGGGGTGCTTCAGCAAGGATGGAATTGGGCAGAAACTTGTTTCCTTCTGCTCTGACAATATTCCCCATCTCTGAGGATTGTTTTTTCCAGCAGGACAATGCTTTTTGGCCAAAGTTTTAAATGTTGCGGTAATTAGAATTTATCTGGACATGCCTTAGAAAATGTCTTCAAAAATGTGGGAAAAAAAGTTAAAATATCGATTTTACTGTTAAAAAATATTTCAGACTTTCCTTTTCATGTTCCAGAAGAAAAGAAACTAAATTGTTAACCTTTTAAAATATCTTGTGTGAGAATTACCCTGTTCTGTCCAGGTATAATTGGCAACACAATTTCCATTAATTTGGCAGTGCTGGGCACTGTTCTGTGCCAGAGCCTGCTGTCACAGTTTGACAGATGCCTCCCCTGTGCCAGTAGTCAATCTGACTGTTACACTATGAGTCATTTGCAAAGAGAGTAAAGTCACCCAGCTCTCACAAGAGTCAAGTATTGCTTTGTACCAGGAGCCATTATTTTGGAATTGTGAGAAGCTGAGATTGACATTTCTTCGGCTGCGTGTTCCATGGAATTACAATATTGATTTTACTTTATTTTGGCCAGTTTAATTGATAGCAATAGTGAAGACAGGATGGGGAGAAGAGGGGGGAAAGGACTGGGAAACGACAAGTCAGACTCAAACTTGCATTTGAGTATTGGAGTAGACCTGCAAGTGATGACCCATGTGCATGTTAGTCATGCCATGAATGACATACTGGTTCTAATAAAGTGCCTGACGTGGTCTTCTGCTGTTGTAGCCCATCCACCTCAAGGTTAGACGTGTTGTGCATTCTGAGATGCTATTCTGCTCACTACAATTGTACAGAGTGGTTATCTGAGGTACCGTAGCCTTTCAGAACTGCTGCTCACTGGATGTTGTTTTGTTTTTGGCACCATTCTGAGTAAACTCTAGAGACTGTTCTGTGTGAAAATCCCAGGAGATCAGCAGTTACAGAAATACCAGCTTATCTGGCAACAACAATCATGTCATGGCCGAAATCACTGAGATCAATTTTTTTTCCCCATTCTGATGGTTGATGTGAACATTAACTGAAGCTCCCGACCCGTATTTGTATGATTTCATGCATTGCACTACTGCCACACTATTGGCAGTTTACAGGACTTGAAGGATCTGCTGCTAATGTCTTGGTGCCAGATACCACAGGACAACTTCAGGGGTCTTGTAGAGTTCATGCCATAGCAGGTCGACATTGTTTTGGCAGCACGCAGAGGACCAACAGCATATTAGGCAAGTAGTCATAATGTTTTGGCTCTTCAGTGTAAATGGTGTATATACAACAGGTTTGTACTACTGCTGACCAGTTAAAAAGCGTTAATATTGTTAAGGGGCAATTCCAGCATTACGGATGTGACATTTACAGTAAAATGTGTAATTTTACTTCACTCTTAAAGTATTCATTTCCAGTATAACGGATCATTTGTATGTATAATCATGAACCCCTGCCGATAGAGTCCAGAAATCTGAGAATTTTCCAGTTTTTCCCATTTAGATAGAAAAAATCTACTTGCAATACAGACATGACAAACGTGAGCTTTTGGCAGACCACATACTCTGTAAAAACTGTAAAAAGTAGAGTGGAAAAAGCACCGTTGCAGACGTGACAACTCTTACGGATGTGAAAGTTGTGAAAGCAGCACTTGCATGATGAGGGAAAACCATCCAAAAAGTTGTTTGCTGTGCTGCAGTCTATGCTTTGTACATTTTTGTGCTTTTTTGTCCTTTGCTGATCACATGCTTGCATTGAGGATAATGAAAGACACCTCCATTTTGCAAAGGGGTTTGATTGCCTGATTATCCTGTCAGGTTTATTTAGTAATATATGGCCATAACTGTACATTAGCCCTTATATATGTTCCTATACTTCAGTAGGTAGACTGATGATAGCAATGGGAGAATTGTTGATTTATTCACAAAAAAAAAATATTTATTAACATACTAAATAAATGAATACCCTTGAAGCAATGTAAGTCGCTTTGGTGAAAAGCATCTACCAAATGCATAATGAAATGAAATAGCAATGTAAATATAACTCAAGTACAGAGACAAATGGAAAGGATTTCTTTAAAAGAATGTAATTTCATTATATATAATTCTTAAAACGTGAAAATTACTTTCCTTCACAGGGAGAGCCAATCACTGGTCAGCCCTCATTGGATCGTCCCATTCGAAGAAATATGTGCTATGGGAGTACGGAGGTTTTGCCAGTGAAGGGGTAAAACAGGTTGCTGAACTGGGCTCACCGGTCAAGATGGAGGAGGAGATTCGTCAGAAGGTAAGAATGAGGAGTTACAGCCTGATGATTGTGCTTTGTTTGTTTTGCTGCCAAATGCTGGAGATTATTTTATATGCAATCTTATCCAGAGATGAGTCATGACTCTTGGAATATTTATAAAGTGTTATAATGGATATGACAAGTTGGTAGGTTTGGTCTTGGCAGACTAGATCTGCTTACGCTGCTACTACAATCCCCTTGAAGCAGCTCTAGACATTTGCTGCTGGGGAGGAGGAGGGTTTCAGAGAAAAATCTCTTGTAGCACACTATAGTGAAACCTGCTTATCTGCAAATAATTGATGCAATTTAAATGTTAGACAAACAGAGTGTATGTACATTGTTTGGTTTAACTGATTACATATATAGTCGGGCCATGTAGAGTTTCATTACTGAATTTAGAATAATTTAATCAAGTTTACTTTAAAAAGACTTGACAGTGAAGAGATGTTCATTAAAGCTTATTTATGTGGTGAAAACATAAAATTAAAAATCTGTGATTTGGTTGGAATATTTTGCCAATGGATTTGGCGAGTGTTGCTGGCAATGAAACAGCAATGTTATATTGTTGTTTTGTTTATCTATAAAGTATCATGGGATCAGTGTTCACCAGTGGTTGGAACTTTGAAATTCTGTCTGGAAAGCTTTTTGGATCTAGAATTAGATCTAGAAACCTGCAGCTGTAAACACATAATAATGGTTTCATTATAATTCACCTGAGTGGAAGCAGGGTGGGTATTATCCCTCTTGTCCTTGAAGAACTTGGAAAAAAATAATAATAGGTATTAGAAGCCATGTCCGTGGCAGCATGGTGATAAAATAGAGCTGAAATAGATCAGGTAGATCATTATATTAGCTCTCCACTGGAGCATCATAATTACCTGCTGCTTGAGGGATGGGCCTGTATTGTGAGGGACATGGAGAAAAGCCTGGAGACCTCTGCAGTCGTTGAGTGCTCTGTCTATTCTCTAAGCTCAGCCAAGCATGCGTATGCTCTTGGAGATCTGTGAAAGACTCACATGTTTGCTTACTGGTGCACGCAATGCATTTCAATATGCAGGATCAGCTGAGAATTGACATGGAAATGATAAGAGGATGAGGGTGATGATTGAACTTAGTTCCATTTGAATCACTATATCTTGCACTCAGAATTTTCAGCTCTCTTATAATAGTTAAGGTATAACAATATGATATATATGGTGAGTAAATGGTTCTATTGGTGATGAGACAGATGGAAATGTACTACCATTGATGATTTACCATGACTTTGACAAATGTTACATATCGCTGGAACAACACTCCTATAAATGAATCAACCTGGTCTCATAGAATCACGTTACTATACCCATATTTTTCTAAATTATTTTTATGTGGCTAGTTGTATGTATCGTGAAATAAACAAAAGAGGTGCTACAACAATGACTGTTATTCACTTTAACACAAATCACAAGTTAAATGACAGATTATCAGTTCAGAAACACTTTTTACCCTGTTCCTCTCACAATGCTATCTTATGTCATCGACATTTTACTATACTTGTAAAGTGACACATTTCAACGATTGCATTTCATAACCAACTACATTTGCAAGCTTGTTCAAATTGCGCAGTAGCTCAATTGATAGAGCATTGTACTTGCGATGCAAAGGACTGGGGTACAAGTCCTGAAGAGCACATGAGTCGAAACATGAGCCGAAAGTGTCAAAGATGTACCAAAAAAATGATGTGTTTGGCAGTTGCGTTTTTCATCAAAGCCACAACCTCAGCCACTGATCTAACATAATGGTGGTTTTACTCCACATGCGACTGCCCCAACAGACAAGATATGGTTTCACCGCTGGCCTTTCTACATTCATACTCGGCCAATGATGTCACAGCATGTACGCTGATGAGCCAAAACATTATGACCACTGACAGGTGAAACGAATAACGTTGATCATCTCCAAACAAGGCCACATGTCAAGGTCTAGGTTGATTAGATGGTAAGTGAACAATCAGTTATCTTAGCCAACGTGGTGAATGCAGGAGAAATGGGTAGGAGTAAAGACGTGAGCAACTCTGACTGGGTCAGAGCATCTCTGAAACAGCACACAGAGGACCAACAGCATATTAGGCAGGTGGTCATAATGTTTTGGCTCATCAGTACATGTGCCCTTGGGAGGATGCATGCTTTTGAAACCCTTTTTTTTTCCCTCCAATGCAGACCTCCAATTTGTGTTTCCATGCTGAGTGAAAACAAGATCATTTCCAGTTCAAATTTGCTACAAGGGAAGCTGTTAACACCAGCTTTGGTATCCTTCAACCCATTGCTGACATAATCTACCCTTTCATTCTGCATGGACTTTACAGTAGCATGCTTAGTGGTGTTTAAACCTAGAGAACAGGCAAAGTCTCCCTGGGCTTGGGGTGGCACAGCTAGCATGACACAGTGTGGGTTCCGAAGAGACAACCACTATGACATCAGTGCTTTCAACAGGCTTTTTAAGAGGTATTAAAAACCTTTGCATGGTAACAAGTGAATGAACTTGTTAATGAAAGATGGTCTGCTAGCTAGTTAGCTAGCCAGCAATTCAAAATGAGCCGTGCGATTCAAACAGTTACTGCAAAATATATACAATTTGATTTGAGTTCAATAAAAATGCAATAAATAAGAACTAATTAAAAAACTAAATATTTAAAGTGAGTTGATATATGATATATGATATATGATTACCATTTTCATATGCCATTGTATTTACATGATACTTCAAGGTAATGGTACATGACCAAACCATGGTAATGCGATGGTAATTTTTTATGTGTTTTTGTGTAGGGTACTAAGTGATTTGATACTCTTTTGGTTCGAAAATGTCTTTACCTGCAGCAGTCATTCACAAGCTGCACACGTGTTGAACTTAATAAAGCATTCTGTGCATGTTGTTATATAACAATTCAGTGTGCATGTTAGAATGTGAATCGCGAACTGATCAGACCATTTTGCTATCACATGTAGGGATGCACCGATACCTCTTTTTCTCTTCCGATCTGATTCCGATATCTGAAATCTCAGTATTGGCTGATATAGATCCCGAGTTGTTGTTTTTTTCATAATCAGTTTAGAATATCTGTACCTCACTGTGTGGAACTAATTGGGAGTACACTTTAATATGTGAAGAAACACAAACCTCTAACTACACATGATTTCAATATAAATGTATAGCCTATAAAAATTTTTTTTTTAAAAAAACGTTTATTGTTAACTATAGTCTACTGGATAATGTAGCAGCAAAATTAACAGTAATTCCAGTCTAAGTCTTCAGTAGAAAAGAAACCAGTTTTCTTTGCACAATTTTTTCAACTTGTATCTGGACTTCACTTTAGTTGTAAGATATCAGTCCACTTTTCATTCAGGTATTTGTGAAGGATTTCTGTTCGTGGGCATTGGAGGAGTCAGGAGGCAGCGAACTATCAACATGAGTATTTTTATTACACGTTCAGGGTCACACACAACTTTAACATAAAAGGGCTCTTAGTGACCAAACATAAACAAAAGATTCTTGGCGGACAACACTCTCCGCTGTCACTCTCTCTCTCCCACTCTGATGCTCGTGCCTTATCAGGTCTCCCTCCGCCATCACTATAATGAGAGACAGGTGTTAGAGTAATTACAGCCCAGGTGACGAGCCTTACCGCTTTCCCTCTCCCGCAGACCGACACACGACACATTCTGCCACACAGTTATTTTTTGGAACCCATTCAACTTAAATATTGTTTTACTTTGTAAACAAATAATAATGATAATACTAATACATTATAGCTTTGAGTTCTGAGGGCTGAAAATAGTCAAAAGAGCTATTCAGTTGATAATCATACATCTTCAGTTCTGATTCAAATCTGCCGATAGTAAACACTGGATTCACAGCTTGATGTAAAATGCAGTATTGTAACGATTGTCAAAGCTACCCTGCTACTTAATCAATAAAATAGCTAAGCAAATGAAAAGCAACTTCATTTAAAAACTAGCAAAGGTACAACTTCACTACTGAGAAATGTAGTTAAGCTAATACCTTTGCTATTTGTAGCAAAGCTACTACCCATCACTGCCATTATGTTTCCTAAAACGTGTGACATTAGACTTGTTTTGCGATCCTTGAGAGGTTTAAAGCATTTATGTTTGAATATCGTCTCTCATTTAAACTTCAGTTTGATTCATTTACATGAATCAGTTCAAACTGCCCCAACCTGGTCTCACAGAATCATGTTGCTATATTATATTGTTACATGGCTTGTTGTCAAGGGTGTAGATTCCAGGGGGGTGGAGGGTGGGTGGTGAGGTAACCCCCTAATAATCAAAACAAGCAAGCACAACCTCCCCAATATTTATACCATGTCAGTGGATACATGTAAATGCTTCACGCTGCAACCCCCCAATGTTTAAGCCAAATCTACGCCCTTGCTTGTGTATGTATTGTGGCAGTTTCTTGGTGAAATGAACACTAGAGGTGCTAGTTGGATTCTAGTTGGTAATGTTTACATTACATAACTACATTAACAAGCTTGTTTAAGCATGAAAAAATTGAAAAATAGCTCAACGACACGTGAGCTGAAAGTGTCATAGAAGCACAAAAAATGATGTCGTTGCATCTGCAATTGCATTTTAAGGCACTATTGGTTAGGTTAAGTTTAAGTTTTAGGGTAGAAAGGTTGGTTTTATAGTTTTAAAACTTGACTTGAGCATTAACCTTATAAACCTCATCTGATTTGGAGAAAATTTAACTCACCTTTAGCGCCACATGGTGGACATTTCACCTCAGAACTGCTACAAAGTCGCCATAGTCACGTAATTTTCATGAGATCATGATGAAATGACCGTTTCAATAAATCGATTCAAAACTCTGATTAAATGAATCATTTGTGTCATCACTCAGAAATGTTTACTGAAGTCTCTGTGTGCTATTTTATATTAAAAAATAAACTATCACCAGACCCATTAATTAAACTCTCACTGAATTGAAACCTTAGCTATTTCCAGATGAACATTTATTACTCAGAGGTTGTTATTTCATAGCTCAGGAGACTTGTCCCACCTAAATTTCATTAGGAGTAATAGACACAAATGAGACAAATGTTGACATATAAAGGTCTAAAGTTAATGTTGATAGTATTGATGATATTATTTGGACATTTTATATTAAGTTCATACTGTATTAAAATTTAAGATGGGACAAAATTGGGACAAGTAGCATAATATTTTACCTCACAATACAGTGACAATACTTTCACGGCAATATTGTTAGAAACATTGTTCGGCACTTTACCTTAATGTTCTATTAATGAACGGTTTATAAAGGGGTTCATTAATGACTAATGAGTTATTTGTAAATGCATTATAAAAAATGCATATAAGGTTATAACTACATTCAAAGGGCGACTGTCATGTAATAGCGGCCAAATAGTGAGTCATTTTACATCATATGTTATAAATGCTTCATAACAACATTAATACTTAATAACGTACTCAACATTAATAACCTAAGAATATGTACTTTAATGTAAAGTGGACACATAGGAAGCATTAATTAATGAGTTGCCAACATTAGAAACATATGCACATAAAATGGAATGGCTTTATTATATGATCTACGAAATGTTGCAAATGAACATGAAGAGTTAAAAGTTAAATTCTCACTATTTGGGAAGTATTGCATGAAAGTTGGCCTTTTTATTTTTATTTGTACATCTGCATGTCAGTGATTTATAATGCATTTGTAAATTAATTATTAGTCATTAATGAACCTCTTTATGAACCCAATTAAAAGGGAACATTAATGTAAAATGTTCCCATTTTTATATTAATATTTATATTTAACCAAAATACAAACTGAGTACGAACTAAAAATAAAAGTCAATAACTGTCTGTCAGATTGTACGTACATACACAAATGGGGTTTTGTCTATTAAACACACTGGAAGTGAGGTATGCTATTTTCTCACATTGATTGTTTGTTTTATTTCTATTAAAAAAAAATGTCTTATTTATTTTTTTACTGACATTGGCATGCCTGTGCTCTATTCTACTTTTATGGCTTTACAATAGATTAAAACACATATTATTAAAAGTAAATTTAAATATTACTGTGGCGTATTCGGTGTTAGGTATACTTGAATTACAGGGTAATTAATTAAAATAGTGTAGTGCTATGAGGTGTCATTTAGGCCATAATTCAAACCTCTCGTATAGACACAGAACACTCTCAGTGAGGATGGACACAAAAACATGTTTGATGTTAACATCCGCTAAAACGATTAAAATGAAGACTGTTGTAATACAACAGCCAGGAAGAACCAAATATCTACCAATCAACGCTTTTAATAAGCACTTTTTGCTAAAAGAGCGAAGCTTCAATCAATGGAGAAAGACAGTATTTTTTCTGTCGAGTGTTTTCTTCTCCATAATCAAGCTGAAGCATTTTCCGTTTTTAAAGCTCAATGGAAAGGCTTTCCATTTAAAACTGGGCTCATCAGTTTTTGGACAGTATAATATGTTAAAAATAGCATATATCCACTGTAACCATGCATTAAAGTGTATTTTTATGGGAGAAGAAAGGCTTAGCATGAAATAACGTATTTCTCCTTTGATTACAGTGTTGTAGTTTTAGCAATACATTGTGTTTATCACAAGGGAAATGTAAGAAAATCAAATTAAGCATTTTAACTAAACCTGCACTGTTCTGTACTTTAGTACTAAAAGTGTTGCAGTTTTTCTCACCGTCATTTAGCTGAGACTCCAAGAACGAGCACTGACATATGCAGTGTAAGTCATGTCATGAATAGGTGCACTGTGTTTTGGAATCATTATGTTCAGAAACATTTATCATGCACTCGAAAGCTATATATTTAACTAAATTCTCCTGTTTCCGACAGAAAACATGCGCTGATTTTCAATGATCTTTCCCCCAACCGCTTCTGTCAAGTGTGCATGTCCATGTAACGTTTAACAGCCGATATCTCACACAACATGAAAAGGTGTCTGTGTTTTAGGTCCATTTCTCTCGGTTTGTGAAAAATGATCAGCAGTGTGGGTGTGAGACGCTAAAAATGTAACAAATGATGATTCCGTATTATACGGGGCGATTCTGTAGTTTACCGAACGGTTGGCAACCCTATTGGTAACCCTAAAACATTTCTGTCTACACAGGATGCGAGCGGTGTGGCACGTTAAAAGCAACTCATGCCACAATGGAAGGATGCCCTGTTCAGCAGAGCTATACAGGGTGTAAACTGAAACATGGCTATTTAAAATAGCCATGAATTGACACAAAGATCAATGTGTGATAGTGAATGGTGGATATATCACTACATGTTCTTTCAAGATGTATAGATTAGGGTGTTTTCTTGTTGTGTATACCATAAATGTATATGTAACAGTCCAGTGATTTACAAACACTATTCCACCATTCACTATCACACATTGATCTAAATTTATGGCTATTTAAAATAGCCATGTTTAAGTTTACACCCTGTTTGGCTGTGTTGAGCAGGGCATGCTTGTGGGATGTATAATGGCAGTGAGTTGCTTTTATCTGCAGGAAGCTGCTCGCATCATGTGTAGACAGAGGGTTTTAGGGTTACCAACCGTCCCATGTAATACAGAATTGTCGTGTATTTAAGGGAGCACACTTGGATTCCATAAATTTATACAATTCATGTCCAGTTTACACAAAATTATCTGTAATTATCTGCGAATTGTTTAGACTGATTGCTTAAAAAAGAACAAGCTCAAAAGAACAATTCGCAGGCGGGCGCTGTATGTGCAAGTGTTATGTGTCTGTGTGTGTGAGTGTTATATGTGTGTGAAAGAGAGGTAAAACCAGTGAATGTGTGAGCATTATGCATTTGTGTGAGAGGTAAGAGCAGAAATACATGAGTGTTACATTTGTGTGTGTGTGTGTGTGTGAGGTAAAACCAGTGAATGTGCGAGTGGTGTGTGTGTGTGTGTGTGTGAGAGAGAGAGAGAGAGAGAGGTAAAACCAGTGAATGTACGAGTGTTATGTGTGTGTGTGGGGGGTGTGTGTGTGTGTGTGGACAGGTTTAAGTGGTTTACGAGGACAAACTGGTAATTACAAGGGTATTATGCTATAAATGTGGTTCATGAGGACATTTCTAGTGTCCCCATAATTCAAATCGCTTAAACACACTAAATGATGTTTTATTGAAAATGTAAAAATGCAGAAAGGTTTCTGTGATGGTTAGGTTTAGGGGTAGGGTTAGGGTTAGGGGATAGAATCTATAGTTCGTACAGTATAAAAATCATTATGTCTATGGAGAGTCCTCATAATGATAGCTGCACCAATGTGTGTGTGTGTGTGTGTGTGTGTGTGTGTGTGTGTGTGAGGTAAAAGCACTGAATGTGCTTGTTGTAACAGGTTCGAGGAATGAGGAAGCAGGAGACAGCGAATACAACTCAAAAGTAAATTTATTAAAAACACAAAACACGTTAGCTTAACAGCGTAAAGGTAAAGCTCCACACAGAAACACTCAAACGCTCTGGGAATGGCCAACACACACCTCATATCTCACTGCGAACATTGAAACAGCAATTACCAGCAGTTAATCTCAGGTGAAAACTCTTACCGCTTCCTCACTCCCCAGACGAACACTCAACCATGCCCTCACCTCCACACGAGTGTTGCATGTGTGTGAAAGAGAGGTAAAACCAATGAATGTGTGAGCATTATGCATTTGTGTGAGAGGTAAGAGCAGTAAATGCATGAGTGTTATGTGTGTGTGTGTGTGTGTGTGTCTGTGTGTGTGTGTGTGTGTGTGTGTGTGTGTGTGTGTGTGTGTGTGTGGGCAGGTTTAAGTGGTTTAAGAGGACTTTTTTTTAGGTTACAAACTGGTAATTACAAGGGTATTATGCTATAAATGTGGTTTATGAGGACATTTCTAGTGTCCCCATAATTAAAATCGCTTAAAAAACATACTAAACGATGTTTTATTGAAAATGTAAAAATGCAGAAAGTTTTTTGTGAGGGTTAGGTTTAGGGGTAGGGTTGGGGTTAGGGGATAGAATCTATAGTTTGTACAGTATAAAAATCATTATGTCTATGGAGAGTCCTCATAATGATAGCTGCACCAACATGCATGAGTGTTATGTGTATGTGCAAGCATTTTGTGTGTAAATGCGAGTGTTTTATGTGAATGTGCATGCGTTTTGTGTGTATGTACGAAGGTTTCTTGTAAATGTGAGTGTTTTCTGTGTATACGAGAGGTAAACTTTCAATTATGGCCTAAACGGCACCTCACATAGTGCATTCAATTTCAAATTCTTGTAATCAGATTACAGTAACTGACATTCAGTTAAGTTGCTTTTAATTAAATCTTTTTGCTTTTTGTGACAGCTGAAAGGCGTGCACCCCCTAACGTGTCAATAAACAAGAAGGACATATAGACATTATTTTAAATTTGCTGGGTGTAAAAACAAAAGCTTTTCTGTGAAGTGTTATAGAAAGTAACTTAAAAATAATTAGTAATATGATTACTTTTCGACTAATTAATCAGTAATCTGTAAAGTCAGTAATCTGTTTACAATTTTAGAATAGTAATTAGTCATTTGTAGTGGATTACTTTTTAGAGTAACTTACCCAAGACTGGCCGTAATATCTATATAATATACACTACCGGTCAAAAGTTTTGAAACACTTATTCTTTATTATCATTTTTTTTTCTTCACATTTTAGAATAATAGTAAAGTCATCAAAACTATGGAATAACATAAATGGAACTATGGGAATTATGTTGTGACTAAACAAAATCCAAAATAAATCAAAACTGTGTTATATTTTAGTATCTTCGAAGTAGTCACCCTTTGCCTAGAATTTGCAGACATGTACTCTTGATATTTTCTCTAACAACTTCTTGAGGTATCACCCTGGGATGCTTTTTAAACAGTATTGAAGGAGTTCACATCTATGTTGGGCACTTATTGGCTGCTTTTCTTTATTATTTGGTCAAAAACTTTTATTATTAAATTTTAGTTTTATAATGAAATAAATTAATATGGTGGCACAATTATATTTTTGTCTACAAAACTAATTTCAAACATTTAAGCATACGCCTTCAGATCAAAAGATTTTTAAGATCATGAGAAACATTTCAGTCAAGTGTTTCAAAACTTTTGACCGGTAGTGTACTTTCACCAGTTTCCTCTTAATTCCCACCCCAATTGAGATCTCTGACTTTTGATTGCAGACTGGTGTTTGGGCAAATCTGAGCACAGTTTGAGTCATTGTTGAGATCTCTTCAGAAACTCCAAGAGGAGACAAATTTGAGATTATTGGGGACTCTTATTTGGATAAAAGCAAGACACTTTAGCAAACCTCTCCATTGAAATAGTTAGATATTTATTATATCTCATATGTGATATTTTTGTTGTTTATAAACCATCCTTTATTGTGCTGATTTGGTGAAGGTGAAGGTGAATCATCAGCTAAGATGAATTTGAACTCTGAAGCAAGAAAATGTTTCCCTGCAAATGCTGACATGAACATAAATAGTCTGTGTGTTATCTCTCTCTCTCTGTGTGTGTGTGTGTGTGTGTGTGTGTGTTAATAAATATGGGGCTGGAGTCTTCATTTCTCAGTATTTGTGTGAAATTGTCCTTGCAAAAGCCAAATAGGCCTGCACAAAAATGATTTTTAGAACAAGTAAACATTGCTGAAAAAATAACCAAAGATTTACTTTATTATTGTAGGTTTTGATTTCCTTATTATTTCTGTGGTTTCAGGAACACAAGTAATACATCTCAATGCAACTTTTCTGTTACAATCAGGGTTTGAAATTAATGATATCACTGTCACTCTTACTAGCCACTTTGGCGGGTGATGTTTTCAGGGTTTTTCCTGCATTTTCTGTGAATGTCGGGCGATTTACAGCCACTGCCGAAGCAAATTTAATGGTTTTCATCTCATGTTCAGTGCTTTATAAGCACTAAATATGCCTCTCGTAACTTACATGTGCATCAGTGCAGGACAAATGAAGCGTGCAAATGAAGTCCCTTACTTTCACATGAAACGCCGCAGCGCACATCAGTGTGCCCTAGAGATAAGATCGCCAGAGCTCTGGGACAGTGCAGAGCGAAACTTGCGTTATTCAGTCGGCTTCACTCGATATCGCGGCGGAGACCACAAAACTTGTTACACATTTGAATTCTACAGAGAACATTCTAGTATAAAGCTCTATATGGTGGAAGTCATAGCTGGTCAGCCCCTTGAGCACTGACAAGGCAGAGAGGAGACAAAAATACACCCATCAGTTTTAAAAAAAAAATACATCATCATCCTTACATTTCTATTGATTTTTTTACTGCAGTAAGACTAACTGGGAACTTGTGTAGATTCATATTTAATCTATTGGAATTAATCTTTTAGAATTATTTTTATTAAAAGTGTGAATGTTGTAGTTAAAGGTTTCTAAATGTGTTTAAGCTATTAGTTTTTCATAACAAATACTATCAGTTTTTTTTTTTTTTTTTAGAAAAGACTACCAGCTTTAACCTAACCATAGTAATGTTGAGCTTTCCATGGTCTTACCTGTGGTAATGGTCTTATCATCGCAAATGCCCGTTACACAAGTTATGAACTTAAATATAGTCAGGTACAATTTGGAATGAGGGGTTAAAACTTCCATGAAGTATTGACAAATTATTGATATTTATGATCAAAATACCTCCTGTTCTATCCTACTCCTTTTCTAACTGGTCATGTTTGCCTTCAGATATTCTAAAGGTGACTTAAATCATTAGGCTTTCAAATAAAATTTCCAAAGAAATGCATGCAGTTACAGTCTCCAGTTACCTTAATCACTTTTTGTGAGGTGGGTGATTTTGGCTAGAGAAAATGCTGAGTGGCTAGTGACCTTGGAAAACTACTAGCCACAGTGGCCGGTGAGCCAGAACGTTCATTTCAAACCCTGGTCACAATATACAGTAACACTTTACATTAATGCTCCCTTTGTTAAGGGTTTATTAAGGGATTGATTAATGACAAATAAATCATTTACAAATTAATTATAAATCATTTATATGTGGTCAACATGTATAAAAAAGGGTAACTTTTATGCAACACATGCCAAATAGTAAGCTTTTTTAACTTACATTAACTTACATGTTATAAATGCTTAATAAATAAATGTATTCATACTTGTATTAATAGAAAACATAAAATGCCCTAATTCATGATTTTCTGTCACAATGCAGCAAAAAATATATTATTATAGTGAGAGTAGAAGGAGGGATTATGTCATGTTCGTTTAGTGTTAATATTCATTACTGTAATGTCTTGACTCACTTGTGTTTTCACTTTCCTCGTCATATTGATGTCAAAAATATGGTGCTACTCTGAGTGCTGCCCCAAGTTACCTAGTATAGTTACCTCTCTGCAAAAACACTTCATACTCATTCACAGAATGGGTCATATAATCAGAATCAGAATGAGCTTTATTGCCAAGTATGCCTACACATACAAGGAATTTGTCTTGGTGACAGAAGCTTCCATTGCACAAAAAATACAACAACAAGACAGAGATATTAATAAATAAATAAAAAATAGACTAAAAATAAGAAGTGAATAGAAAATATAAGTGTATATAGAAATACAAAATAAGACTCTCTCTCTCTCTCTCTCTCTCTCTCTCTCTCTCTCTCTCTCTATATATATATATATATATATACTAATACAAATACAATATGTTATATACAGAAGCAAGGGAATGTAAAGGCAGAAAAAGTATGGTATGTTGGATAAATATAAATAGACTAAGCTGTGTATTGCACATAATTATTGCTTAATGGGGCAGTTTTAACTGTTCATGAGATTGATAGCCTGAGGGAAAAAAACTGTTCCTGTACCTGACGGTTCTGGTGCTCAGTGCTCTGTAGCGCCTGCCAGAAGGCAACAGTTCAAAAAGGTAGTGGGCTGGGTGAGTTGGGTCCAGAGTGATTTTTCCAGCCCTTTTCCTCACTCTGGAAGTGTACAGTTCTTGAAGAGAAGGCAGAGGGCAACCAATAATCCGCTCTGCAGTCCGAACTGTCCTTTGTAGTCTTCTGATGTCTGATTTAATATCTGAACCAAACCAGACAGTTACTGAAGTGCAGAGTACAGACTCAATGAATGCTGAGTAGAACTGTATCAGCAGTGCCTGTGGCAGGTTGAACTTCCTCAACTGGCGAAGAAATTACAACCTCTGCTGGGCCTTTTTCACAATGGAGTCAATGTCACTTCAGGTCCTGTGAGATGGTAGTGCCAGGAATCTGAATGACTTCACTGCTGCAACAGTGCTGTTTAGAATGGTGAGCAGGGTCAATGTTGGCGTGTTCCTTCTAAAGTCCACTATCATCTCAACTGTTTTGAGCATGTTCAGCTCCAGGTTGTTTTGACTGCACCAGTGAGCCTGCCATTCAATCTCCCTTCTGTATACAGACTCATCATCCTCTTGGATGAGGCCGATGACAGTAGTGTCGTCTGCAAACTTCAGGAGCTTGAGAAAGGGGTCCTTGGCAGTGCAGTCATTGGTATACAGGGAGAAGAGTAGTGGGGAGAGCACACATCCCTGGGGGGCACCAGTGCTGATCATACATGTGCTGGAAGTGAATTTACCCTGTCTCACTAGCTGCTGTCTGTCCGTCAGAAAGTGATCCACTGACAGATAGATGTGGGAACAGAGAGTTGGTGTAATTTAGTCCGGAGAATAGCTGGGATGATGATGTTGAAAGCCGACCTGAAGTCCACAAAAAGGACCCTTGCATATGTCCCTGCTCTGTCCAGATGTTGCAGGATATGATGCAGTCAACATGGGATTGACAGACCTGTTTGCTCGATAAGAAAATTTAAGGGGATCTAGAAAGGGTCCAGTGATGTCCTTCAGGTGGGCCAACACCAGTCTCTCAAATGACTTCATGACCACAGATGTCAGAGCAACGGGTCTGTAGTCATTAATTCTTGTGATTTTGGGTTTCTTTGGGATGGGGATGATGGTGGAGTGTTTGAAGCAGCAGGGAACTTCACACTGCTCCAGTGATGTTTTGAAGATCTGTGTGAAGACGAGGGCCAGCTGGTCAGCACAGGATTTTAGACAAGCGGGTGAAACACCGTCTGGGCCCTGTGCTTTCCTTGTCTTTTGTTTCCGGATGTCACGGCACACCTCCTCTTCACAGATCTTAAGTGCAGATTGAGTAGCAGGAGGAGGGATGAGGGGGGTTGCAGGAGGTGTTGATGTTTGTGTGAAGTGAAGGTCAGAGCGAGTGTGAGACTGGGCCTTTCATCTACAGTAAAACACATTCAAGTCGTCAGCCAGTTGATGGTTCCCTACAATGTTTAGGGATGGTGTCTTGAAGTTAGTAATGTCTTTCAGGCCTCTTCACACTGATGCAGGGTCGTTAGCTGAAAACTTTTTTTCAGCTTATCAGAATATCTTCTTTTAGCCACTCTGATTTCCGTATTCAGTGTGTTCCTGGCCTGATTGCGCAAGATTTTATACCCACTTCTGAAAGCATCCTCTGATGGCCTGATGAAGCTGCCTGAGTTTTGCTGTAAACCATGGTTTGTCATTGTTGTATGTTAAATAAGTCCTAGTAGGAATGCACATATCTTCACAGAAACTGATAAATGATGTCACAGTATCTGTGAGCTCATCCACATTGGTGTCTGCAGCTTTAAATACACTTCAATCAGTGCAGTCAAAGCAGGCTTGTAGTTCCAGCTCTGCTTCATTGGTCCATCTCTTTATAGTCTTTACTACAGGTTTAGCTGATTTTTAGTTTCTGCTTGTAGGTTGGAAGAAGATGAATCAGACAGTGATCAGAGAGTCCCAAAGCTGCTCTAGGGAAAGAGTGATATGCATTCTTTATTGCTGTGTAGCAATGATCCAGTATATTTCTGTCTCTGGTGGGGCATGTAATGTGCTGTATGTATTTTGGCAGTTCACAGGTGAGGATGACTTTGTTAAAATCGCTGAAAATAATAATAAGTGAGTCCAGGTATTGTTGTTCCATGTCTGTGATCTGATCAGACAGCTGTTTCAGCGCTGCATTCACACACTCGTGTGGAGGAATATAAACACTCACCAGAATAAATGAGGAAAACACCCGCGGCGAGTAGAAAGTTGATAAAGAGTGCTTCTAAATTAGGACAGCACATCTTCTTTAATGTTGTTACATCTGTACACCGACTTTCATTGATGTAAAGGCATGTTCCACCGCCTCTCGTTTTCCCCATTAACTCCGCAATGTGATCCTCTCTGAACAGCTGTAAGCCCGTCAGATGTAACGCGCTGTCCGGAATGTCTTCACTCAGCCAGGTTTCTGTGAAGCACAAGGCAGCAGAGTTTGAGTCCTTGTTTGTGCAGGTGAGGAGATATAGTTTGTCCGTTTTGTTAGGGAGAGAGCGGAGATTCGCTAGATGAATACTCGGCAGCGCTGTTCGAAAGCCGACTCGCTTCCCCCACCTGCGTCTCATAGCACGCTTGAGCAGCACAGCTGTGCCTCCGACTAAAATGTCTATCAAAATGTCCGAATAGTCCAAAACTGGGAAAAGATTGTCTGGTATGTGCTGCCGAATGTACAGCAGCTCATCCCTGGTAAAACTGATAGGAAAAAAATTACTAAACACAGGACAAACAAACAAAAACAACAAAAGAATTGGAGAGCTCCACACCAAGGCTGCCATCCATGGCGCCATCTTGTACATTAGTATATCATATAATAATATTTGTATTATATATACTATATTTATTATATATAGTATATTATTATAATAGAGCCTGATGACCATTAAACCATTCTGAACTTTATGTACATAGGTTTGAAATGTTGGCAACTCCTTAATCAATGCTTAATATGAGTCCTCTTTACATTAAGGTACATTTTTATAGCTTACTAATGTTATATACGTGCTATTAAGCATTTATAACATATGAGGTAAAATAGCTCACTATTTGGCAGGTATTGCATGAACGATACCCTTTTGTTGTTGTTATAACTGCATATCAATGACTTATAATGCCTTTTAAATGAGTTATTGGTCATTAATTAACCCTTTTATTAACCCTTAACAAAGGGATTATTAAATAATCTAAATATCAATGTGTTTAGATATTTTCAATTTATGTTTGATATGTGTTATTATCTAACATTTTGTATTGTACACAAGTTCTTTACTTTCCATTTCCATTTTATTATAGAAAATATTAGATAAAGAACATAATATTGAACATATTACTATGAAGGCAGCTTTCATTACAATGAAGTCATGGCAACTTACTATTTTCAGTTCAGTGAATGCTTAATAATTAAATCTTGCAAGGTGTTGCCTTCATTTCTATATGTTCTATAAAAATGGTAGGAACATAGTAGTGTGTAAATGATGACTTTATTTGGAGTATCTCAGAGTATATCAAAACAACAGTTTTATATCTGTCCATCCTTCTGTATGGCTGGTGTTGTCTTCTCCATATTGTTGTTGATAAAGAACAGTAGTCTGCTGATAAAGAAGCACTCTTTCTTCTCAATTTCCTGCGCAGAGCCCGTCCTGATGTGTCTTCGCTTCCAGAGGCCCATGCTAGTTGTCATTGTTTTTCTGATGTTTCTGAAGAGCTCTGGCTTCTGCATGGCAATGAGACTGTGATATCTTATGTTGTCACCCATGTAATTCCCTACCCGAGCACAACATGGCCATATGTTAGTGCTGGGTTTTTGCATATCTGCTAAAGCATCTCCACATTAAGGGCTCTTGGTAAGATGGAAACATGATCACACGCAAAGTCTGCATGTTGTTTTCAAGAGTTCCGGTTGGCTCGTACAAAAATGTCCAACTTTTATTTCTATATAGAAAAATAAACCAATGAACAATGGGTTTCATTCACTTATAATTGTGTGGATTTTGCATACTTACAGTATATGCACAGGAATGTTATCACAAATTTTTTTGTTTGTATTCAGATTTCATGCACAAATAGGTGCGAATGCATGGTTAGGTGAATGAGGCCCATTGTTATTATGATTTTTCCTAAGTCTAACCCCTAAACCAAACCTAACCATAAAGTGGAACGCCTTAGCCAAACCCTAAACATAACCATGATTTTAATTGGAAAATTACTTTTGTGTACCACAGAAGAAATAAAACACTGGGTTTGGAACAAGACAAGGAAGGCATATTACAGGTTGTCAGTCATTTGTATTTTAAAATTAAATATGATATTAGTAATCAAATGTGATCACAGACATTTCCTTTCTTAAAATGAAAGTGATGGATAGATAGTTTAAATTTGGTGTTTGATTTGTAGCGTTTTTAAATTTTGTTTGTTGATTCGTTGGTCTAAATGTCGTACCTTTTTGTACGAGCCAAGTCCTACAATATCTTACAATTTCGCCATCTCGTACAAATTATTGACTATGTTTACATGGACACCAGAAATTGGTGTATTGCGAGAAAGCAGCGTTTCAGTTTACTTGCACTGTATAAGCGGTGTAGTCTTTACCCCCGTATACATACGGCTTAGTCAGAAAGCAGCTTTCTCCACAGCAATGTAATTTCTCTGCGATGCTTGTGTAAATAACAAACATGGCATCTGAGGAAGACATCACTATTTTATTCTCTGTTGCTTTGTCTTGTTTTCAGATATTCCAGAGTTGTTGCTGTGTTTGTTTTCGTAACTTTCTATTGTGACCTGCAGTGGAATTGTGCTGCAATGGAGGGGTTTCCCTCTTACATAAAATTCTAGGATTCCCCCAATGTACCAGTGCAGATAAACAGATGTGAGGGACTGTCAACATTTTAAATTTGGTGTGTATAATTGGGTATAGTTTATAGTGTATGTGCTTTTCCCACTGTAGTCTCAGAAATGTTGATTCTTTTAGTTGGATTGACTAGTTGTTGGGCTCCATCCTATGATGTTTGTTATCCAGTCTGTTCACGCACATGCGCACTCCTCAAAAACCTGTTGCAATGTGTTTACATGACCACAGAAGCCATGTTTCCTGGGAGAAACCTGGATGTGCTAAACCGCTTACTCTTAATCCCTTAAATGCCGTAAGGAAGTTGTTCTTGTCTACATGATGTTTCAGAATGCCGCTTTCTTCAAAAACCCTGGAATAAACCATTTTCTTAAGTGCATGTAAATGTTGTCACTGTTTGAGTTGTCATGATGAGACTATGCTGACCTTGTTTAAACTTCCAATCTTATAACTAGTTCTTCCTCAGAAGTTTTGTAGCCTGACAGCTTGTAAACATGATTTTGTTTTCCGGTGGGTTGATAAACACTTGTGCACCCTGACTTCTGGAGTTGCGCTAGGTTAGCCAATCAGGTTTCAGCCAGCGCTTGTCATTGTTGGGTGCAGTATTCATAAGACTGTCTGTGAGCGGTCCATGGATGTGCCGTCAGAGACTGAGACTAGAGGGACAATAACTAGACAGAGTTTTGTGAGGCCAGTCACTGAAATACACCCTTTCCTGCTGCTGTTTGAGCTCCACACTACAGCCCTGAGTAACAATATGGCTTCAGCTGCTGATGTCATTGTATCCGTACCAGATTTTTTCCTCCCTTTCTCTCAGTGGGTAATTTGTGTATGCAGCTGCTGCTACCTTAGCACAGTGTGCTGCTAATGAGGAGACTGCTGTTGTGGCAGCTTTAATGGCTGCTGTTTCTCTGACTCGGGTTCTGCTGGCACAGGCCACCGGAGTCTCTCTGATGGATTGTGAAATCCTCCATTTCCTCATAGAACAACGGTTGTTCGCTCACCACATGCACAGAAATGAGGTGCCACCTGTGATAAGGATGACAGAAATGCCATTCAGCTCAGCTGTGCCAGTCTGTAAGACACTGAACATTGTGTCTAACACACATTATTTTGCTGCCATCTATTCTGCTAATGAGTGTTTTTCGATTTTCTTTCTTTTTTCTTTCTGTCATTTGAACTTTCTTTCAAATGTTTTTTTTTTTCAAACTTTCTATCTTTCAAACCTTCCTTCTAACTTTTTTCTTTTGAATTTTCTTTCAAATACTCTTGCTTTTGAACACTCTTTTTTTCTTTCTTTTTTTTTCTCCCCTTTTCTCCCCAATTTGGAATGCCCAATTCCCAATGTGCTCTAAGTCCTCGTGGTGGCATAGTGACTCGCCTCAATCTCAGCTGCCTCCGCGTCAATCTGTGCATCTTATCATGTGGCTTGTTGAGCGCATTACTGTGGAAACGTAGCGTGTGTGGAGGCTCCACGCTATTCTCCGTGGCATCCACGCACAACTTATCACATGCCCCACCGTGAGTGAGAACCACATTATAACGACCATGAGGAGGTTACCCCATGTGACTCTACCCTCCCTAGCTTCTTTTGAGCGAACTTTCAAAATGTATTTTAAACTTTCTGTCTATTGAACTTTCTTTCAAGCTTTCTTATGAACTTTTTGTCTTTAAAAGTTTCTTTCTTTCTAGCTTTCTTCCAGACTTTCTCTTGAAGAATCTTGTGAACTTCCTTTGGAACTTTCTGTATTTTGAACTTTCTCTCAAACTTTTATTTTTCCAAACATTCTGTCTTTCAAACCTTCATTCATACTCTCTTTTGAATGTCTTTCTTTGGATTTTTTTTATGAACATTCTTGCTTTTAAACACTCTTTCAAACTTTTTTTTTTCAAACTTTCTTTTGAAAACTCTTTCAAACTTTCTTTCAAACTTTTTCTTTCAAACTTTCA
Organism: Myxocyprinus asiaticus; assembly: GCF_019703515.2. Classification (NCBI taxonomy): domain Eukaryota; kingdom Metazoa; phylum Chordata; class Actinopteri; order Cypriniformes; family Catostomidae; genus Myxocyprinus; species Myxocyprinus asiaticus. The sequence goes on along the minus strand of NC_059361.1, from coordinate 42,638,124 downwards.
TTTTGAACTTTCTGTCTTCAAAACTTTGTCTTTCTAACTTTTTTTCAACTTTCTTTAGTTCTTTCAAATTTTAGTTCTTTCTTGGTGTCTTTCAAACATTTATTTTCTTTTAGCAAAAATGTTTTAGTTTTTTTTTTTTTTTTTTTTTTTTGCAAGTAACAGTAATTGTAGAAACTATGGCATTTTGTCAGAAATATGTTTAACCTGGTAAATGCAATTCAAAGTCTTCATTAAAAATGTTTTTTAAAATAAAAGATGTTATTCAAGTCTCAGGTCACTGGTTTTAAGCCAAGTTACTGTGCTAGTGTTCCTGTAGCTCAGCTAGTAGAACATGGTGCTAACAATACCAAGGTTGTGGGTTTAATTACCATGTACTGATGAATGTATACCTTGAAAGAACTTTAAATTGCTTTGGATAAAATCATTTGCCAAATACATAAATGTAAATACACAGATGAGCCAAAACATTATGACCACTCACAGGTGTAGCAAATAATGTTCTCCTAACAAGGCCACTTGTCAAGGTGTGGGTAGATTAAATGGTAAGCAAACAATCAGTTCTTGTAGTCAATGTGTTAGGTGTAAAGAGCGACTTTGACAAGGGCCAAATTGTTATGGCCAGATGACTAGGTCAGAGCACCTCTGAAACAGCAAGGCTTGTGGGGTGCTCCCGGTCAGCAGTGCTGAGCACCTACTGACAGTGGTCCGCGGAGGGACAAACCACAAACCGGCAACAGGGTGTTGGGCGCCCAAGGCTCATCGATACGCGAGGGCAACAAAGGCTATCCTGTCTACTCCAAACTGACAGGTCTGCTGTGGCACAAATCACATACAATTTTTAATGATTTAAGGAAGGAGTGTATCACAACACACAGTGCATCGCACCCTGCTGCGTATGGGGCTGCGTAGCCGTAGACCGGTCAGAGTGCCCATGATGACCCCGGTCCACCATCGAAATCGCCAACAATGTGCACGCGAGCTTCGGAACTGGACCTTGGAGCAGTGCAAGAAGGTCGCCTGGTCTGTTGCATACCAGGTACTCCTTTCATGGCAGTGGTTTTCACTGATGGCAGTGGCCTCTTTCAGCAGGATAATGAGTCCTGCCACACTGCACACATTGTTCAGGAATGGTTTGAGGAACATGATGAAGAGTTCAAAGTGTTGCCCTGACCTCCAAATTCCCCAGATCTCAATCCGATTGAGCATCTGTGGGATGTTCTGGACCAACAAGTCCGATCCACGGCGGCTCCACCTCGCAACTTACAGGACTTCAAGGATCTGCTGCTAATGTCTTGGTGCCAGATACCACAAGACACCTTCAGGGGTCTTGTAGAGTCCATGCCTCGGCAGGTCGGCACTGTTTTGGTGGCACACGGAGGACCAACAGCAAATTAGACAGGCATTCATAATGTTTTGGCTCATCAGTGTATAAGTCTTGAAAGTATTGTTAAGACTCACAGTGAAGCCACCATTCCTACACAATCATTATCACCATTTAATGTACCAATCCCCCTCTTGAAGTAATTGACAGCCATATTTGTGGAAGTTTTTGTTGAATACCAAGATGTTGTGTTGGTTGAGAGGCAATAACACAGCATAAATTAATTGTTTCATTGTTTTTGCTTGTCTGTCTGTGTCTGGCCAGAATTTAGATTTCACTTCCTCGAAAACAACCCTGCATTTATTTGTGTCCACAGCAATGTTTTCACACATTCTGTGGATTAATTTAGGTGATTTATAGCTGATATAGCCTTCACTCTGCCACCAGAGCTTCCTCAGATATTGCACTTGACATAAAAGTAAAAAAATCATCAAGAGTTGTTCTCAGCATTGTGTGTAAGAGAGAAGATACTTTGCTGTATGAGAAAAGCGACTTGACTAACAGACACAAAGGATTGGCTTGATGTTTGACATGGTGACAGATTTATCATGAAACAGCATTCATTCAGCACTCCGCTGGAGGTATTTTCTCTCCCATTTGATGAAGGAGCGATACATTCTCTTTCAGCTGTTTTCCTCCCATCTTCACAACTCAGAATAGAATAACAAAGTTATTCCTCCGAAGCACTGACACACTTTACCCTGATCAATAGCTCAGACCTGGACGCTCACTAACTTTTAATTGATATGCTGTTTGAATGGGCTTTCTGACATGACATTCATTAACAAAACAGCAATTCCGGTCAGTCTTTGATGTAAACACAAAATAATTTAAGGTTTTGAGAAATGGATTGTTTCTGGCTGCTTAGATGAAGAGGGGGAAGGTGGGAAATTCACACTATACAAGAAGTTTCGAATACAAAACCCACGCCGGCAAAATGTCAGTACCAGGTCTGTTTTTCTGTGTCTGGTTCAGTTTTGTGTGGATTGTTGTACTCTTTTAGGTGTATCTCACACCTCTAAATGCAACCTTGTGGTTTATTTCAGTGTTTGCAAGGCAGCACTGCATTTAACAGCATTTGCTGCATAATGTTGGTTTCCGCAAAAATTATTTTGACTAGTCTTTTATTTATAAAAAAAAAGATATCAAAAATCACGTTTACAGTTAGGCAAAATGGAAGTAATTGGGGCCAGTCCATAAACGTTACAATACACACCACTTCAAAAGGGTAGCCACAAGACATTATACATGTTTACATGATCTTAGTGTAAATAAAATCACTTACTAACCATATCATAAGCATAATGGGTGTACGTTTGTACATATAAACACACATAATATGTCTCAATTGTACTTCCCAAAATTGTATGTTGTGTCCTGTCATTTACTAACAAAGCTTTTCTAATAGAGACTTAACATATTCTGAAAGAGTCTCTCAGAGCCAGAAAAAGCTTAGAAACAAGATGGATATCCAGAAAGGCATGTCTTCTCTGTGTCTCATCCATCAATTGTGTCTGTGTTCAAGTGGCCTCACTACAATGCCATACTTTATCCCTCAAAGCAACAGACTGAGGGATCGCATAAGCAGCTGCTGATAAATGTGACCTCTAGTTTGCAGCTGCTTAGGTTTGCTTCCCTGCTTGTGAGATACAAATTCAGCAGAGAAAAGACATTCCCTACTGCAAAGAAGACAAATGACACCGTATGATCTAGATCAGTGGTTCTCAACTGGCGACCCAACACAGTACCAAAATTGATTTTCAATGGTTTCATGCTCTCGGCAGCCAATAATTCAAAGCTCAAAACTCATTGTGTTTGGCACAAATCATGCCTAAAGCAGGGGTCAGGAACCTATGGCTCGCAAGCCACAAGTGTCTCTTTGTTAAAAATCAAGTGGTTCGCCGGGTGTCCCACCATTCACCAACACATGATCGTTTAAAACTTTCTAGAGATAATTTTCCTGCAGAAAGTGTGGGTGTGATTGCAGAGCTTGAAGTCAATGACACTGTTTTGATTTCCTTTCTCCCGAATGTGTCATACAGCCTACTCCTGGTGAACGAGGTTTGAAATGAATACTCGCCAAATGCAGATTTTTCATGCGCGGGTAATTTTGCTAATGTACCAGCCAGTGTGGAGGGTGACCTGTAAGACTTCTCAGAGTGCTATAGTATGACAAGAAATTAGACACAAAGATGCGTTTGACGAAACGCATGTTTATATTTTGAAGAACAGATGAAAAAAACCTGCAGATGCGCATCTGATTTGATATGTCTGCACAGTGAGCTGTGTTGTTCACAAGTGCAATGAAAGCACTTCTCCAAGACACGCACATGCATAGAGTTCTGGGCCTCGTTTGCCAATAACTATTGATCTTAATGGTTAAGAGCATTTTCTATGAGCGATTTTACGAACATTTGTTATTTTCAGACAGGGTGTGAAATAGCACCCGCCACCCTCCAAAATGCGATGATGCTCTATCCAGTTCGCAAGCTCCTCATTCAAATGCAGGTATTACATGCGCGAGTAATTTTGCTCATCTACCCGCAACAGGTGGATGACCTGTAAGACGTCTCTGAGTGACATATGACAAGAAATGCTGTTAGTCACAAAGACACGTGCTTATTATATTTTATTATATAAAAACAGACAAAAGAAAAGCCGTCAGTGCTTGTGTCAGATCCGCTGTTTGTTCAGAGGCGTGCAGCGGGACCCTGTCTCATGGAATAAGCGAATGTAAAAAAATTTCACTCCTTTTTCTCTGTTTCATTCATCTGAAAACTGTTTGCAAGTATAATGTCATCTTTGAGAATGCTGCAAATGATCTCCAATCATCTCAGGAGGTGCTGTGAGTTTCGCTTTATTTCCACGGCGCACTTCGCTCTTACGCATTGTGAACACAACTCTGCAGGTTTAGTAACATTTATATCTTCAGCTTTAGTGTGTCATTAGCAAATATAAATTTTAGACTCCCAAACATTCCTTTTGCAAATAGAATAGAACAGAAGAACAGGGAGCCCTGCAACAGATGGCTTGGCCTCCTTAGAGCCCACCAATGAACATCGAGTCAGTCTGGGATTACATAAAGAGACAGAAGCAATCGAGACAGCCTAAATAGATAAAAGACCTGTGGTGAATTCTCCAAGAATCTTGGAACATCCTATCTGCCAACAACCAAGAAAAAATGTGTCCAGGTGTACCTAGGAGAATTGGTGCTGTTTTGAAGGCAAAGTTGGTCACACCAAATATTGATTTAGATTTTTTTATGTTTACTGGACTTTGTATGATGTTAACTGATAAATGAAAACTATTTATGCCATTATTTTTGAAGACATCCTCACTATGCAGCATTTTTCACAAGTGCCTAAAACTTTTGCACAGTACTGTACATATATACACTATATTGCCAAAAGTATTCGCTCACCCATCCAAATAATTGAATTCAGGTGTTCCAATCACTTCCATGGCCACAGGTGTATAAAATGAAGCACCTAGGCATGCAGACTGCTTCTACAAACATTTGTGAAAGAATGGGCCGCTCTCAGGAGCTCAATGAATTCCAGCGTGGTACTGTGATAGGATGCCACCTGTGCAACAAGTCCAGTCGTGAAATTTCCTCGCTACTAAATATTCCACAGTCAACTGTCAGTGGTATTATAACAAAGTGGAAGCGATTTTTTACCACGAAGTGGTAGGCCACGTAAAATGACAGCGGATGCTGAGGTGCATAGTGCGCAGAGGTCGCCAACTTTCTGCAGAGTCAATCGCTACAGACCTCCAAAGTTCATGTGGCCTTCAGATTAGCTCAAGAACAGTGCGTAGAGAGCTTCATGGAATGGGTTTCCATGGCCGAGCAGCTGCATCCAAGCCATACATCACCAAGTGCAATGCAAAGCGTCGGATGCAGTGGTGTAAAGCACGCCGCCACTGGACTCTAGAGCAGTGGAGACGCGTTCTCTGGAGTGACGAATCACGCTTCTCCATCTGGCAATCTGATGGACGAGTCTGGGTTTGGTGGTTGCCAGGAGAATGGTACTTGTCTGACTGCATTGTGCCAACTGTGAAGTTTGATGGAGGGGGATTATGGTGTGGGGTTGTTTTTCAGGAGCTGGGCTTGGCCCCTTAGTTCCAGTGAAAGGAACTCTGAATGCTTCAGCATACCAAGAGATTTTGGACAATTCCATGCTCCCAACTTTGTGGGAACAGTTTGGGGATGGCCCCTTCCTGTTCCAACATGACTGCGCACCAGTGCACAAAGCAAGGTCCATAAAGACATGGATGAGCGAGTTTGGTGTGGAAGAACTTGACTGGCCTGCACAGAGTCCTGACCTCAACCCGATAGAGCACCTTTGGGATGAATTAGAGCAAAGACTGTGAGCCAGGCCTTCTCATCCAATATCAGTGTCTGACCTCACAAATGTGCTTCTAGAAGAATGGTCAAAAATTCCCATAAACACACTCCTAAACCTTGTGGAAAGCCTTCCCAGAAGAGTTGAAGCTGTTATAGCTGCAAAGGGTGGGCCGACGTCATATTAAACCCTATGGATTAAGAATGGGATGTCACTTAAGTTCATATGTGTCTAAAGGCAGATGAGCGAATACTTTTGGCAATATAGTGTATATATATATATTAGGGGTGTAAAAAAATATCTAAAAAAATATTGTATCGTATTGTATTGTATGATACAACGCTCATGATTCAATACCATATGTATTGTATGATATATAAACAAACACATTATAGTGTAATTAAAACCAAGCAGTGCAACACTGAGAGCTGCAAAACAGTTTCCTCCCACGAGAGGAGGCGCTGAGCGCTCACAGGAAAAACAGAGCAATATATCTACAGTACATAGTCGAGAAGATCGATGGCAAACGGCAAGTCGATTGTAGAGTTACAGCTTGTCGAATTTGCCAAACAATGGTGTCATGTCCCGGCGCAACAGTACATCAAACGTTGTTTTATTTATGCCGACATCACCGTACAAATCAGTAGATTTGTGATGCAAAAACAGCAGCAGCAAAGTTGCATTTAACATCCAGCCTCTCCCAGACGACATAGAGCATGACACTGAGCAAGACGCTCGTAAGTAACAAAAACAAGCTTATTCAAAAATCTGACAACGTAAGAAACCCGTGATTACATGACACTTATTATTCTCTGCTTTTGACATCGAAATGTAAATGGATACTAGCACAACACTTGCACGCATGTTATATTCTGGTATTTGCACAGGTAATGTTTACATGCAAAGTGAAACCGGGGGAAGAGGCCGAAAAAATTCCATGTGCCAATTGGTATTTGCTATACAATACTGGATTATGTACATATATCATATGTACCAGAAGTCAGGTTCCTCAAGTTTTTTGTTCGTCTCTAAATAACACTGAAATAAGTTTTTTTCCTTGCTACAGTCACTTCAGCTTGTTCACAGGGGCTTTCAGACAACAAGGCATGATTTTCTATAAAGCTGCTTTGAAACAATGTGTATTGTGAAAAGTGTGAAAAGTAAAATTGTATCATATCACAAGGCTTTGTATTGTATCATATCATGCAATTTGTGTATCGTTACATGCCTAATATATACAGTATATATTTGCATTAAATAAACAAAGACGAAAGTGATTAAATCATAAAATAATACAAGACATATTGAACCTAAAATTGAGTTCTATGTTATTTTCTTTAGGCAGCATTAACTGTATTACCAAAATGCAGTACAAACACATTCGATAAGAACACACATTTGGCAGCATTTTTTGGGGAACACATGGGAATTTATTAGGCTTATTTATTATTATTATTATTATTATTATTATTATTATTATTATTATTTTTACATTTATAATTGTCTTTAGTCCTTAATTTGTAGGCCATTAGTAAGTTTTCACCTGTTGTCGTTGACGGATGCTTGTGTGATGGCAAATGGGGCCGTTGGAGATGGTAAATGTTTGGATTTAGGGAGGTGGTTATATATAAGATTTTTTAATCACTTCGTTATTTTAATTGCTTTTTCCATTTTGTTTAAAGTGCAATTTGAATTTAGAAATGTCTTTTGTTTAAGTTTTTTGTGTTTCAATAAATCAATTAAATTTTTAAAGCAAAATCAATAAAGCAAAAATATTCACCGACCCTTGGCAGGGGGGTTGACGACATAATCTGATATTTTTTTAAGCAGATTTTCATTAAAATATTTGTACATATTGCCCAGCCCAATAGGGAAGTTAACATTTGCATTAACAATTGTAAAATGAAGTAATTTTATGGAGACTCGTACAAACACGTGTACTCAATTCCATATTGCAACATGTTACCTATTAATTGTTGCATATTTTTTGTTTTTGTCTTTTTGAGTAGTCTATGGGCATAAAAACATTTTATTTTATTGAAAAACTTTGGGGTTTTTTTGAAAATAGAAAATTATTAGTTTTTGCTATGGCTCTTTCAAAAAAAAAAAAAAAAAAAAAAAAAAAAATGCATCAACCAAAAAATAAAAAATTTCTCCTTAGTGAAAAAACGTTCCTGACCCCTGCACTAAAGGAATTAGGCAGTTCAGGCAATGGCGCAAACGCACCAGTAAAATCTATGCTGAACACAATTTACATGCGCAGTTCTGATCTTGCGGGTTGGTTCTTAGCAGACCACAGTGATCTGAAACACTGTACATCATCACTGTGATTCAGACACATGAATCATCTCCTTAACATGTCAAAATAATTCTTGACTACACCACACATGTGGATATACTATGCCAGGTTATAACGCTCTTCATCATTTGATCATTATTTCATGAATTACTGCTGTCGTGATCGATAGAAAATGTACACAAACATTGATTTTAAATCAAATTCAGTTTACCACCTGCTTTCCTCGGGCGGTAATAGCACAGTTAACATGTAAGCGTGGAAAAAAATGACAAGGACTTTAAATACTGAAGACGCAGCGCTATTTCAGTGATGACTGCACCTGCTTTAATTAGATTGAGGGTGGTTAGTGAATTAGTGCAAAAATACGCTATGCGTAAAAGTGGGGCAACTGTACAGTGAATTTGCTTCTTTTTTTACATGTTTTCTTTGACCTAGCACACACTCAGTAAGCAATTTATTAGGAACACTATGGTCCTAAATTATTGTTTTTCCCTGCTGATCATGAACCTGTCAGAAAAGACCTGCAAGTGTCAAGAAAAGTATGTGAACCCTTTGCAATTAGCTGGTGTTCTGAATTAGTTGGTCAAAAAATTTGATCTCATCTTCATCAAAGTCACAATTATAGACAAACACAATGTGCTTAAGCCAACAACACACAAACAATTATAATCTTCATTTTCAGTTTTCAGTTTTCATGTTTTTATTGAAACATTCACAGTGCTGTGGAAAAAGTAAGTGAACCCTTGGATTTAATAACTGGTCGATCCTCCTTTGGCAGCAATAACCTCAACCAAGCATTTCCAGTAGCTGTGGATTACACCTGCACAATGTTTAGAAGAATGTTGGACCATTCTTCCTTACAGAACTGCTTCAGCTCAGCCATGTTCTTAGGATATCTGGTGTGAACGTCTCTCGAGGTCATTTCAGAGCATCTCTATTGGGTTAAGGTCTGGGCTCTGACTGCGGCACTCCAAAAGATGGATTTTCTTTTTTTGAAGCCATTGTGTAGTGGATTTACTTTGATGTTTTGGGTCATTGTCCTGCTGCATCAGTCAACTTCTACTGAGCTTTAGTTGACACACAGCCACCCTAACATTATCCTGTAGGATATCTTGATAAACTTGGGAATTAATTTTTCCCTCGATGATGGCAAGCGGACCTGGCCCTGTAGCAGCAAAGCCACCCCAAATCATGATGCTCCCTCCACCGTATTTCACCACTGGGATGATGTTTTCATGTTGGCATGCAGTGCACTTTTTACGCCATATGTAGTGCTGTGTGTTCTTCCCAAACAATGCAGCCTTAGTTTCATCAGTCCACAAAACATTTTCCCATTAGTGTTGTGGAGTGTCAAGGTGGACTTTGGCAACCTTTAGGTGTACAGCAATGTTTTTGTTGGAAAGCAGCAGCTTCCTACGTGGTATCTTGCCATGAACGCCATGCCTATTTAATGTTTTCCGTATAGTAGACCAGTACCGCCACTCCCTATACGCATATTAGGCAGTCTGCGTAGGGCACCCAACTCCCTAGGGGGCACCATCTTACCCTAAGGGGCACCAGAAACTCTACCGGCTGTCCTTCCTCACACATTTTACGTTATTCATTGACCCGATAGCAGTCGCGAAACACAGAGATCGCCTTGCTGTTCGCACACGCACCACGCCTCTAACAACCACCAGACATTTGTAAGTGCTTTTCAAAGTAGCTCTAACCCACACCTCCAATCTCATTTATTAATTGGATGACAGGTTTGCCAACTCCTGACTCCTGAATTAGCTCCTGAATTAGCTTTTGTTGACATCAATAGCCTAGTTGTCTGTTAATACTTTTTCCAACCTACACTGTGAATGTTTAAATGATGTATTCAATATGTACAAGAACAATAGAATAATTTGTGTGTTATTAGTTCAAACAGATTGCGTTTGTTCATTACTGTAACTTAGATGAAGATCCAACCAGACAAATTTATATATAAATGCATGTAATTCCAAAGGTTCACATACTTTTTCTTGCCATAGTATAAGAGTCATTGACAAATAAGGTTGTCCGAGGAGGTAAAAATAAAAACTTTTAAAAATCTAGTTTAAAACATGTCAAGTTTGTAGAAAAGTAATCTTTGTGTCCATGTTTAATATATTTTTAAAAATTGACTTAATGACTTTTAAAAATGTAATTAGGTGTAACCATCAAGTAAAAGGTATTAAAATACTTTATTTGCACCTTGAACACAACTTAATCATGTATTTCAAAAATGTTTTCAAAATATTTTTCAAGGTTACTTCATATGACCTGCAAAAAAAAAAAAAAAAAAAAAAACAAATGAGCCTTTTCATTAAAATGTCAAAAATGTAAATATGACAAAATAATATATATATATATATATATATATATATATAAATAAAAGTTTTGAAACACTCATTCTTTATTATAATTTGTTTTTCACATTTTAGAATAATAGTAAAGTCATCAAAACTATGGAATAACATAAATGGAACTATGGGAATTATGTTGTGACTAAACAAAATCCAAAATAAATCAAAACTGTGTTATATTTTAGCATCTTCAAAGTAGTCACCCTTTGCCTAGAATTTGCAGACATGTACTCTTGACATTTTCTCTAACAACTTCTTGAGGTATCACCCTGGGATGCTTTTTAAACAGTATTGAAGGAGTTCCCATCTATGTTGGGCACTTATTGGCTGCTTTTCTTTATTATTTGGTCCAAGTCATCAATTTCAAAAACTTTTTTTTTTTAATTAAATTTTAGTTTTATAATGAAATAAATTAATATGGTGGCACAAATATATTTTTGTCTACAAAACTAATTTCAAACATTTAAGCATACGCCTTCAGATCAAAAGATTTTTAAGATCATGAGAAACATTTCAGTCAAGTGTTTCAAAACTTTTGACCGGTAGTGTATATATTTTTTTTTAACTTGACTCAGTCGGTCCTCTCTGTTTTTTTTTATTTATTTTTTTTATATGACAACAAAATGTCTACCTACTAGGTATTGCATGGACTAGTCGACTATAACTAAAGTAGTCAACACTGTAAGCCTGAAATCGACTAGTCACTTCCCACATGATTTACAAAACACGTCTGTAGGAAATACAGCGGGTGGCAGATTTCCAAAACGTAGGATGGCAGGGATGGTAGATGGCAGACTCATTCATATTTATGAGAAAAGCTCTACCTGATTTGTTAGGGTTACTGTAGGTTTAGGGGTTGGGTTATAGTTTCTCTGAACAATCAGGTAGCGATTTCATAATAAGTATTACTTAATCGTCCAATCAGTTATCGATTTAACCATGAATATAAATGACTCTTCCTCTGCCATCCTACATTTCGGAAACTTTCCAGTGGATGTGGAGCCAAATGGCCCTGCACTGAAAGATCAATGTGGCTCAAATGCACTTTGAGAAAGATGACACATGCTACAGTAACCTCCAATAAATGCAAAGTGACACGCACTGGTACAAGTTAGTGATTTTCAACATGATCAGCACAACTTTGTGTTGGGACATCTGACCTCGATGCTGTTTGCTCCTTCAACAACAAAATTCGTTGACATATAATGTAGAAAAGCGCTTCAAGTTGAAGTAATATGACATCATGGAATGCATCCTCATCCCACACACTAGATCCTATGGCCACCTGTAACCATCTGAACATGCGACTGTTGACTGGGAAACCACTTGCAGTTACAGGTAGCCCAGGCTAAGAGTTATATGCTCAGGCACTTATGTTTAATTTAAGCTAAATTACAGCTCAATGTATGTCTACCTATTCTTGCACATTTTTAATAAAAAGGTGTATACAGTGGGTAAGCAACCAGATTGAGCCTTACTACCATGTGGAATACCGCCACGTGAAAACGAAATTCTCTGCAAAATCACTGCCAGGAGGCACAAAGGGACACTTTTGTCATCATTGTTTAGTAGTGTGAAGAAAGTGAGAGTTATTATGATTAAATTGTTAATATTATTATTTGTATTGTATTTGTTATATTTTGATGTGTAGAAGGTGATCTAACAATGCAATTAAATTGATATACAGAAAAAATGCTCGAATATAAGCCTTTTTCAGTCAGTTAAAACTGGTGCTTCATAGATATTAGCTATTTAATTATCTTCCTGAAAACCAAAATGAAAATACATTGTGAACATTCATAATTTAATTTGTTAGCCAAAATTTTGTTTGGGCTTCCATCAGAAAGCAAATATTCACTCCGAAAAATAATGAGTGTTATCAAGCTTTGGGTCAGCATTGATTAATAGCAAATATTAATTACTAATAATATGGTCTAATGATGCTCGCTCATAACATCTGTGCACATGTATATAAATACTCACAAATGATAATACTTTCTAATGAAATGTGAATTAATAAATGCTAACAAATAACTCTCCAATGCGTAGACATCCTCGTGAATGCTGAATGCTGAAGTAACGTCTTTATCATGCGTCTCCATTGCAACGTTTACCCAGAAAATAAATGTTGTGGTGATTTTAAGTTTGTTGTTCTTCTTTCTCCTCTATTTTTTTCCCTTTTTTATGGCAGTTGGCACAACAAGCATAACTTGCCCTTACCACCTCCAACTGGATTGTTGTTACGATGGGAGAAAGTGCTCTGAGGCGTTCAGCTCTGACCTGTTGAAATTCTATGCTTATAGCGCCCCTTAGCGGTTTAGACTGCTAATGAGCTGCTAATGACTTACGCAGTGATCGTGGTGGTAGAAAGCCCATTCTGAATGGATACCCACTGTACGACAATATATAATGGTTGATGTTTATTCCATCCGGTCTGTTCACATTCAAAACAACACACAGCCCGTCACTCTTAATTTTCCCCTCAGGTGTCAAACTACTATGTGTGTTACCATGACAACCTATAGCACCCCAGGCACAGCCTAGATGACTAATGCCTGACGGATTAAAAACCCATGTAGCTAAAAACCCATTACACTGTAGCGAACATAGAACTGACTTCATACATCTACTAAAAATCAGTTTAGTTAAAAAAGTTCGTTCTGAGAAAAGCTCTAGCATCATGTGTTTGCTAGAGCTTTTTAAAGTCATTTATGAGTGTGACTTAAATGTCCAAATACTTTTTGGGGCCAATGAAGTTTCCTAAATAAAGATGCTAGATGCACTCACTAATGGCATTCTCTGCTGCTGAGTGATTGCTTGTCATACACCTCTTCACTGACCACCGTCTGACCCGCGTCTGGAAGAACCATGCCAAGTTTGAGAGTTGGCTGCAGGAAAATGCAGCAACAGGGAACTTATTCCCTGATGCCTTTTCACAGAAAGTCTTAAGCTATCAGGGCTTTGGATGACCGCCACTGGATTCTTCCTTTTTTTTTTTTTTTTTTTTTTCATTTTCTCTCACTCTATCCTCCTCTGCATTCTGTACAGCCCTGTGCTGTTGCCTCTTTCTGAACATTTTGTTGCCTCAGGCTGCTGAATAAAAAAATAAAAAAATAAATAAATACCAGCCTGCATAATGCCACAGATGATTGTTTAATTTCAGTCAACTGGCAGATTTCTGGGCACTTGTCAAGACAGCTATAGGCGTTGGACAGACTTGTTGCCTTTCAGGAAAACAAAAAGCATTTTAAAAAGCAGGAATAAAATATCTGTTTTTTTGTCAGGCGAACCCATCATTGTGATTAAACCTCCTGCAATAGTAAGAAGAGGCAAACAGGCTTTAAAATACACTGTAAAATTATGGTTATGTTGATCCTTGTGTATCTGCTTTAAGCTATATGCCAAAACATCTCTTGAAATGATGCTTCCTTTTGACCAGAATATTGTTTGACTTTATTAATAATAACAAGGTTAATGTGTGTTAAAATATGCTGAGGTCATGTGCTTATGGTGTGGAGGGCACTGCAGTACTTCTGAATATTTCAGGCCAGGCTGTTGTACCGTAGCTTGGAGCTGGACTATTTGTCTTTCACTGAACACAACTTTTAGACACCATAAAGTAAAACTGTCCTTGGGGAAAAAAGTCCTGGTTTACTGAAGGAGTTTGACTTTTATATGCTCTGGAACAATGAAAAATGTAATTGCAGTCTTGACTGAGAGGGCAAGGGAATGCAAGATTTCTGTATTTTGCATTTACAGAAGAGGGCCCTTGTCATGTTTTAAAATGTGAACTACTATGGCTTTGACTTAAATGGTCCTATAATGAATGTGATTTTGCAAAAAACTTTGATAAAAGATCAGTCCAAGAACATCCAGTGTACAAAGAACTCCAGAAAACATGAGTTGTGGAAAATCAGATGTGATGTTGGAGCTTTATACAGTTTGTGCCATTGAAGAGACTGTAAGTCTGTCCCTCACAGCCTCTTTGTCATTCCCATTAAAAATCAAAGATGGCGCTAGCGTGAATAAGGTCTATACCTAATCCTAACCATTAACAACACCAAAAATCAGAGCGAAATGAGATGTTGATTAGAGGGATTTTAAATCTCAAATCCAGAAACATTTCCTAATGATCAAAATCATGGTAACTTATTTGGTGCAACACTGAACTCTGCATGAATTTCCATTCTGGTCCAGGGTGGTTTACGTATGCTAGTCGGTGTTGGTTTGGCAAAAGTCTAACTGCTCCTAGCCATAGCCATGCTGTTCACTAGCAAAACTTAACTGTTGACCAAGCAGACTGATCATACTGTGAATTTGGCGACAGTAAGTCGAAAGTTCTTCATTTGAATTCGTTATGTGCTTACCAAAATTCTAAGCACTTCCCCCAGTGGCCGAAGCTGGAAGTTTTGTTAAACATGTAAGGATTTATGAACTCAAGTTGCACTTTTAGTTGCAGAAGATGTGATACAGTCAACAGAAATGCATATTTTATTACGTTTTCCCCCTAACCCAAACCCCAGTCCTAAACCTAACAATCCATGGTGATAACATTTATTTTTACAAATCGTTATCACCATTTATGCAAATGTGATTACTTCCTGCACTGTAAAAAATAAAATGTTGAGTAAACTTAAAAAAAATAAAGCAACCAGATGCAAAGCAACTTCTGTGGTAAAAGTTGTGCCAACTCATTATTGAAAGTTCACTAAAACTACTATTTTAAGTTGTGTCCATCTTCCTCAGTAAGTACACACATAACTAATCATTATGAGTTTGTTGAACCTGTAATAGTAGTTTGAGTGAACAACCAGTCCAACTTTGGATAGAATAATATAAGTTGGCCCTGAAGTTCTGTAAACTCAAAAATGCTTTGCAGCTGGTTGCCTTACTTTTTTTAAGTTGTCTCAACTTTGCCTTTTCTTTTTGGGCGGGGGGGGGGGGGGGGGCTTATGTTTAAATTTTACATCCAGATCTTTCACCAAGACTGTTGTATGCCCCTTTCATCATTTTTAGAGTACAAATGCTGGAAATACAGACTGAACTGTGCATACACTACACGTGAGACTTTATCATAACAAGATATTTAATTGATGTCAAATCAAATCAAATCACATTTATTGTCACACAGCCATATACACAAGTGCAATGGTGTGTGAAATTCTTGGGTGCAGTTCCGATCAATATAGCAGTCATGACAGTGATGAGACATATACCAATTTACAATAACATCAAATTAACACAACACAATTTAAAGTCTAATATACACATAAGTACACACAACAATATACAAATAATAACATACACTGTACAGTATACAATATGCACAATATAGATACACATTATTCAATAAAAATAAAAAAGTATATATAGTAGTATATATAGAATTTACAGTAGGTTGTATTGTACTGTATTGACATTCAGGCTGTCGGTTGATAGTAAGTTGTTAAGAGAGAATATAATACAATAATAATATAATTTATGACAGTCCGGTGTGAGATATAAGAGTAAGAGTAATAAAGTGCAGTGCTGATGTATTTTGATCGTGGGAGATCAAGAGTTCAAAAGTCTGATTGCTTGGGGGAAGAAGCTATCATGGAGTCGGCTGGTGCGGGTCCTGATACTGCGATACCGCCTGCCTGATGGTAGCAGTGAGAACAGCCCATGGCTCGGGTGGCTGGAGACTCTGATGATCCTCCGAGCTTTTTTCATACACCGCCTGGTATATATTTCCTGGAGGGAGGGAAGCTCACCTCCGATGATGTGTCTGGCAGTTCGCACCACCCTTTGCAGTGCTTTGCGGTTGTGGGTGGTGCTGTTGCCGTACCAGGCGGAGATGCAGCCAGTCAGGATGCTCTCTACAGTGCAGATGTAGAACCGTGTGAGGATGTGGCGGTTCATTCCAAACTTCCTCAGCCATCTCAGGAAGAAGAGGCGCTGATGAGCCTTCTTCACAAGTGTGGATGGACCATGTGAGTTCCTCAGTGATGTGGACACCCAGGAACTTGAAGATGCTGACTCTCTCCACTGGTGCTCCATTGATGGTGATTGGACTGTGTTCTCTGTCTTTTCTCCTGAAGTCCACCACAAGCTCCTTTGTCTTACTGACGTTGAGGGAGAGGTTGTGCTCCTGACACCAGTGTGTCAGAGTGTGCATCTCCTCTCTGTAGGCTGTTTCATCATTGTCAGTGATCAGACCTACCACCGTCGTGTCATCAGCAAACTTAATAATGGCATTGGAGCTATGTGTTGCCACACAGTCATGTGTGTACAGTGAATACAGGAGTGGGATGAATGGCACATTTCAAAAGGAAAAATAAACTGGAATTAGACAGATTTGTACTCAGCTCAGATGTTAATAACATCTAAAAGTGACTTATAAATTTAGTCAATCAAGTAATTTAACAGGAAGCTTACATACTAAATTGCAGGCTGTATTCTCTCATATGTTGCATTAAGTATTATAAAACCAAGATGTTTACTGTAAATGTATGCTGGAGGAAAATGTTTCCCTTAAAGTAGTACAATTAAAATAATCTTAAAATGCTGCAGCAATAAACCAATTTAAGACACTGTTAAAGGAATAGTTCATCCACAAATGAAAAGTCTCTCATCATTAACTCACCCTCATGCCATCCCAGATGTGAATGACTTTCTTTCTTTTGCAGAGAACCATGAAGATTTTTAGAAGGAAATCCAAGCTCTGTTAGTGCATACAATGCAAGTGAATGGGTGCCAAAACTTTGAAGTTCAAAAAACACAAAAGCAACAGAAAAGTAATCCAAATGACTCCAGTAGTTTAATAACTGTCTTCTGAAGTGGTCCAATCAGTTCTGGTTGAGAACAGACCAAAATCCTAACGTGTAACTCCTGTTTCACTTGCATATTGACATAAACAGTCTCCTTGGCAATCATGATTTCAAGCTCGACTACACTTCCTAGTGCTTGACGCCATGCGCAGAGCCGCTAGGAAGTGTAATCAAGCTTCATGATCGTGCCTGTAGACTGTAATGGCAAGATGTACAGTGAAGAAGGAGATACATTTTGGTCTGTTCTCACCCAAAACTGATTGGATCACTTCAGAAGACATTTATCAAACTACTGGAGTCGTTTGAATTACTTTGCTGCTGCTTTAGTGTGTTTTTTGTGTTTCAAAGTTTTGTTCACCATTCACTTGCATTGTATGCACCTACAGAGCTCAGATTTCCTTGTAAAAATCTTTGTTTGTGTTCAGCAGAAGAAAGAAAGTCACACACATCTGGGTATGGCATATCAGGGTGAGCAAATGATGAGAGAATTTTCATTTTTGGATGAACTATTCCTTTAAAACACTATTCAAAAGAGTTACAACAAACCCTTACATTCAATTTTAAAGATGCTTCAAAATCAAAAATCTTTACATTTTTGTAAATGTTGTACAACTTTCCAACCTGCATTTTATCCTTTCATATTGAATTCTGCATTTGGTATATAATGCAAAAAAATACAAATGTTTTTAAAGTGCTGGAGCAATAAACCAAGTACTGTAAAATTTAAAGGATACCATAAAAACAGCACTCAACAGCGTGAAAACAAACTTTTAGTTACATTTTACGGATAACAAATGCAAAAAGCATTTTTGCCTATGTTGTTCTACGTTCCTGCCACATACAGCTATCGAAACAACAGTTAAAACAGAAAGCTGTTAAAACAACAGGAACAACTGGAACAAGAAATTAGTGTTCGTGCCCTTATCCAGCTGGTTTGCAGCTACGTTTTGAAGGACTGAACATTTGCTGAGCACTGGGAGTCAAGGCACATGTACACTTGTTGAACAGATTCAAAAGTGTATTTCAGTTCTTTAGGATAGTCCATGTTTAGGACATAAATTAAGCCAAAGAGGAGTGCAACAGCAGTGGGCAGGTCAGACACATTATCCAGCGCAATCTGCTCTTCTAGTACTACAGCAAGGCAGCTTGTGTTTGGGTTTGAGTGGATGATGGCAACATCATCTTCAGTGACAGATAAGATCCCAATCTTCATCCCCTTGGCGTGAAGGTCATCTGGGTCTGAATCCTGAAGTAAAAAGAAGCATACTATCATATAGTCTAACATTTTTCAGGCACAGAGTTCTGCTGGACAACAGATAGACAAACGGGCATCTTCTTAAACATATGCTCATGTAACTTCATTTGTCAAATCAATGTAGTCATCTTTTAAAGCTTGTTCTATACATACAATCATCTTACACCCCAGGGCCACTGCAGCTACCTGTGACACATTTACAAAGACCAAATCACAGCCTTCCTTATAGTCTTTATTACTTCAAGGGCTTAGTCACTCAACAATTATAATTCTCTCATCATTTACTCACCCTCATTGCATAAACACAAACATCGACCATCCGGGGGAACCGGGATGCCGGTTTTGTTTCTTTTTGTATTGGTTCTGCCTAGCGGCTGGAGCTTGTTCTATTGAATAACACTCCTTTGGAACAGCTGTGGATTAATCTGTTAGTTCTTTGTGCTTATTCCTCCTGCTGGCTGTGGTTTGTTTTGTTGAGTATTTTTACGGGACATTGGAATGATTACGTCTTCCGCTGAACTCATAACAGCCGGCTCACGGAACATTCGTTTGTCTGTCCGAGGAATCTGAACGGTTTTATATCAGCTGGAATTTGTTTTGTGGAAGATCACACCTTTGAGACAGTTCTGTGAATGAATCTAAATGTTCTTTGTTTGCATTCTTCCTGTTTGCTGGGGTTTATTTTACAAATTATTTTCTATTATGTAATTTTGCCTCACAAATTTGTGAGGCAAAATTGAGCAATCCGATGGCAAAGTTGTCGTGGGGGCTCGTGGACTTTCGTGGACCTTTTGAGTTTAGAGGGATTGTCACCGGTTGGCGCTTTCGTGCGCGGGGTTAATGCGCAAATTTTTCTTTTTTCTGTTTGTTTTGTTTGGGGGGAAGTTCGGGATTTGATTGTTGTAGTGGGTGTTAAATGTTGATTTTGTGTATTTATAATTATGTTTTTTTTCCCTGTGTTTTAATAAATAAAAATGTTAATCTTAAAAAAAACTTCCGAACTTCCTTCATTCCGAACATTCTTCCTTCTGAACTTCCTTCTGAATTTCCTTCTGAAATTCCCTCATTCTGAACATTCTTCCTTCCAAACTTCCTAAAGAACTTCCTTCATTTCGAACTTCCTTCCAAACTTCAAACTATATATCCTTGAGAGATGTTTGGCAGGAGTTCCTTCCTTCTAAAATTATTTTCTTCCAAACTTCAGAACGAATTCTTCAAGAATGCCTAAGCTGCTCTTTCCTATACAGTTAAGCTACAAAAATGCACCATGAAAGTAGTCCACATGACGAACATTTTATTCTAAGTCCTCTGAAGCTATACAATAGCTATGTTTTAGAAACAGATTTAAATTTGTTATTAGTAAAAATTTTATTAGTTGAAAATTTTACCCTCTGTTGTATATCTCAAAACTCATTTATGCATGCATACATTCATACATGGCGTGTCAAGATATATTGTGCCACAACCTGTTTAAATGTATGCATGCAAAATATACTGTAATTTGTGCAAAATATCATACGGGTTTGAAATGTCATGTGGGAAATGGGGTGAAATGTCCCTTTACTATGTCAATATCATAATAAAGACATTTAATGAGAATTTAAAAGCTTCACCAAAATAGAAATTTTTTTAAATAAATAGCACACCCACACCTGGCATTCTGTTCACCAGCATTTTGAAGAAGCCACAAATTGCTCTCTGAGGCATGCAGAAAGCATAACAAACCTGCTGCAAATCAAGAGTCCTCTTGAGTAAATTTCTTAACCAGAAAAAAACGCTTTGATGTTGTGTTTATAATCACAGCTGGCTGATAGCGCACAGTGACAAGCAGCCAAAGGCTCTTGAGCAGATACACCCACCTAATAACACACATGCACACACTTTTACAGAAGCGTGCAGAGGATGCACGCACCTCCAAAGATGCAAGTCAGATATGCCGAATGAGAGACTGAATTTGCATGTGTTAAATGACTTGTCATCATGGGCCACCATTTTTATGTAGCATGTAGTAAAACTAACTACTCTCTCTAAAGTGTAGCTAATCTCAGTTTAGTGAATTCTTCTGTAGAGTAGTTGGTAGCTTAGCTAGCTACACTGTTTCTCATCTCTACATCCGTCACTGTGAGCAATATAAACTTGAATCATGTGTTGTGGCTCATCTTTAATTTATGTGTCTCTCTTCATAAATCTGTTTACTGTAATAGTCCATACCTGGCCTGTTTTATGTATGTAAATGAGCCCTCCACTCTGAGAGACTGTATACGGTGTAAAATGTATTTTAATTGCATGGTTGCCGAGTTTAGAGTCATTTTGAAGGGTCAGATTTGCCCCAGTTAAATAAGGTTGAGGTTGAGTTGTTTTATTAAAAAGCTGACGGCCCAAGTTTTAGAGAAATAAATGAACACTTTGACTCGCCATTGTTTATGATGCTTTAGTGAAAGTGTGTGCGTTTTCTTGCAAGAAAATACACTCTCACACCTTTGTGTCGATAATTGTCATATGAAGATGTACTGTGTAATTTTCCTCTTCAATCATTAAAGATAAGTTCAGACAGCAGCAGAATATGGTTGTTAGTCCTGTTTCAGACTGCAAAATACTGTACTGTTACGTTCACACAATTCGGTTACTAATAAAAAAAAAAAAAAAAGCATTAGAAGCCAATTGCTGGGCTTAGTGGCATGTGATCAGTCTGGTGTGATCTGCATTTGCGCTGCTGTTTTCCAGGAGAGAACGACTGTAGCAGGTGTCATAATGAAACAGCTGCTCAAATAGTATTTTCAGAATCACAATATCTTTATTTTTTATGTTTCAAACATTCAAATAATCACAAAATAAAAGTTTAAAGGCGTTACCATCTGAGCTAGCTGTTTTGATGCAGCGATGCAACGCTGTTTTCTGATGTCAAACAAAGAATGTATAAACTAGTTAGTCTACATGAGCTTTCTCCCAGTTCTCCCATCACTCATTCTCACCACTTCTCATGCAACAAAGTAGAAGGGCTGTTTTTTTTTTTAGAATCATCTTTGCTGTGACTCAGAATCCCATGCAGTACTGTGATGTAAACATGGCAGCACACATACCAGCAATCACTTTAAACATCTTAAAATCACATTATATGTTTAATAATATTAAATTCCTTCCTCTAGTGTGTCTGCTGTAAAGTGTAAGGTGATATTTTTTTTTAAATACAGTGTGCATTTAATAACTCACTCACGGGGATTAGTAAGTACTGTAAGAACTCGTTTGAACTCATATACATGTTTCAGTACATTAAACATTTTCTGCACCTCACTAATCCTTGATCACAGAAATAAACATATGAACTTGCCTCACAATCCACTATATTGCTGTGCATCAGGTTGCTGCTAGATTTCATTATGATTGTCCTGTTTTTGCTAAGCCTCGCCTTTAAAACATTTACTTACCAATCCAAACCTGACAACTATTGCTAAGCTTATTGCAAGTACAAAAAGTTAAATCAAATTAAAAATGGACAAGTTGATCTAATATGTATGTGTGCTAAGTACTTTTGTCCTAATTATAGTATCGCAATGTTAGCTTAGCAACATGCTAACATCAAACTTTTTATGTGAAGACATGCTGACATTGTTGCCGTCTGTGTAGAAAGTCTCGAATCAGTCACTTGTCAAATTTCATTTAGGTTGCATGTCTTTGCATTTATTTGCACAATTACAGGTTTTTTGATCAGTGTAGGGAAATCTACTTTGAAACGTCATGGTTACTGGTGTAACCTCCGTTCCCTGATGGAGGGAACGAGACGTTGGTGTCGATGTAGTGACACTAGGGGTCACTCTTGGGAGCCCGAGACACCTCTGGTCTTTGATAAAAGGCCAATGAAAATTGGCGAGTGGTATTTGCATGCCACTCCCCCGAACATACGGGTATAAAAGGAGCTGGTATGCAACCACTCATTCAGGTTTTACGCTGAGGAGCCGATATAAGGTCCGGCCATTTCAGCGGGTAGTTCAGCGTTGTGGCAGGAGGGACCAACGTCTCGTTCCCTCCATCAGGGAACGGAGGTTACACCAGTAACCATGACGTTCCCTATCTGTCACTCACTCGACGTTGGTGTCGATGTAGTGACACTAGGGGTCCCTATACAAAACGCCACAAGGCTGAACTGTGTTACGTGAACTGGCGGTGTGTGGTGGGCAGACTTGCTGTGTGCCTCATAGCCAGCGCACCAGGTCGACACGTAACCTCCCCCAACACAGTTATGAGTGTCGAACGGCCCTACTTGGGGACAAGTCGACTACCCAAAGATAGAGACGGGCTTAACCCAGTCGTGGCCTCTTTTCCCCTTCTCTTTTTCCACTCCCTAAAAAAGAAGGGGGATTATCCGACTGGGCCGCCAGGTCTAGTCGGGGGGTGTCCCTCCCAAGGGGAGGACACTGCGGAGACCACACCTCGCCCCAAGAGGGGGGATATTTAAGTGGAAGAATACATCACATGGTCTTTCCAACCATGTGGAGAGCCTTCAAGGTAGATCCTGCCCAATGGGGGAGGAGGTACTACAACATGGAGACTGGGGCAGAGGGGCTCTGCCCAAGGAAGACGCCGTTTGCCAGCAGGGAAACGAGCTAGCGGAAGATATAGATCGCATGGGGTTAGCCTTACAGGGAACCGCCACATGTGGAGCACCTACCCCAGCACCGGGCTCTTAGATAGCACGTGTACTGGGCCGGCAGTGAGCCTCTCCGAAGACTCGACTGCCACAGGGCTCGGAGGAAATCAACCAGGGAACAACTTTTGTGAACACTACTGGGAATTAACAGCGCACGTCTTCAGCTCAAAAGGAGGTGGGAGGCGCTACGTGCAAGCGATACACCCGGCCGGCTATCCCGGGCTTATCCGCTTGTGTTGCGTGCCACTACCTGGGACGAAACCGGTTCCACCCGGAGGTTGTAGAACCTTGCAAAGGTGTTGGGTGTTGCCCAGCCCGCTGCTCTACAAATGTCTGTTAGAGAGGCACCTCTGGCCAGAGCCCAAGAAGCCGCCACACCCCTGGTAGAATGGGCCCGTAGCCCTACCGGGGGCGGCATGTCTTGGGCGAGATATGCCATAGATATGGCATCAACAAGCCAGTGGGCGATCCTCTGCTTGGAGACAGCGCTTCCTTTCCGCTGTGCACCGAAGCAGACAAAGAGCTGCTCAGAGAGTCTAAAGCTCTGCGTGCGATCCAAATAGATGCGCAAAGCACGCACCGGACACAGCAACGCCAGGGCTGGGTCTGCCTCCTCCTGGGGCAGCGCTTGCAGGTTCACCACCTGGTCCCTAAAAGGAGTGGTGGGAACCTTGGGCACATAGCCCGGTCGGGGTCTCAGGATCACGTGAGAATAACCCGGACCGAACTCTAGGCACGTTTCGCTGATAGAGAACGCTTGCAGGTCACCTACCCTCTTGATGGAAGTGAGCGCAGTCAGGAGGGCAGTCTTCAGGGAGAGTGCCTTCAGCTCGACTGACTGCAAAGGCTCAAAGGGGGCTCTCTGTAGGCCCTGAAGAACTACGGAGAGGTCCCATGAGGGAACGAAGAGCGGTCTGGAGGGATTCAGCCTCCTAGCGCCTCTTAGGAACCTGATGATCAGATCGTGCTTCCCTAAGGACTTACCCTCCACTGCGTCGTGGTGTGCTGCTATGGCAGCAACGTACACCTTCAAGGTGGAAGGGGACAGCCTCCCTTCCAACCTCTCCTGCAGGAAGGAAAGCACTGATCCGACTGCGCATCTCTGGGGGTCTTCGTGTCGAGAAGAACACCACTTAGCGAACAGAGACCACTTCAAGGCATACAGGCGCCTCGTAGAGGGGGCCCTAGCCTGAGTGATCGTGTCTACCACCGCGGGTGGTAGGCCACCTAGGTCTTCCGCGTCCCGTCCAGGGGCCAGACATGGAGATTCCAGAGGTCTGGGCGCGGGTGCCAGAGGGTGCCCCGTCCCTGAGAAAGAAGGTCCTTCCTCAGGGGAATTTGCCAGGGGGAGCTGTCGCGAGGAGCGTGAGGTCCGAGAACCATGTCTGGGTGGGCCAGTAGGGCGCTACCAGGATGACCTGCTCTTCGTCCTCCCTGACCTTGCACAGTGTCTGTGCAAGTAGGCTCACTGGGGGAAATGCGTATTTGCGAATGCCAGGGGGCCAGCTGTGTGCCAGTGCGTCTATGCCGAGAGGAGCCTCGGTGAGGGCGTACCAGAGCGGGCAGTGGGAGGATTCTTGGGAGGCGAACAGGTCCACCTGAGCCCGACCGAATCGACTCCAAATCAGCTGGACCACCTGGGGGTGGAGTCTCCACTCATCCCTGCGGGGAACCTGCCGTGACAGCGCGTCCGCTGTAACGTTGAGGTTGCCCGGGATATGAGTGGCTCGCAGCGACTTGAGGTGCTGCTGACTCCGGAGGAGGAGACGGCGGGCGAGTTGTGACATACAGCGGGAGCGCAGACCGCCTTGGCGGTTGACATATGCTACCGCTGCCGTGCTGTCTGTCCGAACTAGCACGTGCTTGCCCTGGATCAACGGCCGGAACCTCCGCAGGGCGAGCAGAATTGCCAGTAACTCGAGGCAGTTGATGTGCCAACGCAGCCGCAGACCCGTCCAGAGGCCGGTGGCTGCGTGCCCGTTGCAAACAGCGCCCCAGCCCGTCTTGGAGGCGTCTGTCGTGACCACGATGCGCCTGGAGACCAGTTCTAGAGGAACACCTGCTCGTAGAAACGAGAGGTCGGTCCAAGGGCTGAAAAGACGGTGACAGACCGGTGTAATGGCCACGCGGTGTGTCCCGTGGCGCCATGCCCGTCTCGGGACTCGAGTCTGGAGCCAGTGCTGAAGCGGCCTCATATGCATCAACCCGAGCGGGGTGGCCACCGCCGAGGATGCCATATGCCCCAGGAGCCTCTGAAAAAGTTTCAGTGGAACCGCTGTTTTCTGTTTGAACGCCTTCAAACAGGCCAGCACCGACTGGGCGCGCTCGTTCGTAAGGCGCGCCGTCAGAGAGACTGAGTCCAACTCCAAACCGAGAAAAGAGATGCTCTGAACCGGGAGGAGCTTGCTCTTTTCCCAGTTGACCCGAAGCCCTAGTCGGCTGAGGTGCGAGAGCACCAGGTCCCTGTGTGCGCATAACACGTCTCGAGAGTGAGCTAAGATTAGCCAGTCGTCGAGATAATTGAGAATGCGAATGCCCACCTCCCTTAACGGGGCAAGGGCAGCCTCTGCGATCTTCGTAAAGACGCGAGGAGACAGGGACAGGCCGAAAGGGAGGACTTTGTACTGATACGCCCGACCCTCGAACGCGAACCGCAGGAAGGGTCTGTGTCGAGGAAGGATCGAGACGTGAAAGTACGCGTCCTTCAGGTCTACCGCCGCGAACCAATCCTGATGCCGGACGCTCGCTAAAATGCGTCTTTGCGTCAGCATCTTGAACGGGAGTCTGTGTAAAGCCCGGTTCAGTACTCGCAGGTCCAAGATTGGCCGCAACCCACCGCCTTTCTTCGGTACGATGAAGTAGGGGCTGTAAAACCCTTTCTTCACCTCGGCTGGAGGGACAGGTTCTATCGCGCCCTTTCGTAGGAGGGTAGCGATTTCCGCGCGCAGAGTAACAGCGTTTTCGCCCTTGACGAAGGTGAAGTGAGTACCGCTGAACCTGGGCGGGCGCCTGGCGAACTGAATCGCGTAGCCGAGTCGGACGGTCCGGATCAACCACCGCGACGGATTGGGAAGTGCAAGCCATGCATCCAAATTCCGTGCGAGGGGAACCAAGGGGACAACGTCGTCGGACGTACCGGCAGGTGGGGCCTCGCGGCGGGGCGGAGCGCGAGGTGCCACAGCACGTCGTGGCCGTGCTGAGTCTAGGGACATCGAAGCACTTACCTGGCTCCTTGTGACCACCCCCGGAACAGCCTGGGACGGGGGAGGAAGAGGCCTGTCCTCGCGACCCGTGGAGGCTGTCACATCGGGGGTGGATTTGTGCCACAGCTGGGCGCTCAGGGGCGAAAAGGGCACCGCTGGAGCGCCAATCCTGCAAGATAAAGCCCGTGGACGGTAGTCGTAGTGACGACCGTACACAACGGGTATGTGACCCAGGGAGGAAGGAAGCCGCTCTTTTGTTGAACTGTTGGGTACCGCAGCCACTTGGGCGTACGGCGAAATCAAACGAAAAGGCAACAAAAGATTTTCCACCCGGCCCTCCACCGGGGGATGGAGTGGTCTTTCTACCAGCTCCAGGTGAGTGGGTTCCCTCGTCCCTGGGTTGTCCGTCTCAGGGGCGCCTCGAAGACCTCCGTGGGTTCTTCGGTGTCGGCTGAGAGACGGGTGGCGTCGGCTTCCTGCGGTGGGCTCCACGCCGGGGCCGGGCCGGAGGGGCGGGCTGCGGCGGAGCCGGTGCAGTCACCGCAGGGGGACGCCCTTGGCGACGAGCAGACGGGGTGCGGGGTCTTGAGCCGCGCCGGGGCAGGATGTGCCGGATTGCCTCCGTCTGCTGCTTTACCGTCGAGAACTGCTGGGCAAAGTCCTCAACGATGTCGCCAAATAGGCCCGCCTGGGAAATGGGGGCAGCAATGAACCGTGTCTTGTCGGCCTCGCCCATCTCGACCAGGTTGAGCCACAGGTGGCGCTCCTGGACCACTAGTGTGGCCATCGTCCGCCCAAGAGACCGCGCTGTGACCTTCGTCGCCCGGAGGGCGAGGTCGGTCGCTGAGCGCAGTTCCTGCATCAAATCTGGGGCGGAACTACCCTCGTGCAGTTCCTTCAGTGCCTTGGCTTGGTGGACCTGCAGGAGAGCCATGGCGTGCAGGGCAGAGGCGGCTTGTCCAGCAGCGCTGTAGGCCTTGGCCGTCAGGGACGACGTGAGCCTACAGGGCTTGGAGGGGAGCTTAGGGCGTCCACGCCAGGTGGCGGCGCTCTGCGGGCATAAGTGCACTGCGAGCGCCTTATCCACCGGGGGAATCGCCGTATAGCCCCTGGCCGCCCCGCCATCGAGGGTAGTGAGAGCGGGGGAACTGCGGAGCCGGGTTCTGGCAGTAAAAGGTGCCTCCCACGACTTCGTCAGCTCCTCATGCACCTCCGGGAAGAATGGCACTGGAGCGGGGCGCGGCCGGTCTGAGCGGCGCCGCGAGCCCAGAAACCAATCATCAAGCCGCGAGGGTTCAGGGGAGAGCGGAGGGTTCCACTCTAGCCCGACGCTCGCGGCCGCCCGGGAAAGCATGTCCGTCATTTCGGCGTCGGCCTGTAACTGGGCGACCGTCCCCGAAGGGGGAAGCCCAGCTGAGGCTTCTGCGTCCGACTGGACAAGCCCGCTCTCCGACGCTGCGCTCGAAAGCTCATCATCTTCGCGGGCCTCGAACGAGAAGCCAGACTCGCCGTGCGACGAGCCGGCGAACTCATCCGGAAGCCCGATTGGGGCAGACGAGCGTGCTGGGGAATGGGAGGTCCGCGGGGGGAACCCGGCGGAGGCGATCCCATTGAGGTCCCCAAATCGCCCCCAGCGCCAGCCGCGCTGACCTCAAACCCGTAGGTAGGAGGACCAAGGCGGGAAGCCGCTGGGGTGGCTTGCTTTCTTACAAAAGCAAGCCGCGACCGCAACGTTGCCATGGTCATGTTCTCGCAGTGAGAACATGAGCCATTCATAAACGCTGCCTCCGTGTGGGTCGCGCCCAGACACGAAAGACAGCGATCATGACCATCCGAAGTTGAGAGAAATCGACCGCAACCAGGAATAACACACGAACGGAAAGGCATCTTTAAAAAGACGCGTCTTAAAAAAGACGTTCCGTGTGTGCGCTCTTTTAGAGAAATATATACTCTTTTTAGAGGGGAAAAATGCTCTTTCAGAAAATATACTCTCTAGTTTTTCTGCCGAAGCGCCCAGGGGCGTTCTCTGCAGTGCACCAGTGCAGAGGAGGGAGAAGCCGCTGAAATGCGCCGTCAGATCCAGCAGAGGTGAATGAACAGTGCTATTTAGCTCGATGAGCATGACCGTTCGGCTCCGAAGAGAAAATCTGAATGAGTGGTTGCATACCAGCTCCTTTTATACCCGTATGTTCGGGGGAGTGGCATGCAAATACCACTCGCCAATTTTCATTGGCCTTTTATCAAAGACCAGAGGTGTCTCGGGCTCCCAAGAGTGACCCCTAGTGTCACTACATCGACACCAACGTCGAGTGAGTGACAGATAGGGAACTGAAGCTTCCCAAGCTACAAGCTACTCATAACTTAAAGTAGTTAAACTATTGACCTGTTTTGTGTGGCTGTATAAAGGTATGTGATAATTGTAATACACTGTAATAAGTAAAAAAAACAAAAAAACACTATAATGTCAACATTCAACGTGTATTTAAAGGACTACTTCACCCAAAAATAAAAATTCTCTCATCATTTACTCACCCTCATGCCATGCCAGGTGTGTATGACTTTCTTTCTTCAGTAGAACACAAATTAAGATTTTTAGAAGATATCTCAGCTCTTTTGGTCCATACAATACAAGTAAATGGGTGCCAAAATTTGAAGCTCCAAAAATTACATAGGTCAGCATAAAAGTAATCCATATGACTCCAGTGGTTAAACCAATGTCCTCAGAAGCAATATAATAGGTGTGAGTGAGAAACAGGTAAATATTTTAGTCAATTTTTACTATAAATTCTCCTCCCTGCTCAGTCAATCTCCACTTTAACTTTCACATTCTTCTTTTGTTTTTAGTGATTCACATTCTTCATGCATACTACTGGGCAGGAAGAATAATTTCTAGCAAAAATTGACTTAAATATTTATCTGTTTCTCACCTACACCTATCATATCACTTCTGAAGATATGGATTTAACCACTGGAGTCTTATGGATTACGTTTATGCTACCTTTATGTGCTTTTTGGTGCGTCCAAATTTTGGCACCCATTCACTTGCATTGTATGGACCTAGAGCTGAAATATTACTAATATCTTAATATTTGCTCTGCAGAAGAAAGAAAGTCGTACATATCTGGGATGGCATGAGGGTGAGTAAATGATCAGAGAATTTCCATTTTTGGGTGAACTATTCCTTTAATGTGCATGTACAAATGTTAGTCAATAAACCACACATTATGAGATTATGAAGCACAGACTTTATTCAATCATGCCACCAGACTACAATGTAAATATAGGTGTGTTCGCCTTGGTTAATTTTTGTTTATTGAGTTAAAAGCAGCTCTCACATTCATACAGAAGGGATAATCACAGATGTTTTTTAATATTATGACAAAATCAGTCCAAATAACAAAATGAAAAAATTAGTTACTTCTAAATGAGAGATGTTTATTTCGTTCCGGTAGGCATGTGTATTCGCCAGACACACATCAGACTCGCCAGCGTAGAGAGATGAATCGTAGATACGATATATCTAAATATCCATGAATTTGGCAGTATTTGTGCTGACTTCAGATCTGTATACACTTTTCCTGGGACCTGGCACGGATCAAAAGCAATTATTTTATGTTTTTCTTGATATCGTTTCACAGGTTTTCACCACCATTGCTTCCTCCCCACTGATGGTCACAAATATGCTGCGAGGAAAAAATGACATCACTGAAACAGGTCGATAGTCAAGCTACTCTTTAAAAAAGGAGTTAGCTACACTACAAGCTACTAACAAAAAACTACATTGAAGCTATTTAAAGATTAAAATATTTGTAGATGTATAACAATCAGATGATATTATTTAATTCTGCAAATGTAGTGTTTTGCGACACTACAGCGCTACTCACTGGAACATGTAACTGGTAACTGGAAGAGCTACACTATTGTGAAAATAGTTGAACTACTGTCACACTCTTGAAAATTCATGGCAAAATTAGCGGCACTGCTCCCAGACACTGTATAGCAAATTGGAAACCTTTTGGTCACCAATTATGAAATATATATTTAATCAAGATTGCTTTACTTTCCATATTTACCAGAGGCAGAAAAACACTAGTAGGACAACTTGACAGAGTTAGCTACAGTAACAAAGTCAACTCTGAAAGCCAATAATTAAATTGTCAATCCAACTGCAGGTATTTGTAAAAATGCTAATTTCAAAGCCTTCAGTCAGCTCCACAGTGAAAAGGATAAAAAGCTTAATGCAACATGGACGAATACTCAGAAGAAGACAACCATGACAGTCAATTAAGCACAAATAAAAGACTTACATTTATTTATTTAGTGAAGACATAAAAAGCCTTCGAGACATCTGCCACCCGTAAAGGTTGCTTAATAAAGTCTGTCTGCTTTAGTGTTTGTACTCAAGACCGCTCTGTTTATTTGCAGAGAAGGAATATTGCACATTTTTGCTGTTTTAACTCTGGGGGAAAAAAAAAAAAAACCTGATTGTATCTCAGTGTAGCTGAGGATGGAGGGCTTATCAGAGGGAAAATTCTGTTAGGAAAAGGAAAGCAAATCTGTGGCTCTCATGACCCACTGTACTGTCATTGCATTTGCCTGAGGAGATTATGATGACAGTGGGCAACATATAAAGTAAGTTTGGTGTCAGAGCTTTGCATGTGTGGCTCGTTGCAACAGTAAATAATTATAATGTTCATACAGTGCCATAAACAAGTATTTGTATTTGTATCTGTATTGTATTGTATTTTACTACAGAACTGTTCAGTCTGTAGTCCTAAAACCCAGAAAAACAGAAACATTTTCTAGCTATGGGTTCTCTCTGAATTTCCAGTGTTTTTTTTATAATACGGATTTTAGATTTTATTACAAGAAGGTCTTTAATTAACATTTATTTATTTTGTTTGACAAAATAAAATACACACAGTGATACCTCATGTGTATTAAAATGAAAAATTGTAATAGGATTACATTACTGATTACTTATTTTGTTACTTTTAAGTTACTTTTCACAGAAAGTCGTTTTTCGCTCATCTAAATCAAAATAACGATACATATTTCCTACTTGTCTATTGACGTACGCAAGCCATACAAGCAGCACCATGCATTTTTACACTGGACATCAAGAGGCGATCCAACACAATACTACAAATTGTTTGTCATATATACAGTATGTAAATAAAATTATTAATATAATGACCTGCAGATGCCCAACAATATTCAAAATTATGAACAGGAAAATTGATGACAACAAACAGCAGAAGAGTGATTGACCCATTCTTCAGTAGAACATTTAATGTAGAAAAGGACATAATGGTCAGTTTCTTTCTGATATCTGTATTGCTGTTAGTTGACAGTGATATACTGATTTTGTTTGATGTGTATCAGGGTCTTTGAGGTTTATTAAACAGCAGGGGCAATCCATCAACAATTTTACTGCTTCACTGCAAGGGGTCATTTTCAAAAAAGCAGTGAACTGGGCTGACCAGACCCATTCTCAACCATATGGCAGAACCTTTGCACACCTTAACACACACACACCAGTGACTGGAAAAGGGTCATTTGGGTGCTATGTGTGTCCCCAAGGCTTACAACTCATATGATTGACAGCATACTGAACTATTTAGAGTATTTCATAGATTTCACTGTGTAGTGCAACCTGGTCTCATAGAAATGATTTGTAAGTTGCTCATTTACATCAATGAGACAAAACATTATGACTGCTCACAGGTGACATGAATAACGTTGATCGTCTCCTGACAAGGCCACATGTCAAGGTCTGGGTAGATTAGATGGTAAGCGAACAATCAGTTCTCATAGTCAGCGTGTTGAATGCAGGAGATATGGGCAGGAGTAAAGACCTGAATGACAAGGGCCAAATTGTTATGGCCATACGACTGGGTCAGAGCATCTCTGAAACGGCAAGGCTTGTAGGATGCCCCCAGTCAGCAGTGGTGAGTACTTACCGACAGTGGTCTGAGGAGGGAAAACCACAAACCGGCAACAGGGTGTTGGGCGCCCAAGGCACATCGATGCACGAGGGAAACAAAGGCTATCCTGTCTGGTCCGAACCGACAGAAGGTCTGCTGTGGTACAAGTCACCGAAAATTTGTAATGATGATTACAGGAGGAATGTGTCACAACACACAGTGCATCGCACCCTGCTGCGTATGGGGCAGCATAGCTGCAGACCAGTCAGAGTGCCCATATTGACCCCTGTCCACCGTCGAAATCGCCTACAATGGGCATGCGAGCATCGGAACTGGACTCTGGAATTCACTGGAAGAAGGTTGCCTGGTCCAATGAGTCCCGTTTTCTTTTACATCACCTGGACGGCTGTGTACGTGTGCACCGTTTACCTGGGGAAGTGATGGCACCAGAATGCAATGTGGGAAGATGACAAGCCGATGGAGGGAATGTGATGCTCTGGGCAATGTTCTGCTGGGAAACCCTTGGTCCGGCCATTCATGTGGAGGTCAATTTGACATGCGCCACCTACCTAATCATTATTGCAGACCAGGTAAACCCCTTCATGGCAATGGTATTCCCTGGTGGCAGTGGCCTCTTTCAGCAGTATAATGCACACATTGTTTGGAAATGGTTGGAGGAACATAATGACGAGTTCAAGGTGTTGCCCTGGCCTCCCTATTCTCCAGATCTCAATCCGATTGAGCATCTGTGGGATGTGCTGGACCAATAAGTCCGATCCACGGCGGCTCCACCTCGCAACTTACAGGACTTGAAGGATCTGCTGCTAATATCTTGGTGCCAGATACTGTACCACAAGACACCTATAGGGGTCTTGTAGAGTCCATGCCTCAGTGGGTGGGTCTGTTCCACACACAATGCTATGTTACGACATCTAAACACTTTAACTTGAACGTTTGCATTACATAACTAACTACATTTACAAGCTGTTCAAGTATGATCAAATTGTGCGGTAGCTTGTTGCACTTGCAATGCAAAGGAGATGGGTATGAGTCCTGAAGAGCACGTGAGCCCACACAGTTGCCGAACGTGTCTTAGAAGCACCACAAAATGACATGGCTGCCTCAGCAATTGTGTTTTTAATGACACCGTTGCTTTTGTTGACACTATCGGTTTAGTGGAGGGGGTTGGTTTGGTTGATTTAAAACTCGATAGAGCTCATCTGTTTGGGAGAACATTAAACTTGCTTTTAGCACCACACAATGGACATTTCATCTTGAATCTGCCATGATATGTGCTGTAATGAACTACATAATATCATTT
Source organism: Myxocyprinus asiaticus (assembly GCF_019703515.2). Lineage (NCBI taxonomy): Eukaryota > Metazoa > Chordata > Actinopteri > Cypriniformes > Catostomidae > Myxocyprinus > Myxocyprinus asiaticus. The sequence continues at coordinate 42,604,566 of NC_059361.1, read as the reverse complement.
TTAAAAAATGTCACCACAGTCTTGTAATTTACATGTGATCCAGCTGGTATAGTGTGCAATCCAAAATAAAACAATTTTTTTTTTTTAAAGGAATAGTTCTCCCAAAAATAATAATTCTCTCATCATTTACTCACACTTTTGCCATCTCAAATTTGTATGTCTTTCTTTCTTCTGCAGAACAGATATTTTGACGGATAAATGATGTCTGTTTGGCCGTATAATGCAAGTCAACAGGGTCCAAAACTTTCAAGCTCCAAGCTCGAGTGGTTTAGTCCATGTCTTGTGAAGCAAAATGATCGGTTTTGGGTGAGAAACAGACATCTGCAGTATCCAGTATTCTTGATGCATGTGTAGTGCCTGCAAGGAGACTGCAGATGCTAAGATTTATAGTTTCTCACCCAAAACCGATTTTTGTTTAGTTTAAGAATCAGCCAATGAGAAATCTCAATGGGGCTTATGAGTAAGTAATGATTGCAAGAAATACATTTATATTTTATATTTATAGCAAAACATTAATATTTTTTGGAGGTTGCGTCGAAGAGACGTACATATAAATTTCCTTCAAATCACACATAAGTAGGTGTCATTTAAATGTAACTAAGTGGAACCAAATACTCTGATAAACCTAGACCTCTTGAAGAACAAAGAACTAATCGTGAAGGAAGAGGGGGAAATCGAAAGAAAGAGATAGATCTCTAAAATTAGACCAGACCGACCAGATACCTCAACTGAGAGCTAATATCCACTCTTTCTCCTTATGTTTCTATTGTCACTTGTTCCACCCTGATAAATGACTGTATCAGGGCCTTACAAGCACACATGCTGTCCGCAAAGTTGTTCCGGCCGCAGTCGATGACCACAGACGGCTAATCAATTTGAAATCCTTCCAGAGAGAATGGAGCCATTCTTCTGTAACTCATCACCTTAAGGCGAGGAAGCGTTCAATTACCAAACTGGCTTATCCGAGACCCAAATGGAACCTTTCACCAAAGATTTATGAGCTGTTTTATGCTTACTGTACCAGAAGTGCTCCTCCATTTGAGAGGATATGCATTACAAATCTCAATGGAGGCTTAATTATTTCCTAACACTGACAGAAGTTCTGAGCAGGTAACCACTTTAATTATGTTCCAAGGGAGATATTTAGTATTTAAAAGAATAATCCTAACCCTAACCCACAAACTAATTTATTCTTCCTCCTAACACATATGACTTTCTTTCTTCTGCAGAACACAAAACATGTTTTAATGAATGTCACAGTCAGTCTTTTCAATACAATGTCAGTTGATAAGGGGGACCTGGGTAGTTCAGCGAGTAAAGACGCTGACTACCACCCCTGGAGTTCGCGAGTTCAAATCCAGGACGTGCTGAGTGACTCCAGCCAGGTCTCCTAAGCAACCAATTTGGCCCGATTGCTAGGGAGGGTAGAGTCACATGGGGTAACCTCCTCGTGGTCGCTATAATGTGGTTCGGTCTCGGTGGGGCGTGTGGTGAGTTGTGTGTGGATGCCGCGGTGGATGGTGTGAAGCCTCCGCACCTACTATGTCTCCACGGTAACACACTCAACAAGCCACGTGATAAGATGCGTGGGCTGACGAGGAGGCAACTGAGATTCGTCCTCCGCTACCCAGATTGAGGCGAGTCACTACGTCACCACAAGGACTTTGGGCATTCCAAAATGGGGAGAAAAACAAAACAAAAAAACAATGGCAGATGATAGCAAATATAAAGAGTGAGGTGCTAATGTAAACACAGTACATTTTGTGTAAATCAATGTAAACATACAAAATGTAGACCAAAAAATAACATATTTATACCAAAATATTGGATTTGTGCATTAGGCCTTGCATTGTAAATGCAGCCTTAGTCACATTAGACAAGAAATAACTGAAATTGCCACAAAAGTCTGCAAGCTTACCTTGTAGGAAATCTGTATAATACAACCAAATGAAAATATATCATATCAAATCCATCTGCATGCTGTACTTCACTCAAAATAAGTATGCCTCCAAATATTAATGGGGTGAATAAATAAAAGGACGTTTTTGCATGCTTATTAGCACTAATTGTCTTTTTAGAACAATGATTAACATCGAGTGTTCAGCTGGGATTGAGTGCCACGGGGATACGCCGGTGCCAGCTGCTTATGCCAGCACGAAACATCTCTTTTAGATGCTTCTATACATTCACTATAAACCACAAATACATTAATGACATCAGTGTCTAGGCTCGTATACCTCATCTTTGCCAATACATGATATGGACACAAAACAAACATTTTGAGTATGAGTGTAAAAACTGCATTCTAGGAATTGCTAGAATTAGTGTTGGCAATTTGCTGTCACTCACTTTAATTAAACCTTGCTCATATTTAGAGAAATCCTTTTAAAACACATTTATTAGTAAATGTATTTCCTCAAAGTTCTTGTACATTCCTGTAACTGTACAGGAATTCTTTACTTTGTTGTATCTTGATGTGGATAAAACTATAAGCCATTCGTATGCTGACTTTCTCAAAAATTGTGAAGAGAGTGGTTTTGTGGCACTATTAAAACTTTGATTTGTTTGTTTGAGCTTCCCAACAAGCTTGAAACTGCAATGTTAGCGGTGTCCCAAGTGAAACATTATACACTATGCACTTACAGAATTGTCCTAAAAGGAACACTCAATGTTTTTTTTTTTTACCACACGGAAACATTCACCATTTAACAGCTAATAGAAGCAACATGAAAACGACGTGATGTGCTGCCACACAGCTTAACACTTATATCTAAAATAATGAACATACACAGCGCTGTCTTCAAAGAAGTTTCAATAGTTGCCACTTTCTCGATTATTTACAATAGTTTTGTCAGACCAGTTATGCAGCCAGGTAACTCCTCCCCTTCCGCTAGGTATGGCAAGCCACGAAGGCTAAACTGCATAAAGTGTCCAACATTCCACACTCTGTTTTGATGGTTGAAGTACATCATTTGGGTACTCGTAGTACACTTGTTTTTGTGTAAAGATCCTACTCCCCCTACTTACGCTACTAAATTGTGCAGAAGTCTGCAGTTAGGAAGGTACCTATTGACTGAACCAATGATGTGAGTTTGGGGCGGGACTATCTGTTAGACTCACCAATGGGAGATGGGGGGAGTGTTCGAGAAGCCTGTTTGAACCTGTTTTTATTATTTTTTATTATTATTATTCTGTTTGATGCTAGTAGTGGTGTAGAAATTACACAATTCACCTTATGTTACAAAAAAATAAAAAATAGTGTTAAAGCAACATAAGCCTTGGAAATGTTTTCTTTTTTTTTTTTTATTACAATCTGGGCAGCGTTTCCCAAAAGAATCACAAGCTTAAGTTGATCATAGAGACCATTGGCGGCAATGGTTTCTACGATCTACTTTGGCTTACGATGCTTTTGGGAAATGCTGCCCTGGCTGATGTTGATGGTTCCAGTTGTTATGGTGTTCTGTGTGGTTGCTAGGTGGTAACTTTCTGGCCCAAGTCACAAGAGCTCACCCCAAGTCTCTATGATATTAAAAAAGCAGTAGCACACCTCTGCTCAACAAGCCGCACAATTTGAGATATCATGCATGTCCATAGTACAAATGCATTACACTACATAAATGAACAGATTCTAAAAATACTAGGTATCACACACTTATTGACTTTGTAAATGGCTACAGTTAAAAACTGGGCATCACACACCAAACAACTTAGGATCACACACTTCCTGCATCCAAATACGCATACCTCTACTATGTATATATTATGCCAAAAATAGTGTCACTGGAGTAGGGTACAAATCCTTAGTATTCATGAAAGAGTAGGCGAGAAATACCCAGATGACTAACTACTGTACATCTGCCGAGAATTTGAAGTCAGCATCCCCTAGGCACTGTACTACCCCATAATGCCACAGGAACTGAGGAGACGTCATATTCCAAAAAATGGCGAATAACCGCGAGTCGGGCGGCTCTTCCCAACTATAAGTGCTATATAGAAAGTTGTTCATTGTGCTTAAATGGTGCTTGTTTAACAAAACCAAAGCAGATTTTTTTTTTTGCAGTTGTCCCATGACCCAAATATATGGCGTAATAACAACAATGCCCACATTCCTGGATGAAGTATGTCAGAGAATGTATACATACTACTCACCTGCATACCTAAAACCTTTACGTTTTTACTGGCCGAAAAGTGCATTCTTTATCAAATGTAGTATGTACTCTGGCAAAACACGATTTCAGACGCAGCCACTACCAGCCACAACCCCTACTGTCAAGTCAGTCCGATCACAAACTCACATGGAAACACACACCCTCCCATTCTAGGAGCTGCATGACAGATGTAAACAAACATGTATATGGTAACTGGTTGCTCTTGTTGTTGCTGCCATTCCAAGTAGCAAAAGAAATGGGCAAAGTGCATTTTGCTCTGATCTTGGGTGGGAAGATGCAGCCAGGCCTCTAGAGACTGCAATGTGTGGTGCATGGCATTAAAAGTTAAAGTTCTACTTTGAGTCCTTGTTCGCCATCTCCATTTATGAGCTTTGTGGCCATGTGTGCAGGATTTTCATTGGCTAGTCAAGCCGTACGACTTTGTATTTGAGTCGTGGAGCAGCATACACTATGAGATTTACTCTATAGTTCTAGATAGACAGCTCTAAAATATAAAACATGTTTGATATCCTCCGAATAAATGGAATCATAGTGTGAGAGTCATTACCCATTATACACTACATGATCTGTAAAATCTGTCAACTATGACTGTCCCAAAATCAGACTGATCTCAGTAAAATTACATGACTGTGGCAAAGGTTTTGCAAAACGAAATGACATGCTTCATAACACATTTCACTGCAGTTTCCCATTTAAATGTCCAGCGGTGGGCACCAAAAGCAAGTGAAATAGTGTCATAATCAGACAAGGTTTTTAAGGTGAATAATAGATAGAGGTTTTTATGAGTAAAACATACCTCCCTAACATAAAACTTTGACCTAAATCTAAGCTCTAGTGTTCAAAAAGATAAATGAGAGGTGAACAAAACAAACATCCTTACCCTACACCAATACCTAAACCTAACTGATAGTATCCTTAAAGCAAATGCAACATGAAAAGCAAATTTTCTGAAGCAACCATGTCAATTTGTATCACTTCTATGACACTTTCGGCTTACGTGTCAGCTTGGGTGCTTGGCTGTGCTCAACCTTCGGTCTTCCAAGTTCAGAGTCCACCACTCTATCAGGTGAGCTACTGTGAAAGCTAATCACATTGGAATAAGTGTGTAAATGTAGGTGGGTCTGTAATACAAGTGTTAAAATGTATTGTTTTCAAATGATGCATTAAAGTAAAAGTTTTGACATCATAACATAGCAGTGTGTGAATAATAGAGCAAAACATAAGTGTTTATAAAGTCATAATAAGCAATTGTACTCGTGATTTGTGTGAAATTTAATAAAAACCACAGTTGTAGCACCTTTAGTGTTTATTTCACCAGGAATCTGCGGCGAAACAAAAATGTGGCATGTAAAACTCAGTTTGCAACTTTGCCCATTAAAATACAATATGCGATCACAGGTTTGATTTTACAGTCATTTTACAACATCTTTGAATGCTGCTCATCCAATCAGAATTTAGAGACTGAAGTGTCCGTTTTATAATGTATGGTTGAAGAGTTTCTTTTTTCAGATTCAGATGCTAATGCTACCACAGCTGGTGTGTTAGCACTAGCATAGTATCCCTAGAATATCTCATGAGTACAACACTTCTCCAGTCTATGTTTTACCCAGTTACTTTTCACGTTCACTCAGGTCCTGCTCCGTTGCGCTCTGGCCATTCTCTTGGGTAATGCTCAGGCTTTCAGCAGAAGTCAATGGGAGCTCAATGCAGTTTCCTCAAGGCAGGCCACAATAATTGGGCACACTTAACCATTCATGCACCCCTTTTGGCCTTGCCTGTGGCGGTCTGGGGTTGCTGAATGCTATTACAGTGTACTGTTACAGTACAAATTTAATTGTTATTCTCCCTATGAGCTCTTGTCCATGTGCAGTTATGCAGGATTAGTGTGATAATTGCAATTATGGAGTATTTGACTGCAAAATTGATCTGAAAAATTAAGCGATGTTATACTATTATGTAACAAAAAGACAATTGAATCATCCACTATGTCTTATCCTGGAAAATGACTTGTCAAACACAGCCTGGGCTATTATTTGTGCCTCAGTAGCTCAGAGATGGTCATGCAATCTGCCAGAATAAGCTTGTTAGACCACTCAGGCTTGCCATGTTATGACAGTTATTAGGGATCAGAGTAATTGTTTTGGATTTGAAATGGTGTTGGAGATGGCAAAGCAATTGAGGCAGTTGGCCAGAGTGTCTGATTAGCAGAAATAACAGGAAACATCTTCTCTTACTTGAGCTGCTTTGTTATCTCAGCAGCTGCATTTGACTGTATTAAGTGAGTATTTTGTCTTTTCAATCGTGTTTTGAGTTAAACTCCCTTTCTTCCTTAACAAGGAACGATTTGCAACTGCTTCAAAAGCTCTCAAGTGTTCAGCTTCGTTTTTATAATTTTTTTTGTTTTTTGTTTTTTTTTACATTTTTAAGTTACATTTAGAATTGATTTTAATGCACTATTACTCGTTTATAAATCACTCAATGGCCTAGGACCTAAATACATTTCAGATATGCTTGTTGAATATAAACCTCAGACCTCTTAGATCATTTGGATCAAGTCAGTTAGAAATACCAAGGGTCCACTCAAAACAAGGTGAGACTGTGTTTAGCTATTATGCCACCCGCAGCTGGAAACAGCTTCCAGAAGAGGTTAGATGTGCCCCAACAGTAGCCACATTTAAATCCAGACTGAAAACACTTCTGTTTTGCTGTGCATTTTCTGACTGAGCATTGTGCTGCACTTATTTATTGCTTTCATTCATTTTAATCATTCTATTTTATTCTTTTATTTATTTTATTTTTTTACACTTTGTATTCTTTTTCTTTTTTATTCATTTTAATTATTTCAACTTTTTATTCTTATTTCATGATCCTTTTTTATTTTCTTTTTTTTAATTTATTTTCTCCCCTTTTCTCCTCAATTTGGAATGCTCAATTCCCAATGCACTCTAAGTCCTCGTGGTGGCGTAGTGCCTCAATCCGGGTGGCGGAGGACGAATCTCAGTTGCCTCCGCATCTGAGACCGTCAATCCGCGCATCTTATTATGTGGCTTGTTGAGCGCGCTATCGCAGAGACCTAGCGTGTGTGGAGGCTTCACGCTATTCTCCACGACATCTATGCACAACTCGCCACGCACCCCGCTGAGAGCAAGAACCACATTATGGCGACCATGAGGAGGTTAACCCAACGTGATTCTACTCTCCCCTAGCAACCGGGTCAATTTGGTTGCTTAGGAGACCTGGCTGGAGTCACTCAGCACACCCTGGATTCAAACTTGTGTCTCCGGGTGCGGTAGTCAGCGTCTTTACTTGCTGAGCTTCCCAGGCCCCAGACGAATTGCATTATTTAAACAAACAGTGCAATAGTGATGTGTGACATTTTACACTTTTATTCTCAAACATTTTGAAAATGCAGAAACAGTAATAATGTATGTAATTTAAATAGATTATTTGCACACATATTAGACTCATCATTGCCTTATGAAATTGTCCTGTGTAGCCACTGCTTACATGAAGGTAAGTCAATGATGAAATAATGTAACTTTTTGGGTGAACTTTTCTAAAGGAAATGTGATTATTATTAGCTCTTTGGTGGTTTTCATTACATTCTGCTCATGGCTGATCCTCCACATGCTCTGTCAGAAGGAATAACCATCTGTTCATCTGTCTGTCAACCCACCCTTGTTTCGCTGTCCTCCATGTTAATGCACTCGTTCACAAGACATCATGTCCTGAGAAGCTGCTATGAGCTTTGTCCAGCTGTTGCACACCTCCCGCAAGATTCAGGACAGCCTGTTCATGCTAATGTTAAGCCAGTGAGGAGTCTCCAGCCATGATCTTCACGGACATACCGACTCGCAACTGCAGTGAAAAGCTCCATGCATCTGTACGATTTTTATCACCTTTGCCTGCTCTCTCCCTCAGGTGGCTGTGGGTTACTTCTGCTTATGACAGGATAAGGAAGGTGTCTGGAGAGAAACCAGCAGGAGAGAGCTGCTGACAGTAAACCCAAATCTTCACAAGTCTCTCTAATGATGCAGATGAACCAGCTGCTTTCTAAAATTCACTGTCAATAGATGGGGCATTTTTTGTTTTTGTATGAATAAGTGTATTTATTAAGCATTTATAACAAATTATTAAACATTGCTCTTTATTTGGCAAGTATTGGATGAAAGTTGCCCTTTATATGCATGTTGCTATAACTGCATATAATGATTTAAAATCAGAGGATAAATTGGGCCAGAAATGGTCTGTAATGGTGTTCCAGCAGCTTAGATAAAAAAAATAAAAAACGGTGGCTTGTTTGCCAATCGATTTCAATTCTTGAACCCTCCAGTCCAGTTTTTATTTGATCCCTTTCACACATTCCATTTAGTGTTAGTAAGGTATAGTTATGGATGCTGGTCGAGGTGACATACTGCTGCATTGGTTGCAGAGTCTAATGAAATTATTGTTGTCTTTTTTTATTTATTTTTATTGTTTTTTTGAGCTTGCACTCGATTTAAAGGTTCCCCGCCTCCAAAATCCCAATTGAACCACTGTTTATAATGCATATTATTAAATTATTAATAGCCTACATGGTCTATGTACACCTCAGAGTGAACAATACGCTGTTCTGCATGCAAAAACAAATCATAGATAATAATAATACATTTATAATAATAAAATAATAAATAATTTTATAAATTATACAAAGCATATTTGCTATATGGAAACTATAAATAGAATGGATTTACGATATGTAAGACACCAGATCTTTTACGTGCATGGAGCTTTTATCGCTTAAAGGCTAGTTTATGCAAAATGTAATTTTTTTTAATTATTATTTACTCACCCTCATGTCGTTTCAAACCTGCTCGAATTGACTCAAAAGGATTTTGGTCGCTCTTTTATGTGCAGTTACAATGGATGGGGTCTGAGGCTTTTAATCCATTTTACTTTTTGATACCACTTAACATTAATGTTGCCTTTGTTAGGGATTATAAAGTGATTCATTTATGACTTATAATTATTTTCTAAATGTATTATAAGTCATTAATATGTGGTTACAACAACATGCATAAAAGGGTGACTTTCATGCAATACTTTCCAAATAGTGAGCGTTTTAACTTACATGTTGTAATGCTTAATAACACGTCCTCAACATTAGTAACCTATGAAAATGTACCTTTATTATTGAGAAGTTACCAACTTTAGAAACCTACAGTATGTGCATAAAGTTCATTATGGCTTAAAGGTTTTTAGTAGGGGTGTAACGGTTCAAATTTCTTTTGTATTACTGCCAAATCCAAAGTAAAAATATTCTATTTGGTAACAGATACGTCAAGAGATTTGCCTCAATACAAATCAACATGGTTTTACTATAGTTACCATAGTTTAAACAATGAATTTGTAGTAAAATCATAGTAACCACAGAATTAACATGGTTACTGTCATGGTTACAATACTATAGTAAAATCAAGGTTACTATTTGGAAACTACAATATTACTGTTGTAAAACAATGGTAAATTGTATCAAAACTATGATTTCTGCCAAGAAAACAATGGTGACAGCAGACATTGTTACTTCAGTCATGGCTACAACAATATTATTATAGTAAAACCCTGGTTACTATATGGCTACTACAGTATTACTACATAAATCCATGGTTATTTCTATCAAAACCATGATTTCTGATAAGAAAACCATGCAGACAACAGTCCTTGTTATTACAGTAATGGTTACAACAGTATTACTATAGTAAAACCATGCTTAATTTTTATTAGGGTACTTAACTAAAAAAAATAATATCTAATTACTAACTTAATACCTGCATTATTACGCTACATGCATCAACATAAAGTGCATTTCAAGCTCAACTCAATGTATATTCAACGTTCAGAATCTGTATGTCACTGTAGAAGAAATAAACTTGCTATTAAAATGAATACGAGAATGGATTTTGTAACGCAACATGAGTGTTTTAATCATACGTGGAAATCCCACATCTTCATCAATGGAGTAAGGGCAACATAACTTTGGCAATGAACACCCTGAGCGCTTTAGTTCTTGTTTCGTGTCTGTCCGAACTAGCACAGAGTGCCTGCTTATAGACGGAAGGGAGTGTGTCTGTGTGCAGTTTCGGGCTCACCTGCGGCTCTGTGCACACCACACACTATTTATCCTCAGGAGATGCCAGCGTAAATAGCTAATCAAATATCGATGTATTACCAGTATACGGCACTCGCGTCAAGCAGTGTCTGCAAACAGTGCCTGTTTTGTAAACGTTTTTGTCCATCGCTGTTGTAATTGACTGCATAAAAAAAGTTCCCAGACAGGAGACTTGAATGACGCAGGGGCTTCTCTCTAGCGGCTTGTTTTCTCCGCTTGCCATTTTGCCAACTAATGCGTGCAGAACTGTGATGTCATCAACTGATTTAACATAATAACAGTTAATAGGACATCTTCTCTCTGTAGAAAGTTGACCTGTGTGAAACACAGGCGGAGTGTGTTCATCTACAGAGCCAAACAGGTGCATTAGCGGAGGTTACAACTGTGCATTTCTATTTGCCGCTTTTCTTTGCCAAACTGTATGATCCAGATAGTGTTGGGTTCGAGTCCACCTTAGTCGAGTCCGAGTCAAGTCCGAGGCTTTAAACAATCGAGTCCGAGTCGAGTCCATGTCCAAAAGGGGCCAAGTCGGGCTCAAGACCGTGTCCATAACAGGCCGAGTCCGAGTCAAGTCCGAATGAATCTGTTCATGAATCTGAATTAAAATTATAACCGTAAAATCAACATCAATATTTTAAGCTTATTTTAAACTTCACAACTAAGAAACACAGTCAAAATAAATGTAACAAAAACAAATTATTTGTATCCTGCTGAACAGACTTCAAAGTGGTTTCAGAATGGTGTATGAAGACAAAACTGTCCTTCAACACAATCCTTATTGTGTTCTGTTGACATTTCAATTATTTGTTGCTTTTTCCCCTCCACTCAAACATACACCAAAGAAAGTGAAAGCTGTGTTAGTCATTACAAAGTTTCAAATTTTCATTTCGTTTTTATTTCTACTTCATTTGTCAATTCAATTTAATTTAGTTTTATTTAAAATGATCCCTATCTAAAGAAATAATAGTCTAGACTGAGATTTCTTTCTGAATCTTTTTTCTCTATCTGCCGACTGATTTGGGAAAATACGTTCTGTACAAATGAGTCATCACAGTAGTAATTAGCACTTGCTGAGAAGTTATGTCTCACGATTTGACTGCAAATGCTACATCCAAAATCACTGCAAAAGCCCACTGATAATATTAGGGCCATGTCGTTACGGACATGATTTTCTAGTTAATTTGCAGGAAACTGCACAATGCAGGGCAGTTCTGCATGCTGCTCGGGTACCTAAATCCCTGATGCGTCCATGTACGTCTCGCAGCAGCTGCCGCAGAAGATTAAATATGAATAATAATAATTGATATTTGCTTGAGCGGCAGCCACGTTGGCCTGCAATCAGTCTGAAATCTTTAAATACTAACCAAAGAAAATTTCATTGAGCGCTTCTTTAACTGCAAAAACATGGAGAATAATAATTTTGAGTCATAAATTTAACAGAATTGTCCTTCAAATGTGTCAGAGATATATGCTTAAAAAAGACATGCATAAGTTACCTGGTGGTTTACAATAAAAATAAAATAAACATTTAAAATAAAAACGTCATAACCAACTTAATTCATCTCGTAACATGAAGTTTAGCTTCATACACAAACTCATTTATTACATTTATTTTATAGTCTATAATTAAATTATAAACAAATTATCCTAATATTTTATTGTGCATAGTTGAATGTTATGAATGGTGGACAAATGCTGTAAAAGAATGTATTTTAAGCAGCTCATCAATGCTTTGAAAATAGTCAATCAATGATAAATAGGTGCTGTTTATATGTTTTTTTTTTACAGAGAACCGTTACACCCCTAGTTTTTAGGCTTTATTATATGATATACTGTATTCTGTGAATGAGCATGAAGACCTGAAAAAAGAGTGTTTTTGCAGAATAAGGACTAGGTAATTAGGAATAGGTAAATTTGGAAAGCACACATAACCCCTCCTTTTAGTCTCACTATATTTGTCTCTTCTTCTTTTTTATTTTTATTTTTTATAATTAATCATGAATTGGGGCATTTTATATTTTTGTATGAATAAGTATATGTATTAAGCATTTATAATAATGAATTAAGCATTTATAAAATGCTTAATATTTGGCAGTATTGGATGAAAGTTGCCCTTTAAATGCATGTTGCTATAACTGCATATACATGATTTAAAATCAGAAGTTAAATTGGGCCGGAATGTTCTGAAACGGTGTTCTGGCAAAAAACACTGGTGGCTTGTTTGTCAATCGATTCCGTTCCTTGTATACACCGGTCCAGTTTGTATTTTATCCATTTCAATTATTCCATTTCAATTTATCGAGTGTTAATCGAGGCTCAAAAAAACATTCTACTTCCAGTTACTGATGCTGATTGAGGTGGCATTCTCCCGCATAGACTGCAGACTTTATTGAAACTCATAATTACTTTTTAGGCAGTTATTTATTGTTGTCTTTTTGGTGAAGTTGCACTCGATTTTAGGGTTCCCCACCTCTGAAATCCCAATTCAACCCCTGTTTAATACACTTGTAAATGACTTGTTAGATGACCCCCACCCCCTTCACAGAAGGAGCATTAATATAAAGTGTCGCCAACATGTGTGCTATATTCCAAGTTTTCTGAAGTCATAAGATTGCTTTGTGTGGGGAACGGCCCAAAAGTTCAATCTTATTTTAATTAATCATTTTTTTACGATTTTCTGATGCTTTATGATGCTATTTTTTTGACACTTTATGATGCTTTTGCATCCTTTTTAAGACTGAAGTCACCATCCATTGTAACTGCATTGAAAAGTGCGACCAAAACAATTATTCTGAATATCTCCTTTTGATTTCCAGAGAGAAAAAAAAAAAAAAAAAAGTCTTGACAATAGGTAAATGAAAATATAATTTTCATTTTTAGTGTGAACAAACCCTTTAATGAAAATGCATCACACAGCGCAAAGTGATTAATATAAATGCTGACGTGTGTTCAACACGTATTTTAATTGCCGTGTTCTTCAAAAGCTTTAAGCTTGAAGAAGGACACAGTGAAGGCTTTTGGGAAAAGATAGCACACCATTTGTTTTGTTTGGCATGTGGTGAAATGAGAGAGAGCTGGACCTTCAACAAATTACCCAGCATCCTGGCTGGATTTCATGAATAATAAGATAAAGGCATGAATTAGCAAAGGCACCAGGGTGGATACTGCTGCTTGGATTGGCATTTTTTCAGGAAAACAAAATATTAAAATATTTTTGAGGGCAGGATTGAACCTTAATTGGGATGCTTCTCAATATGACTTTAAAAACTAGAGAGAAATGTTAATTAATAGAGGATTTTAGTTTATTTCTAAGGGTGTTGTGCAGAGTCATGGTGCCTTAATAAGATCTGTCTCTGATCGTTCATGTAAATAGTGAAATTAATTACTGCATGCTCTACAGAAGGCACAGAGGGTAGAAGTTAAGGTTGAGCCCCCTTTCTGTGAAGTCAAAAAATAAGCTACACAAAGAAAACAATGACAGAATATTCAGGCACTTGCAATAGCTGACTAACAGTGTTTCTAGAGTAACATACTTCACTAAGAAGATTAGCCAAATTAGATTTCCTTTCATATTTGCTGAAATTATTAATACTTGCATAATAGTTTTGCTTAGAAAAATTTCCAGTTGTAGCCATCACGCTGACAAACTGGTTTATTAAGCAATAATTAATTAGCTTTGAATTGAAATATTTCTCCTGTCATCATGAGTTTGCAGCATGATACTTTTCAGAAAATGGTCAATGTAAAATTGTAATTAATAAAGACTAACTCAACTCATCACATGTTAGCCACTCTCCTAATGATAGAGACCATATTCAAGGTCAAAGCTATTGTAATACTCTAAATTGAATGTATAGTTTAGTCTGATTACTATGCAGTTATCTGCTGATCCACTTCCACACAATCCACATAAGTAGAAAAAAATGTGGACTGTAGGCCAGTGATATTGACTTCTAAAGCCACTTATTGTATATGTCTTTTAATTATCTGAGTTATTATATTTATTATATATTATTATATTTATAACTATAATGACTATTGTATATTTAATTATTTCCACTTGGGGGGCTTCTTCAGCAAATATTGATACATATATGCTATTAACCCTCCTACTGCGTTCGGGTCATTTTTGACCTGGTAGAGGTAAATCATAATTTGTAAATACAGCATAGTTTATTGTACGGGAACCAAACTTTGTGACTTTATCAAGACTACCAAAATAAACATAATTCTTTATTTCTTTAGTTTTTTTTATTTTATTTTTTTTTATTATTTATTTATTTATTTTATTTTTTATTATTATTATTATTGGAAGAAATGACTTACGAGATAAAACCATTTTTATCAATTGTGCCTTGTCACATGATATTATGCAGATATTTTTGCACATTTATGAATTACATTTTTCTTAAAAATACTTTACTTACACACACTTTGTTTTTGGTCTCAAAATGGGACTGCATCTTGTTTACAAACATGCACACACACTTACATATACAGTCTAACACACACTCACACACATAACTGACAAAACAGATGTAACAAACATAACAAATAAACTATTTCAAAGGAAAAACTGCCTAAAGGGAGGTGTAGCAAGAGCAAAAGTTTAAAGCATACATAGTCTGAGTAAGGGTTGAAGGAAGAAAAGTCTGTCCTCTACAGACTGATCTGATAATGAACCAGCTTGCAGCATAATCACACATTAACATTCAGCAGTTCATGCAAAAAACAGAATACATTTTGTTTAAAAACATTGTATAAAGTACAGATGTTGTATAGTTGTTTTGATGATGTTTGGTTGGAAAACAAATATTCGGTTGTGTAGATTTTGACTACTGAGTTGTTTTTCAGCAGTAATGACCAATTAATTAATATGTAAGTTTATATATATATATATATCTTCACATATATCCAGGGTTGGGGAGTAACGGAATACATGTAACGGGACTACATATTTAAAATACAAAATATAAGTAACTGTATTCCACTACAGTTACAATTTAAATAATTGGTAATTAGAATACAGTTACATTCAAAAAGTATTTTGATTACTGAAGAGATTACTTTACATTTTATTGTCATTTGTTTCATTTAATATTTAGTCCTTTCAGATGGATAACATTTATACATATAAATGATGCGATCCAAAGTGCATTTGAACAGCGGTGAAACACTTTCTTATGATGTGTTACATTCATACGAGCAGACAGAGAAGTAAGTTTGAAGTAAGTTTGGAGCAGAAGAAATAGAAATAAATCTTGTGTAAATTGTCAGCTTTACGCTAAGCTAAAATGCTATTTCTAGCCATTTTACATGCACATGTTACCAGGCATTTTCATATTTTTTTTTATCAAGAAAATTCACATTGGATCATCATTTCTTTTTTTCTAGTAAGACCTTTGATATTAGGGCAAAAATCGTATTCTTGATAATAATTTTTGTATTGTTTTCCTGTAAAAATATTTTAAAATTCTTAAAACAAGATCAATTTGATTAATCTTGTTTTAGAAACAACACTGCATAAGATATTTAGGTTTTTCAGAGAATGTATTTTTAACATGTGTATTTTGTCTTACTGTACTGGCAGAGTTTTTATAGTCAAAACAAGTGAAAAAATCTACCAGTGCTGAAGAAGTAATCCAAAGTATTTAGAATACGTTACTGACCTTGAGTAATCTAACGGAATACGTTACAAATTATATTTTACAGCATGTATTCTGTAATCTGTAGTGGAATACATTTAAAAAGTAACCCTCCCAACCCTGCATATATCACACTGGTTTAGCAGGTGTTTTACAATGCGTTTATAAAAAATTAAAGTTATTTTTATCTTTACTCTGTGATTTCACGATGGTGTTTTATTGCCATGTTAAATAATAAAAAAAAAATTAAAAAATAAGATTTTGATAATAAAGTCATAATATTTTGTGAAAAAAGTTAAAATTACGAGAATAAAATTGTAATATTATGAGATTAAAGTCATAATAGTTTGAGAATAAAGTCATAACATTATGATATTACATTTCGAATGAGAATAAAGTCAAAATTATTAGAAAAATGTCGAAGCATTTTGAGATTATATTCATAATATTTTGAGAATAAAATACAAATTATTAGAATAAAGTCTTAGCATTGTGAGAATAAAGTAGTATATTGTGTGAATAAAGCAGAAATATTACAGAGAAAAAAATCTCAATATTAGGCTAAAAAGAGCGTCATTATTACAACGATAGAACGGACACTGAACCAGCAGCTTAATTAATGCAAGAGATGGATGTGGAGGATGTAGTTAAATCATACTTTATAAGTATTTATTAGGATAATATTTAACATTAATTAAATCCTTGGTCTTTTGGCTCATCAGCACAGAGTTATTAGTATCCAGACACTGCAGTGCTTATGTAGGAAATTTAATTTATTCAGGAAAAAGAACCAGACAGATTCGAGCAGTCCCGCTCGGTGTTTTCCTCTCCAAACAATACTGTAACAGAGGGGATGTACCACATACAATATCTTGATATGGACTCAGCAGTTCCAATTATTTTTCGCTTCACTTGAGTGTGAGCCTATATCTTGCGCCTCCCTTGACAGGCGCCCACATATTGAAAACCCATGTACTAATGAACAGAGAGCTTGCAAAAACTTCCCACAAATTCACCTCGGTTGCATAGCCAAGTTATCTCCATGGTTAGTGGTGTTGTATGTAAAGACCCAGATGCTCCACTCTGCTGTTGTCCACCACATCACTTTTATGTTACTTTTCTTTTGATTTATTCTCAAAATATTACGACTTCAATCTCATAATGCATTGACTTTCTTCTCGTTATTTTTACTTTGTTCTTAAAATATTATGATAAATGACAATTGCAAATTTAAATTGTTAAATTACTTTGATTTTATTGTTAGCTTTAATTTCTGCACAATGAACAATGTGCCGACAAGTGTGTAATTCTTGCTTTGTTTCTCCGCAATTTAAATTAAAATGAGTCTGATCCATTTATTTATTTAGTTCTGAACCAGTGTCAGTGTTGCACTTGATATTATTTAACAGGTAGGGTGGTCATTTATTTAAGTCATGTAAGGAAGGATTCTTCTTATTTTTATATTATAATATGGCCTGTGGGCTAAGCCCCGGATTCATACGTAATAACATTTATATTTTTCAGGTGACATGCCAAAAATGTAGACCTTTTTACATGTATGAACAGCTTAGAAGTTAACAATGAGCTACAATATGTTTTTTTTTTTAATTATTATTATTAAATCAATTGGATTATGAATGTTTATAAGTTTAAAACTCCACCAGTTCAAAAATGACCCATGAATGCAAAAGGTGTATGCAGATTTTGAATGCAATTGGAGGGTTAATTGTAAGTAGTTAATCAGTATCTCATATAATTAATTCAGTTAAACTGTCCGAAACAATTGATTGAAAGGCCTTATTTGTACTGAATCTTTTCAGTTTTGAATAAAATATCAAGGAAAACAGCAGATGACCTAATACAGAGCCTTGTGGTACTCCATACATAACTTGTTACAGTTCCTCATTTACACAAACAAAGTGGTAGCTGTTGGATAAGTAGTATCTAAACCACGCTAACGCCAGTCCACAAATGCCAACATAATTCTCAAGCCTATCAAAAAAAAAAAAAAAAAGAATGATCTATGGTGTAATATAATAGCACTAGAATACAGTAGATTCAGCTATGATCAAATGATAAAGTCATTTGTAACTCTGACAAGCGCAATCTCTTGTGTGCCTAACACCTGCTGGAGAGCACCGCTCATTCAGTCTGACTGAATTCAGAGTAAAATGCAGCCTTTTGGAATTTAGTAATCATGTAAAGCTAAGTTGAGATGTCAGTCTTAATTTAATCAATCGTGCAACCTAAATGGATACCATACCAATGTCTCCGAGGTCAAAGTCTGGAGGTTTCAAAGCATTTTGATGTTTTTTTTTTTCCTTTTTGCATGTCCACCTTTGTCTCATCTGAAATGCAAGTTCATTTCCCGATCTAAACTAGAAAAAAAAAAAAAAAAAAAACTCGTCTAGACTGAAATTTTCTGATGTTTGGACTATGATTATATACAAATAGTTTGATATAATGGCAATGCGTACCTTGTATGAGAAGTAAAATTACACATTTTGACTGCAAATGTTAAATCCATACCTTTAGAAGCAATATATAGGTGTGGGTGAGAAATAGATCAATATTCAAGTCCTTTTTTACTATAAATGCTCCTTCCTGCCCAGAAGGTGGCGATATGCAGAGAATGAAAATTACCAAAACCAAAAGAAAAACAATGTGAAAGTGAAAGATCAATATTTAAGTCCTTTTTTACTATAAACCTCCACTGTTTCTCATCCAATATTAATCTGTTTCTATTGTTCTGTTTCTGTACTGTTCCTTTTAAGCAGTTTGTGCTGAATTAATTTAAAAGTAAGAAAAGAACCAGAATGATTGAGGAATATGAATACAGTGTAGCCTTTCAAGCACTGTAAATTGTATGAGTAGTATGGTAATAAGGCATTATGAACCTATATATCCTTCAGCGGATAAAAACAAAATCCCATAGGCCATTGTTCTCAGACCAGACCTTTTGACCACAGCAGCAATATTTAAACCTCTGTTCATTTTTAGTTTCACTCTGCCTTCAACCAATTTCATGGCTGATCTGCTCAGCTTTCCGACACGACAGGCCAATCCTTCCCTGACAAGAGAGCCCTGCTCTGAGCGGCCTCAGGGAGAGGCTGGGGGTGTCAGCTGCTATTGTACCCATTTAACAGGATCAAGAGCAAATTAAAATATGCAGCAAGCCCTCCACACAGCTGCTAATTAAACTTAATATAGGTTTAATATTCATTATCGTCCTTGGAAGTGATTTTGTAGGTAAATGCAGGCTTCAAAACTTCTTCACTCCAATAACCTTACACAAAGACTCGCACAGTGACTCAAACACACAGAAGCAGTGGCGTTCACAGAAGGGGTGCAGCAGGGGTGCCAGCAGAATAAGGGGGGTCACAGTTTTTAATAATGAAACTAAAGTGATTAAATAAAACTAAATAAAAATTTCTTCATAACCAAACATTTACATTTATCAGACACTTTTATCCAAAGCGACTTACAGTGCACTTATTACAGGGACAATCCCCGTGGAGCAAACTGGAGTTAAGTGCCTTGCTCAAGGACACAATGGTGATGGCTGTGGGGATTGAACCAGCAACCTTCTGATTACCAGTTATGTGCTTTAGCCCACTACGCCACCACCACTCCACTGTAACAGTAACAGTAACAGTATTAAACAGTAACAGTATTAAATAAAATAAGGCGGAGGTGTCTTTAACAGCACACTGTAGGAAATTAGCAACTTTGTGGCAGGGTATATTTACAAATGCCAGCATTCATTACCAATAATATGTAAGAATTGTAGAATGGAACACTAAATGTAATGGGCACATTTAAACATGCCCGCATTTATCCACCAATAATATGTAGGATTTTATATGTAAATTAGTAGGAATCTTGGCCACGTTCAACCACCATTATATGAATGATAAATGACAAATGATCAGATTGGAAATCTGAATAAAAATTATCCACCATTATATATGTAATACAACAGGCTCGTTGTATCTGCTCACAATTTATATGTGTGGAATTTTAGTTCAAGAAGGGAATTATGATTAATTTGGGGAATATTGAATGAATTGAAGTGTACATTTGATCACTCATCTGTTAACTCTCATGGCCATTGAAAATAATATAACAAATATGTTGAAATATTGTTAGAGCACGGAGCATAGATCTTTAAGAATCAATTGACGAGATTATTTATCATAATATATCACAGTCAAATTATCTTTGAATACAAACAAAACTTTATCGCTAAACTACAACATCAAACTAAACTAACCCACATAGACAAACATAAAAACAGGTTGGTGAGTGAGCTGTAACAGAAGGTGAATGGAAATTATATGTAACAGAAAATTTAACTTGAGTCTATAGACCATGCCCTGAACCATCAGTACTTCATTTAGTATACCTCGATTTGCAGTCGGGTTACCTTAAGTATTTAAATAAAACACCAGCACTTTCTAGCAAAAGTCTGGAGGTGTACTTGCATTTAGTTTTTGTTCTGGTTGTTCTCCGTCAATGTTTTTGGATCGCTGTTAAGATCATGGATGCCAGATAGTTCAGTGCTGGAACGATCAGGCAGGGCTTTGAAGCGAGGCCTCCTGCAAGGGAGACTCGCAACTCCCCATCACGTGTGTAAGTTGTAGCGCAGAGAAGAGAGAAGATTGCTTAACTGAACTCTACATTGTGCGGAACCTGGGCAGAGGGGCGCTGAAGCGAAGCCAGCCGAAGAAGGGTTAAGAAAAGAGCAAGAGCCAAGAGAGAAGAGTTTGTCCAAGGCGGGGAGGTTTTGTTGAGTTGAGGTTGGCCACACCCCAAAGGTGTCTTGAGCCAATCAGCAGTACCTTTTGCTGGGTCACATGGTCATTTCTGTCCTCCCTTCAAGATAATTAATTTATGGCCTATTGTTCTAAGGTTTGTCAGTTTTCCTGCTCAAAAAGTGAACATACATTTATCCTGACTTTTATATAATGAAATCGGTGCAAGAGACATGACATTTGTTAGCATCAACATTCTCTACATAAACAGGCAAGTATTTACATATGAAGCATGACATACTTTCTCTTTATGGTTACTTCACTCCACATCGACATTTGAATATACATTATTATACATTGTATAATTGAACATCATGTATGCACAAGGCCAGAATAATGCATTCTATGATCCTAACCACAGTAAGGCATCATGTGATGCATGTTAGCATATAAAACTCGGTTATGTGCATTGTGAAGTGTAGATACAATGGAGTCTTTTGATAGTGTTATAGTTCATAATGTATGTATATGCATTGTAAAAACTGTAAAATTGTCTTTAGAAGAGATAAGAGAAACAACAGTTTGTGTCCAACTAAAAACAGTTCAACGGTTCAGATCAAGTGTGTCTCTTTTCAATCTCTCTGTCTTGAAAAATGAGTTTTAAGCATGTGATGGGTATAATGGCTGACTGTCTCGTGAAGGTCATTCAGTATAGAATTTTAAGTGTTCGTGTGTTCTGACTAAATGAACGGAACAAAGGAGCTTCTTTTTTATTTCTGCAAACCCCAGGCTTCCATGGTCACAGTTCTTTCTCTGGAAAGTTGTGGGGGATTTGGGTAAAGTTTGGGTTTTTCGCAACACACTCCCTTGTTTTGTGACAGTTACATTGGCCAGATGCAGGTCAGCTCAGACTCCCTGGCACCAGTCTGAATTCCTGGCTTCTTAATGCTTAGATGAATGTCCTGGAATTATAGGCGATCTTGGTGTAATTGGTGTCTTAATTTTTCTTAATTTCCTTCTGCCTGGCTAGTCAGATCCTACAGCACGATACAGCAGATTGGGGAGAATTCCAATTGAATTGATCATCCCGATGCCCTACTCACTCTGAGGGGCAGAGCCCTTGAAGTATTTATTATGAAATTAACATGGCATCATTACTGAATGAATGTACCCTTCACTACCAGTCTTGTGGAAGGGCCCTTCGAGACAGGATACCATTTCTCACTTGCATTTGGAACAACCCTTCGATTGGCTTCCCCTTCCGCAGTAACCTTCAAAGGTGCAAAAATGCAGTTGGGAATTTTCCCATGGGATCATCAAAGTGGCATGGCCTTAGACGAGTAACAGGTCAGAAAAAAGTCCACTCTTAGTATTGTAGTGTAAGTTCATAAAAATAATATAAATAATACTTGATTGCTACCACATTTGTGACATTGCACACTTGCATTATAGACAGCCTAATGAATTATAATGGAAGTGGTTGCATCGCATTTAGTATAGATAGAAATTAAATGTGTCTTTCGTAGAATACTGTCATTAACTGAAGTTGTCTAATTCAGCCAAAGCTAGTTTAATTTTTGTTTGCATGAAAAAGCCATTAGACTAAACACTTTAATATGATTTTAATATGAAAATATTAAATAGAGTGGCTTTTTTTCTGTTTGAGCTCACTGTCAGTTCTGTTGGTGGTATTCCCAATCATATTGTCAGGAATTAAGCCATTTTGGAAATATTTTCTTAATAGGGCAGTCTGGCCAACACCTGTTGAATACATGAATGCACTGACACAGATCACATGACAGTTTCTTTCTCCATTTTTTTTTTTTTTATGTTGTGCTGGCTGATATGGTACCCATATTGCATTTATACTGACACCTAGTGACATAAATGCAGCATCACACAAAAGCAAAAGTTTTCAGACCAGTCATCCAATTAATTTAGCGAGATTGGAGGTGTGGGTTAGAGCTAGAGTTAGACTTATAAAAAGTACTCAAACATTTTGAGATTGCTATTCACAAGAAGCATCTGCTGATGTGGACCATTCCTTTCCAAAACATTTAATTAACTCTCTCTGACCTTTAATTAAAACAAGCCATTTTTATTTTTATTTATTTATTTTTGCTTCTGTGCTTTTAACAATTCTAGATACAGATGCCTTCTTCGGTTAGATAAATACAGGACTTTTGTGCACTTAATTGGGAGCTGCAAAAGGACATTTTAATGAATGTCGTGATCGCTGATTTCCATACATTAGCAGCTAAGCCCCCAAAAGTGTTATAAAAGTAGTCCATGTGACTTGTGTCTTATTCCAAGTCTTCTGAAGGCATACAATCACAAACAGACCAAAATCAAAATCATTATTCACTCTCAAATCAAATCAAATTATTGATCAACTCAAGAGCCCAAATCAAATATGACGACACATCAAAAACGTCAAACCAATGATGTTTGAGAATTTTGGTAAACTTTTCAGTCCAATGACCTTACATAAAGACACACAGTGACTACATATAGATGGTCGCAAAACTATTAGAAAAAATAAAAGCCACAAAAATCCAATAAAAAACAAAAAACAAAATCACATATCCCATCCACTCATAAGGTCTTATTATATGATAACTCTTATGTCTTTATTTTAATTATTTGTTGGGAATTATGGTTTGATCATAATTTGCATTTATATGCATTGATGTATAGGTAATTGATTTGCAAGCATACAATGAGGAAAATTACACGTTTCGCGTTAATCAATGTATATGTATTCACTTCATGTATGCAGAGCTCCATGAGTATAATTAAGAGCAGCAGCTGTTGTGTTTTGGAGGGGTATATTTAAAACCACAGAGATGATGCTACTGATGCTTCCAACCAATTGCGTATTTTGTGTCTGACAGCTTTGATTAATGAGAAAAAGAAAGCTGTTGTACAAATCAGGCACTGGAGGCATCTGTCAACTGGAACTAAATTTCTTAGAGCAATAGTTCAAGCAAAAATTTAAATTCTGTCATCATACACTTTCAAGTCATTCCAAAGATGTATGAACATAAAAGGAGATGTTTTGGAGAATGTCAACGCTGCTGTTTTCCATCCAATGAAAGTAGGGGATGTTGTGCCCCAAAAATGGCAAAAAGCAGTGCAACTTGTTTGCTATATTCCATATTTTTAAAGCCATGCAATAGCTTTGTGTCGACCAAAATTCAAGTCGTTATTCACTTAAATGTCCCCCTCTGCTGTAACTCTAACCTCTCATTTGTGCTTCCACGTTTTCATAATTGGTGCATCACTATCAGTTTTGGCATCGATGTCAAACCTGGTGCAATACATTCAAGGTTTGGAGGGTAACTTTTAAAATGTATTCGACTACGGATTACAGAAAATATACTGTAAAATGTCATTTGTAACATATTCCATTTGATTACTCATGGTCAATAACGTATTACTTCTTCCGCAATGACAGATGGCAATTGATTTGACTAATGACTAACAAGTGAGATATCAAGTAAGGCAAAATACACTTCTATTAAAAATATTTTCTCTGAAAAAAATGGAAATGCAGTGTTGCTTCTCAAGAAAATGTAAGGATTTTCAGATATTTTTTACAGTGCAAAAATGCAAAGATTCTCATCAGGAATTACAAAAATGCCCTAATATGAAAGGTCTTGCTAGGAAAAATACTGTAGGGCTGTCAATTAGGCAGAGAAACTACATTCAAATTTTTACATTTACATTTACATTAAGTCATTTAGCAGATGCTTTTATCTAAAGCAACTTACAAATGAGACACATAGCAAGCAATTTGTCATACAAAGTTTAACAACATCCGCAGTATAGGACTGCCAAGGTCTCACAGTGGCTGGAGTAGTAAAGATGCTAGCACAGAAGAAAGAGATTTTTGTTTTCATTTTTGTACATTAATTGAAGGTTAAGTGCAGTAGTAAGTGCAATTAGTGTGGGTTGGTTAAATGCTCGCAGAACAGATGTGTTTTCAACTGGTTCTTGAATGTTGAGAAGGTAACAGCAGATCGTGTGGAGGTTGGAAGTTCATTCCACCACAGAGGAGCAGAGAAAGTGAACGATCATGAAATAGACTTTGATCCTCTTTGTGATGGGACCATCAGGCATCGCTCATTCATAGATCGCAGAGAGTGAGTTGGAGCATAGTCCTGAAGAAGTGAATTGAAGTAAAAGGGTGCAGTTCCATTGGCTGTCCTGAAAGCCAGAGTCAAAGCCTTGAATTTGATGCATGCAGCTAGAGGTAGCCAGTGGAGTGAAATCAAGAGTGGGGTCACATGAGCCCTTTTTGGCTGATTGAAGACCAGACATGCTGCTGCATTCTGTACCATCTGCAGTGCCCTAATAGTGTTAGCTGGAAGGCCTGACAACTGAGAATTGCAGTAGTCCAGTCTTGAAATGACCAGAGCTAGGACCAGCAGCTGTGTAGCATATTCAGACAGGAAAGGTCCGATTTTCCTGATGTTGTAAAACGCGAATCTGCAAGACCGGGGGGTTGATGAGATGTGTGCAGTGAAATTAAGCTGGTCATCTACCACCACTCCAGATTCTGGGCTGTTCTGGTTGGTGTTAGTGTATTTGAACCAAGATGAAATGTGAGGTTGTGTTCAGCAGATGGGTTTGCTGGGATCATGAGGAGTTCTGTCTTGGCAAGGTTTATCTGAAGGTGTCGTTCCTTCATCCAGGCCGAAATGTCAGAGAGGCAGGCAGAGACATGAGCTGAGACAGTAGGGTCAGCAGGCTGGAACGACAGGTAGAGCTGCTTATCGTCTGCGTAGCCGTGGTAGGAAAAGCCATGTGCCTCAATGACCGGACCGAGTGATGTTGTGTGCATCGAGAAGAGGAGGGGTCCAAGCACTGATCCTTGAGGAACCCCAGTGGTCAGCTGGTGAGTCTTGGAAACCTCTCCTCTCCAGGAGACCTTGAATGATCTGCCAGTGAGATATGACTCAAACCATCCAATCACAGTTCCTGCGATTCCCAGGTCAGAGAGTGTAGACAGGAGGATGAACGAGGAATACTCCTGCGGTGAGTAGAAAGGCTTACAGTTGATGAAGAATGCCTCTAAATTAGGACAACTCATCTTCTTCAACACTGTTACATCTGTACACCAACTTTCTTTGATATAAAAGCATGTTCCACCGCCTCTCGTTTTCCCCAATAACTCCGCAATGCGATCCGCTCTTAACAGCTGAAAGCCTGGCAGATATAACGTGCTGTCCGGGATAGCTTTACTCAGTCAGGTTTCCGTGAAACAGAGCAGCAGAGTTAGAATTGTCCTTATTTGATTGAGTGAGCAGAAGCAGTTCGTCTGTTTTGTTGGTGAGGGAGCAGACATTTGCCAGATGAATACTCGGCAGAGGAGTCCTAAAGCCGCGTTGACAAAGCTTCACAAGCAAGCCGGCTCGCTTCCCTCACATGCGTCTTTTGGATCGCTTGTAGAGCACCGCTGTGCCTCGAACTAAGATGTCTAATAAAACATCCGAATAATCAAATACCAGCAAAAAATTTTAGGGATGCTCTGCCGAATATTCAGCAGTTCATCCCTGGTGAAATTGATCGGGGAAGAGTGACAAAAAAAAACATGACAAACAAACAAAAGTAACAAAAACACTAGAGAGCTCCACGCCAAAGCAGCCATCTTGAATCCACCTTGAATCCCATGTTCTGCAAAGATTCAGATCTGTTTATTCCAGGATATTGTAGATTACCATGAACATATATATGACAAATACAGGGCAGTAAATAGTTTCCAATGCATTGTGTAATTGTAGCTGCTTTAGACTCGAGACTTCCTTCCTCCATTTACATACCTGTGACCAGCATATGTCCTCAGCATGCTCTTCAAAACAGTGAATCATTTTGAGAAGCAATTGGTTCAATGACATCATGTCTTTTTCCACTCATAACAGTGTGAAAGCGCGCCCTCTGTCTGCTTGTATGAATGTAACACATCATAAGAAAGTGTTTCAACGCTGTTCAAATGCTCCTCAAATCACATCATTTAAATGGATAAATCTTTACCATATGAACAGACTAAATATATATATATATATATATATATATATATATATATATATATATATATATATATATATATATATATATATATTTTTTTTTTTTTTTCTCCCCTTTTCTCCCCAATTTGGAATGCCCAATTCCCAATGCGCTCTAAGTCCTTGTGGTGGTGTAGTGACTCGCCTCAATCCAGGTGGCGGAGGACGAATCTCAGTTGCCTCCGCATCTGAGACCGTCAATCCGCACATCTTATCATATGGCTTGTTGAGTGCGTTACCGCAGAGACATAGCACGTGTGGAGGCTTCAAGCTATTCTCCACGGCATCCACACTCAACTCACCACGTGCCCCACCAAGAGTGAGAACCACACATTATAGCGACCACGAGGAGGTTACCCCATGTGACTCTACCCTCCCTAGCAACCAGGCCAATTTGGTTGCTTAGGAGACCTGGCTGGAGTCACTCAGCACACCCTGGATTCGAACTAGCTACTCCAGGGGTGTAGTCAGCGTCAGTACCTGCTGAGCTTCCCAGGCCCATGAACAGACTAAATATTAAATTAAACAAATCACAATAAAATGCAAAGTAATCTCTTCAGTAACCAATATACTTTTGAATGTAACTGTTTTTGATTGCCAACAATTTAAACTTTAACTGTAATTTAATATAGTTTCAAACATATGTTTCGAATATGTTAAATATGTAACACCGTTACATATATTTACTCCCCAACCCTGAACAAGTCTTCACATGCCAAATTTTTATATGTGCAAGGGTAAGAAAATGATGACAGTTTTTGGCTGAACTATTCAAATTTTTTATGTCTTTTTCAAAGAACAGAAAAGCAAAATCCATACAAGAACTGGGATGAGTTAATAAATCGGGGTTAAAGTGAAAAGTGTTCTCCCGTTAGAGTTCTTACGCTTTATTTTTGGCAAGGGCTCTCAGTAGAAAATAAATAAATAAGTTAAAAAAAAAAGACAACAAGTTGAGAGAGGCAGCACACATTCTTAAGAGCATTAATATGCATTTATTCTGTGGGTGGTGCACAGACAGAGAGGGAATGTGATTATAAACTAATGGCTTTTTGCATTAAGATGGGAATGCCAAGGCACCATTTGTTTTTGTCTTCATATTAAATTTCACCACAAGTACTTCCTTTAACTTTCACTTTAAAGAATGACTATAGGATTATATATTTACTATTTTTCCTTTCAAATTAGTCAGCAAGAAGAAATGTCAGTCATTCTCAACAACTAATTAGTAGATTTCCCCTTGAGAAGAACAAACTCTGGTGATACATTCAGCCTGGCCTCATAGAATCACTTTACTATACCAATAATTTTGTAAAAACTTTTGAAAAAATCAAAATGGTTTGTACGTGGCTTGTTGTACATTTGCAGTTTTCTAGTGAAACACTAGAGGTGCTACAACAACAATGACTTTTATTCATTTTCACACAAATCACAAATAAAACAGCAGATTATCAGTTTATAAAGACTTAGGTTTTGCTCTGTTCCTCACACAATGCTATCTTATGACATCTAAACACTTTTACTATAGTGCATGACTTGTAAGGCGATGCATTTTAACATTTGCATTACATAATCAACTACATTTACAAGCATGTTCAAGTGCAATCAAATTGCGCTGTAGATCTTTGATAGAGCGTTACACTTGTGATGCAAAGGACTGGGGTACGGGTCCTGAAGACCACGCGAGTCGACACGTGAGCCGAAAGTGTCATAAAAGCACCACAAAATGATGTGGTTGCTTCAGCAATTTTTTCATCTCACATTTGCATGGTTAGGTTTAGGGTTTAGGGTAGGGAGGTAGGTTTTGTTGCTCTAAAACTGATAACTACACATTAACCTTAAAAACCTCATCTCTCTTTTAGACCAACACAGTGGACATTTCACTTATGAACTGCCTTGATGCATGTAATGAACCACGTAATATAATTAAACAAAAATGTCACCACAGTCACATACTTTGTATGTGATCAGGCTGGATATATTTCTTGGTGTTCCAAACCCATATGACTTTCTATTTTCCATTTAACACAAAAGGAGATATTTTGGAGAAAGTACTGGTTACTTTTGTGCATGCAATTAAATTAAAATTGGACCGGAACTTTCAGGCTTAAAAAATGGATGTAAAAGCACCACAAAGATGTCACTTGAAGAAGAAAATTTGAATATCAGAAGAAGATAAAGCTGCAGTCAGTACGTTTACATGCAAAGTTACTGTATAATCGAGCTACAGACGGATTTTGCATAGTCTTCTGTCTGTCCACGTGACATTTGCAGTCAACATGAAATGTAACTTCTCATAGAAAGTTTTCATTATCAGTGTATCAAACCATTTGTATGTATAATCATAAACCCTTGCTTTTACTGTAGAGTCTAGACTTTAGAAAAATTTCAGTCTAGATACATTTCTTTTTTTTTCAGTTTAGATCGAGAAATGAACTTGCGTTAGGGACGTGACAAAAATGAACATGGAAAAAGGAAAAAAAACATCCAAAACGCTTTGAAACCTGCAGACTTTGACATTGGTATCGTATCCATTATTAAGGCTGCACGACTGATTGAATTAAGATTGAAATTGCAATATGGCAGTGTTGTAGTACTCAAGACTGGACTCGGTCTTGGTCTTGTCATGGACTGATGAGCAATTTGGCTCGGTCTTGACACGAACTCGAACAAGTGTGGACTCGGACTTAAACCCGAGTCCAGTTGAGTCCCTTTTAAAAAAGATATGCAGTGAAAACTTCGACTTACCTGACAAATATTTTTGACTGACAATATCAGAGATCTTGACGTTTGTCCCGCATTTCATTCTAGTTCATTTTTAGTTATAGTACAATACTGCATTTTGTAAAGCCGAAATGTTTACTTGACTTGAATGGAATATAATAGTATACAGAAGCTGGTAGATTGTATTGCCATGCTAAGACAAAGAAACTTGTCATACCAATTTGTTCAACTGACCTAGGACTTGTCATTTATTAAATTTGTTATCTCAACTGGTAAGGTTAAGCAAATAATAAATTAGGTTTATTTGATATATGCTCCTAGAGTCAATAGCCCTTTAAACTATACATTTTAATACATTCATAAAAAAAACTCTTGTCTTAGACTCAGCCTTTACTGGTCCCAGTCTTGATTTGGACTCGACCCTCTTCTGGTCTCGGTCTTGACTCTAACTCAACCTAGCCTGGTCTCGGACTGGACTTGGACTTGGATGAGCTGGTCTCAACTACAGCACTGCAATATGGCTTGCCAGATTACTAAGCTGGCTGTAAAAGGCTGTGTTTTCCTCTGCATTCACGCTTCAGAGAGTGAGCGAGCGGCACTCTTTGGCGGGTGTGTGTGGCACACGCTGAGCAGTGGCAAAATTAGATGATAAATGTCTTTCATATTGCAATTCAAATCACAAAGTTTATCAAAATTATCCCTTCCCAAATGTTGCTTATAAATACAGTAATCTTAAAACACATCACAGGTCAAATCAAGAGTCACTGATCTATCTAAATCATCATGGTAAAATAACTAGTGGTGGAGGTTTGATTCTCCCATTTATATCCACATGATTTGATATGATGCATCTGTAACTGTCACGTCCATAACGCAATGTTATGGGCATTTAAAGTGAAGAAAATATACCATTTGTCTATCATACTTAACATGCGTTCAATTATGGTTTGATTAAGGTGAATACATGCTGGACGAAGTTGAACTACAATTGCATAATGTAGGTCTGCTAAGAAAAAATCTGACTTGTGTGGTTTCAGTTGAACTAAAGCATTTACATGACATTTAAAAAATACGAATTATTGTTTTAGTCCAACTGAAATCAAATTTTTAAAAGTGCCAGTAAAAATACTGAGTGAGGACCAGACCATGTTAGTCCAAGATCTGGTTGTGCAAGGCTACACTGCGCCTCACCGTCATCTCTGTCCTAACTCATCATTTTCTTAGCAACTGGAACCATTCTTCCTGCTCAGAACTGCTTCAGCTCAGCCATATTCTTAGGATTTCTCTCTTGAGGTCATTCCACAGCATCTCTGTTGGGTTAAGGTCTGGGCTCCGACTGCGCCACTCCAAAAAGTGCATTTTATTTTATTGAATTCTGTAGTGGATTTACTTCAGTGTTTAGGGTCATTGTCCTGCTGCATCAGTCAACTTTTATGGAGCTTAAGCTGGCGCACAGCCACCCTGAAATTATCCTGTAGGATATCTTGATAAACTTGGGAAATCATTTTTCTCTTGATGATGGCAAGTGGTCCAGGCCCTGAAGCATCAAAGCAGCCCCAAATCATGATGCTTCCTCCACCGTACTTCACCTTTGGGATGATGTTTTCATGTTAGTATGTGGTGGCCTTTTTACACCATACGTAGTGCTGCGTTTTCTTCCCAAACAATTCAACCTTAGTTTCATCAGTCCACAAAACCTTTTTCCAAGTAGCATTGTGAAGTGTCAAGGTGGTCTTTGGCAAACTTCAGGCACGCAGCAATGTTTTGTTAGAAAGCAGCGGCTTCCTTCGTGGTGTCCTGCCATAGACACCATGCCTGTTTAATGTTTTCTGTATAGTAGATTCATGAACAGAGATGTTAACTAGTTCCAATTATTCCTTCAGATCTTTAGCTGTCACTCTAGGGTTCTTTTTTACCTCATTGAGCATTCTGCGGTGTCCCCTCTGAGTCATCTTGGCTGGACGGCCACTTCTAGGGAGAGTACCCACAGTACTAAATCATCTCCATCTATAGAACATTTGTCTAACTGTGGACAGATGAATATCTAAGCACTTCAAGATAACTTTGTAACCCATTCTATCTTTATACAAAGCAACAATTCTTGATCGTAGGTTTTCTGAAATCTCTTTTTGGCGAGGAATAATCCACATCAGCAGATGCTTCTTGTGAACAGCAAACTCAAAATGTTTGAGTGCTTTTTATAAGTCAAAATAGCACTAACCCACACCTCCAATCTCTTTTCATTAATTGTCAGGTTTGCCAACTCCTGACTCTAATTAGCTTTTGTTGATGTTTTTAGCATAAGGGTTCACTTACTTTTTCCACAGCACTGTGAATGTTTAATGGGATGTGTTCGATAAAGACTTGAAAGAGTATAATTGTTTGTGTGTTGTTAGCTTAAGCACATTGTGTTTGTCTATACTTGTGACTTTGATGAAGATGAGATCACATTTTATAACCAATGAATGCAGAAAAACAGCTTATTCCAAAAGGTTCACATTCTTTTTCTTGCCACTGTACTTAATCACTTTTTCCATCTTATTGCTGTCTAGGAGAAACAACTGAGATATTAATGTAATGTAATTAGTAACTTTTCTTTCAATTTTCCCACAACAACACATTGTTGCACTTCAGCTCAAAGTTGTTGTGCAAATTCAGTAATCAATATCAGTTCTCTCAAGTATCTTCACTGAAATATGTTCATTAGGTTATAAAACAAAGATTTAAAAGCATAATGTCAGCTATAGCTCTTTATAGCATGATAAGCTGATCAAAGATGTGTAGTATATTGTCATTAAGCCAATAAACCCCGCTGATGCTTTTCATTAGCAATAATAGCAACGTTGTGGAGAAGAATGCTTTCAACAGATGAGTTTGTTTATGTCTCTTTAGTGACTGTGAAGCACTTACATCATAATGGCAAAATGTTCCACTGTGTTTTGCCTCTGGTCCTAAGTGGAGTAACTTGCATTTGAGAGCAGTGTTGTTGGATCCGTTAAAGGGGTCATGACATACATTGTTTTTTTTAACTTCATTATTTTGCTTGATGCTCACTTATAATGCTATTAAAGGTTTTTGCACAAAAACAGTCATAATATAGTATTAAATTACCTTTTTCCACCCTGCCTCTGGCCCTCTGTCTAAAACGCTCAAGTTTTCTGTGCTGTGCCCTTTAAGACTTAAGTAAACACACCCACTGTGTTATGATTGGCTAACATCTTTAAAGTGCAAACACCCTCTGCCAACACTTGTGAAACTGTTTTTTTTTTTTTTTCAAGAATAAAAGAATGAAAACGTGCAAGTGATTTACAAAATCTCCCGAAAGCACTCAATCATTAATATCTAGATGTCCCAATTTATGTGAAGCATGCAATCAAACTACTACAGTTGTTACGACTGAAATAACATTTGAAAACTGAACAAAGTTGGCATACTGTTGCTCCCAAATACTTTAGTATTAGTAGCCATACAGAATATGGTGATATAATAATGCTATATAAAGCTGAGAACAGTGAAAATATTCTAGATTAACACAAACTGCTAATGTGAGGAGTTAATGAATCTGTATCCAGCTGTAATCAACCCAGGTGATTGTGTGGCCGCTTCAATACGCATTCCGTGTAATGGTAAATATGGGATGTTCAACGGTTGATCAGGGGAGGGGATTGCCCTTGACTGTTTTGCTGCTTAAATACAGGATAATTACGGAAGCCCTGAACCGCACCTTTAAAAAATAAAAAATAATAATAATTATGTAGGTGAATTTTTTTTTTCTTCAGGTGTCTAGTAACTTCCTGAGCCTATGTCCTACAAATCTTATTTATCTCTCGAATTTTTTTCTCTCTCTCTAAAAATGTTTTTTTTCACTCAATTTTTTTTCTCTTTCTCAAATGTTTTTTTCCCTCTTTCTCAAATGTTTTTTTTTCTCAAATTTTTTTTCTCTAAATTATTTTTCTCTCTAATTTATTTATTTCTCAATTTATTTTTCCCTCAAAAAAAAAAAAAAAAAAAAAAAAAAAACATTCTCAAATAAAATTTCTCACATTTGTTTTCTGCTAATTTTTTTTTCTCCTCAAGAGGCAACACATGAGAAATCATTTGTTTTGCTTGCTAGCTAACAATTAGCATGTGGTACCAACCTCGGCCACCAGGTGTCACTATCAATAAGTATGAAATCTTATGATTGCAAGGTGACAGATGACAGCTGTGGTACTTGACCTGTTGATTTATAGTTGTATAATACTCTAACAAGTGTGTTTTGCAAATCGTAATCAATGAAAGAAACATAATGTTTGAGAGTCTACTAATACATGAAATACTACAGTTATAAGAATATACCTCAGGTTGCATGTGTTTCATATGGCATTCATTGTCAAGTGGGACAACGGGAGTTATTTCTGGTTGTTTGATGACATTCATCACCAGTAATATCGATGCTGCTATTGATATTGTGCTTTTTTAATTTGTTGACCCATGTAAACATGCACTATATAGACGTCTTTGAACTTTGCGGCGCCTCTCGCTGAGTTTTCAGTGCTGTGATTAAAGGGATGACTCATGTTAGCACTGCCCAAATCAATAAACTCTTTGGAGTGATGCATCAGCTTCAATGGTACCATGGCACCGTGTCGAGTTAAAAGAAGATGCAGAGCTGCTTGAGAAAACGATGTACGCTTCGTGTTCAAACAATGTCCGGCTGTCTGGTTGATATTTTCAAGGTGCGATTAAAGCTTTGTTTTGTTCGCAGTTGTTATGGAACAACTTGTGCCAATGATCTGCTCTATCTCTGGTGCGCGCACAATGGACAACGTCAAACAGTAGCCCTTATATTATAAGAATTATATTTAAGAGATGCAAATTTCTCAATGCATCCCCTCATTTCCCAGACCAAGGGACAATCAGACAGGCTAACGTGGTTTGAACACTAAGCGTACACCGTTTCCTCAACCAGCTCTGCATCTTCCTTTAACTCAACACGGTGCCGTGGTACCGTTGAAGCTGACGCGTCACTCCGAAGAGTTAATCAATTTGGGCAACGCTAAAATGAGTCTTCCCTTTAACCACAGCACTGAAAACACAGCGAGAGGCGCCGCAACTGTCAAAGACGTCTAACTAGTGCATGTTTACATGGGGCAACAAATTAAAAAATCACAATATCAATAGCAGCATCGATATTACCGGTGGTGAATGTCATCAAACAACCAGAAATAACTCCCGTTGTCCCTATTGACAATGAATGCCATATGAAATATATGTAACCTGAGGTATATTCTTATAACTGCAGTATTTCATGTATAAGTAGACTCTCAAACATTATATGTTTCTTTCATTGATTAAGATTTTCAAAACATTCTTGTTAGAGTATTATACAACTTTAAATCAACAGGTCAAGTACCACAGCTGTCATCTGTCACCTTGTAAGCATAAGATTTCATGCTAACTGATAGTGGCACCTGGTAGCCGAGGTTGGTACCGCAAGCGTATTGTTCGCTAGCAAGCAACAAAAAAAATAAAATAAAATTTAGAGAGAAAAAAAAAATCAGAGAGAGAAAAAAAACATTTTTAGAGAGAGAAAAATAATTAGAAAAAAATTCAGAGAGAGAAAAAAAATTAGAGAGTGAATTTTTATTTTTTATTCTTTTTTATTTTTTGTAGGACATAGGCTAAGGAAGGCACTAGACACCTGAAAAAAAATTCACCTACTGAATTTAATATTCAATTTTTATTTTTTATTTTTTTTTTTTATTTTATCACAGTGCGGTTTGGGGCTTCTGTAGATAATAGCCATCCCATTGCATTCATTTCGGCTAAAATATGGAATGTCCTTGCTAATACAAGACAGATGAGATGGCAGCCCCTAGCTTGTATTACACCACATCAATATTTTGTGAGCAATTATGTATTTCTTTGGTAAGTAACCATGTAATAAGCATTATCTGCTCTGCTTTGGAGTCTTGATCATGGTTTATTTTGCAATTAAAAATGTCTGACTGTTCAATTTCTTACATATCAAACAGACACAGACAAATGAAACAGTAGTATTAAATTTGTTACTCACCGGTATTACTGTCGTGTTCAATACAGTTGATATCTTTCAATATATGTTTCTATGCAGAGTCTGAATCATAATAGTTCTTGAAAGAATCCTTAGAGAAATATTATGAGCACTCACAGCTGAAGCGAAGGATGCTGATCATCTTCTAACAAGGCCACTTGTCAAGGTCTGGGTAGATTAGATGGTAAGTGAACAATCAGTTCTCATAGTCAACGTGTTGAATGCAGGAGAAATGGGCAGGAGTAAAGACCTGAGCGACTTTGACCCAGTCATCTGGCCATAGGAATTTGGCCCTTGTCAGAGCATCTCTGAAACGGCAAGGCTTGTACTGTGCTCCCGGTCAGCAGTAGTGAGCACCTAATGACAGTGCTCTGAGGAGGGACAAATCACAAACTGCCGACACAGTGTTGGGCGCCCAAGGCTCATCGATGCGCGAGGGCAATAAAGGCTCTCCCGTCTGGTCCGAACTGACAGAAGGTCTACTGTGGCACAAGTCACAGAAAATTTTAATGATTGTGATGGGAGGTATGTGTCACAACACACAGAGTGTCGCACCCTGCTGCGTATGGGGCTGTGTAGCTGCAGACTGGTCAGAGTGCTCATGATGACCCCTGCCTACTGTCAAAAATGGCTACAATGGGGGGGTCACGTGACGCCATGCAACAAGGAG
Source organism: Myxocyprinus asiaticus (assembly GCF_019703515.2). Classification (NCBI taxonomy): domain Eukaryota; kingdom Metazoa; phylum Chordata; class Actinopteri; order Cypriniformes; family Catostomidae; genus Myxocyprinus; species Myxocyprinus asiaticus. The sequence continues at coordinate 42,568,336 of NC_059361.1, read as the reverse complement.
ACGTGTGAGCAACGAGCTCTGCACACTTTGCTAATTTTTAATTTTTCTCATGTTATAATCTGGTGAAATTCGATACAGCCAGTAACACATTTGCTCTTTGAGGTAAAACATGGCAGAGAAGTAAAAATCCTCTGGCTCTGGAGACATTAAAAGACACTTACGTGTTCAGGATGAAAGCCCCGACAGGCCTATAGACCGGGAACTCGATTTAGATGGCACGGCGGGAGAGGAGATCCAGCGTCAGTTGTCCAACATGTCGGTGATGCTGACAAAGGTTCTTGCTGACTTGGAGGATCTCGCTGTAAAACGTCGATCGATTACGGTGATGGAACTAAAATTCTCTGAGTTAGTTACAAGAGTGACTGATGTTGAGAGACGAATCGATTATTTGCAGTCTTCAGAGAGGGAATCATCCGCTAATCCGCCCGCGACCAAAGTTGATTTGGAACGGGTTCTTGAAAAGCTTGAAGATCTTGAGAATAGAAGCCGCAGGAATAACATTCGAATAGTTGGAATTCCTGAGCATGAGGAGGGCAGAGATATGGTGAAATTCCTGGACGAGCTCTTCCCGAGTCTGCTCGACAGGCCACAAGCTGGAAATCGAGCGAGCTCACAGAGTCCCTGCTCGCAGATCTGATGAGGGAGACAGGCCCCGATCAATCCTGGCCAGATTTCTGAGATCATCCAATAAAGATCTTGTGTTGTGCCAGGCAAGGAGGAAAGGAAAGCTTTCTTGGAGGAATCATAATATTTTCTTGTTCCCGGACTTTACGAGTTCGACAAGAGAGAAACGTGATCGGTTCAGGGAATGCAAGAAACTCTTGCATCAACGTAAGATCACTTTTGTGTTGATGTTTCCGGCCAAGCTGAGAATAGAAGCGAAGGACGGTCGCAAAGTATTTACATGTCCCAATCAGGCAATGTCCAATTCTTATAGAATCAATGGGTGAGTAAACCATCAGATGTTTCTCATGTGAGTGGGTCAACTTGCTATACTTACTCTGGCTTTTGAGGAAACTGGGTGTCATTTTGGTTTCTTTCTGTGTTGGCTCCGCCTAGTGGCTGGAGTTTGTTTTGTGAATAACACTTTTCTTTAAAGAAACTTTTGCATTGATGGAAGATCACTTTTACATTGAAGTTCTCAGCCAGCTTGAGAGTGGATACTATGGATGACCACAAAATATCTACATGCTGCTCACACAAAGGATGTCTTTTATAAAGTTGATGGATTGAGTAAGTCATGGTATATACTTTTATGTGGCCTCCGAGTGAATTGACTTGATCATCTGGGGAACCGGGATGCCGGATTTGTTTCTTTTTGCGTTGGTTCCGCATAGCGGCTGGAGTATGTTCTGTTGAATAACACTCCTTTGGAACAGCTGGGGATTAATCTTTCATTCTTCACGCTTATGCCTCCTGATGGCTGGAGTTTGTTTTGTTGAGTATATTTACAGGACAATGGAATGATTGTCATCTGCTGAACTTATAAAAGCTGGCTCACTGATCATTCGTTTGTCTGTCCGAGGAATCTGAACGGTTTTATATCGGCTGGAATTTGTTTTGTGGAGGATCACACCTTTGAGACAGTTCTGTGAATGAATCTATATGTTCTTTGTGTTCATTCTGCCTACTGGCTAGGGTTTAGTTTACAAAGTATTTTCTGGTATGTAATTTTGCCTCACAAATTTGTGAGGCAAAATTGTGCATTCCGATGGCAATTGTGCATTCCGTTGTCATGGGGGCTCATGGGCGTTCATGGACCTTTTGAGTTTAGAGGGATTGTCGCCGGTTGGTGCTGTCATGCACAGGGTTAATGCGCACGTTTTTCTTTTTTCTGTTTGTTTTGTTCAGGGGGATGTTCGGGGTTTGATTGTTTCACTAATGGGGAATGTGGTCTGTATTGTTTTATTTTTGACACACAATTTATTTTTTCTACTATATCAATGTGTCAGTTGTTAAAATGAGTGGATTGTCTCTCTCCACATGGAATGTAAATGGGTTGGGGCACCCTATAAAAAGAAGGAAGGTTATTACTTTTCTTAAACGTAAGAAATATGATATAGTGTTTCTTCAAGAAACGCATCTTTCCCCACAGGAAGCTGAAAAATTTGGGAAGATATGGGGTGGACATGTTTTTTTTAGTGCTGGCTCAAGTAAGAGCAAGGGAGTCATTATATTGGTAAATAAGCATCTACAATTCAAATGTCTCAAACAGATTAAAGATAAACTAGGGAGAGTAATTATTGTTTTAGCTAAAATTCAGGGGCAAAGGTTGATTTTGGCTAATATTTACGCACCTAATGCTGATGATCAGGGCTTTTTTTTTTTTTTTTTGAAGGGATGTTGCAAGCTGCTGGCACCCCTCATGATATAATATTGGGAGGAGACTTTAAGCTATTGATGGACTCAGTCCTTGATCATAGTGAAGCAAAAGTGTGTAAGCCCCCTAGAGCAACAATGACACTTCACAGGATGTGTAAAATCTTGGTCTTACAGATATTTGGAGACTTTTGAACCCATCTGGTAGGGACTATACATTTTTTTTCATCAGTCCATAAGATTTATTCTAGAATAGATTTTTTTTATATCTAAGTCCCTCATTTCATCTGTTGTTGATTGCTCAGTTGGAAACATCTTAGTCTCAGATCATGCCCTGCTGAGTTTAGAGGTGTTGCCACATATAGAGAAAAAGAAATCATATAGTTGGCACTTTAATGTATCCCTTTTGCAAAATCCTGATTTCCAACAAATGTTAAAGGCTGAGATCAATGTTTATATGTAGACCAACTGGTCCTCAGTATCCTCTGTGGGCGTGACTTGGGAGGCACTTAAGGCGGTTCTTAGGGGTCAGATCATACAGGATGCCTCATTCATCAAAAAATCCAAAGCACGAGAATTCATGGAGTTGGAAGGAAATATTAAAAGTGCAGAGGCAGAGCTGAAGCGCCGTATGTCGAGAGAGTCTTTTTCTACCATTCCCTCAGTGAAATCTGCTGGTGGTGAAATATTTACCTCGGCCATTGATATTAATAATGCTTTTAAAGAATTCTACCTTGATCTCTATAGTTCCACGTCTTTGTCTACTGATGAAGATATTAGAAACTTTGTGGAACCATTAGAACTCCCTAAATTGACGACTGAGCAAAAAAATTCTCTTGATTCTCAGGAGCTGAGATAACCTCCGGGGCCTGACGGCTTTGCCGCTGAGTTTTTCGAATCTTATGTTACAGAACTGGCTCCAATTTTGCTAGAAGTTTATATGGAATCATTAAAGAATGGAAAGCTCCTGCCAACCATGACACAAGCCCGGATCAGTCTGATTCTTAAAAAGGACAAAGATCCAAGCGAGTGTAAAAGTTACCGTCCAATTTCCCTGATCCAGTTAGATGTAAAAATTCTGTCAAAAATTCTGGCTAACCACTTAAGTAAAGTTATGACATCACTTATACATATAGATCAGGTGGGGTTTATTCGGGGCCGTAACTCTTCTGATAACATCACGCGTTTCATCGATATCGTGTGGTCAGTAGCGAATGATCAATCTCTGGTCGCTGCCATCTCACTTGATGCCGAAAAGGCGTTTGATATGGTAGAATGGGATTATCTTTTTTAAGATTTTGGAAATGGGAGTACTTTTATTGGTTGGATTAAGTTACTTTATAGACACCCTGTAGCAGCGGTACTAACAAATGGACTAATTTCAGATTATTTTACTCTGGATAGGGGCACCAGGCAGGGTTGCCCTCTTTCCCCATTATTGTTCTGTCTTGCCCTGAAACCATTAGCAGCCACGATAAGAAAGGAGGATGATTTTCCAGGGGTGATTGCGGGAGGTGTGGCGCATAAGCTTCTGCTTTACGCAGATGATATTTTATTATTCGTCTCTGACCCCACTAGATCTATGCCTTGCCTCCACAGAATTATTAAATCCTTTTACAAGTTCTCAGGATACAAAGTCAATTGGTCTAAATCCGAAGCTTTGGCTTTGACAGCGTACTGTCCAGTAACGGCCTTCCAGCTGGGCGCCTTCCAGTGGCCCAAACAGGGCATTAAGTATTTGGGAATTTTATTCCCAGCAAATTTGTCTGATTTAGTCAGAGTTAATTTTGATCCCTTAATAAAAAGGTTTTCAAATGATGTGGACAGGTGGGCTTCATTACACTTATCGATGATTGGGAAGGTTAATGTAATTAAAATTAATTGTATTCCAAAATTCAACTACCTGTTACAGTCTCTCCCTATAGATGTCCCCCTCTCTTATTTCAGGCAATTTGATAGCATAGCGAAGTCCTTCATTTGGAATGGTAAGCGTGCCAGGTTAAATTTTAATAAGTTACATAGGCCAATGGACAAAAGTGGGCTAGGCCTACCCAAGATTCGGTTTTATTATTATGCATTCGGTCTCAGACATTTGGCTCATTGGTCGCTTCCACCTGAAAGAGCCCCTCCCTGGTTTTGCATTGAACAAGAACTTCTTGCCCCTATTTTGCCATTGCAAAGCCTTTCCATTAAACTAACCAGAGAAGATAAATCACACCCCGTTATTTCACATTTGCACTCAGTATGGACAAAAGTGTCCAGAGTGTTTAATTCAGATATTTATCTAAATGTTGCCTCAAGCCTATGGCTAAACTCCAAACTATGCATTAATAAGTCCCCTTTTTGTTGGTCTGAGTAGATTGCGAGGGGGGTTAATACACTCGGTGATCTTTATGAGAGTGGTGTGAGGAGATTCTTTGAAAATTTGGTTCAGTATTTTGGGATCCCCAGATCTCAGTTTTTTAGGTATCTTCAGCTACGACACTTGCTCTGTACTATTTTTGGGAATAGCATACACCCCCTAGAGTGGCAGATACTCTAGGAGAGGTGATTTCTGCTTTTGGAAAAGGTCATGAGGCATCAGTGTATTACTCCTTATTAATTCAGAGTCTGGGGGATGGAGAGAGAATGGGCTAGGATTTTAAAAAACATAAAAACTGCATCTAGAGATGCAAGGGTGCGCCTTATACAATTCAACATACAATTATACAATTTTACATCGGTTCTATTGGACCCCCTCTAAATTGTATAGGCTTGGTCTTAAAGACACACCCACCTGCTGGAGATGCCAATCAGAGTATGGAGATTTAACCCTTGTCTTTTGGGGGTGTGTTGAAATTCAAAAGTTATGGTTAAAGGTGCAGAGTCTGGTATGCAAGGTGTTAGGTTTTCAGGTATTATTCTGCTCCAGACTCTGTATCTTGGGTGATGTGGCGGTCATTGACATTGTTAGTAGACACATAAAGAATTGGGTCTTAACCAGTGTCATGATCGCCAGGCAGATAATTTTTAGGGGCTGGAGGTTGGCTGGAGCACCCTCTTTTCAGGAGTGGTGCTCGGAGATGGGAAGGGTGGCAGCCTTTGAGGAAGTTACATTCAGAGGAACGGAGAGGTATATGGGGTTCAGAGGTTCATGGAGAAATGGGGCAGGTATTTGTCATTTGTGGATGTGTGATTATTGTTGTTGTGTGTTTTTATTTATTTATTTATTTATTTTGTATGTATTTTTTATGTGTGTGCATGTGTGTCTATGTCATTTAAGACCACTGTTATGTTGCTGGGGTTAGGGTGGGATTGGGAGGGGGAGGAGTAATAGTTGGGGTTAAGTTTGATTCTATGTATATATGTTTTGTTATATGAGGTACATTTATGTGAATCAATAAAAATTGTTAATCAGAAAATAAAATGGCTACAATGGGCATGCGAGCGTCAGAACTGAACCTTGGAGCAGTGGAAGAAGGTCACCTGGTCTGATGAGTCCCGTTTTCTTTTACATCACGTGGATGGCCATGTACGTGTGCACCGTTTACCTGAGGAAGTGATGGCACCAGGATACACTATGGGAAGACGACAAGCCGGTGGAGGGAGTGTGATGCTCTCCGCAATGTTCTGCTGGGAAACCCTGGGTCCGGCCATTCATGTGGACATCAATTTGAAACATGCCACCTACCTAAACATTGTTGCAGACCAGGTACACCCCTTCATGACAATGGTATTCCCTGATGGCAGTGGCCTCTTTCAGCAGGATAATGCACCCTGCCACACTTCACACAGTGTTCAGGAATGGTTTGAGGAACATGATGAAGTGTTCAAGGTGTTGCTCTGGCCTCCAAATTCCCCAGATCTCTATATGGTTGAGCATCTGTGGGATGTGCTGAACCAACAAGTCCGATCCACAGCAGCTCCACCTCGCAACTTACAGGACTCGAGGGATCTGCTGCTAATGTCTTGGTGCCAGATACCACAGGACACCTTCAGGGGTCTTGTAGAGTCCATGCCTCGGCTGGTTGGTGCTGT